>NW_028270178.1:8413194-8747569 GCF_037043375.1 Chiloscyllium plagiosum
CTCACTCTCTGTATCTCTCCCACTCTCACTCCATCTCTCACTCACTCACTCTCTGTATCTCTCCCACTCTCACTCCATCACTCACTCACTCACTCTCTCTATCTCTCTCACTCTCACTCCATCTCTCAATGACTCACTCTCTGTATCTCTCCCACTCTCACTCCATCTCTCACTCACTCACTCTCTGTATCTCTACCACTCTCACTTCTCACTCCATCTCTCACTCACTCATTCTTTGTAACTCTCCCACTCTCACTCCATCTCTCACTCACTCTCTGTATCTCTCTCACTCTCACTCCATCTCTCACTCTCACTCACTCTCTATATCTCTCCCGCTCTCACTCCATCTCTCTCACTCACTCTCTGTATCTCTCTCACTCTCACTCCATCTCTCACTCACTCACTCTCAGTATCTCTCCCACTCTCGCACGAACTCTCACTCACTCTCTGTATCTCTCTCACTCTCACTCCATCTCTCTCACTCACTCTCTGTATCTCTCTCACTCTCACTCCATCTCTCACTCACTCACTCTCAGTATCTCTCCCACTCTCGCACGAACTCTCACTCACTCTCTGTATCTCTCTCACTCTCACTCCATCTCTCACTCACTCATTCTCTGTATCTCTCCCACTCTCACTCTCAGTATCTCTCCCACTCTCACTCCATCTCTCACTGACTCTCTGTATCTCTCTCACTCCATCTCTCACTCACTCATTCTCTGTATCTCTCCCACTCTCACTCTCAGTATCTCTCCCACTCTCACTCCACCTCTCACTCACTCTCTGTATCTCTCTCACTCTCACTCCATCTCTCACTCACTCTCCGTATCTCTCCCACTCTCACTCCATCTCTCACTCACTCAATCTCTGTATCTTTCCCACTCTCACTCCATCTCTCACTCTCACTCACTCTCTATATCTCTCCCGCTCTCACTCCATCTCCCTCACTCACGCACAGTCTGTATCTCTCCCACTATCTCCATCTCTCTCTCACTCACTCTATCACTCCCACTCTCACTCCATCTCTCGCTCACTCACTCTCTGTATCTCTCCCACACTCACTCCATCTCTCTCACTCACTCTCTGTATCTCTCTCACTCTCACTCCATCTCTCACACACTCTCTGTATCTCTCCCACTCTCACTCCATCTCTCGCTCACTCACTCTCTGTATCTCTCCCACACTCACTCCATCTCTCTCACTCACTCTCTGTACCTCTCTCACTATCTCCATCTCTCACTCACTCAGTCTCTGTATCTCTCCCACTCTCACTCCATCTCTCACTCACTCACTCTCTGTATCTCTCCCACTCTCACTCCATCTCTCACTCACTCACTCTCTGTATCTCTCCCACTCTCACTCCATCTCTCTCACTCACTCTCTGCATCTCTCTCACTATCTCCATCTCTCACTCACTCACTCTCTGTATCTCTCCCACTCTCACTCCATCTCTCACTCACTCAGTCTCTGTATCTCTCCCACTCTCACTCCATCTCTCGCTCACTCACTCTCTGTATCTCTCCCACTCTCACTCCATCTCTCACTCACTCTCTGTTTTTCTCCCACTCTCACTCCATCTCTCACTCACTCACTCTCTGTATCTCTCCCACTCTCACTCCATCTCTCACTCACTCACTCTCTGTATCTCTCCCACACTCTCTCCATCTCTCTCTCACTCACTCTCTGTATCTCTCTCACTCTCAATCCATCTCTCACTCACTCACTCTCTGTATCTCTCCCACACTCACTCCATCTCTCTCTCACTCACTCTCTGTATCTCTCTCACTCTCACCACATCTCTCACTCACTCACTTTCTGTATTTTCTTACTCTCACTCCATCCCTCACTCACTCACTCTCTGTATCTCTCCCTCTCTCACTCGAACTCTCACTCACGCACACTCTGTATCTCTCTCACTCTCACTCCATCTCTCACTCTCACTCACTCTCTATATCTCTCCCACTCTCACTCCATCTCTCTCACTCATTCTCTGTATCTCGCTCACTCTCACTCCATCTCTCACTCACCTCTTTCTGTATCTCTCTCACTCTCACTCCATCTCTCACTCTCACTCACTCTCTATATCTCTCCCACTCTCACTCCATCTCTCTCACTCATTCTCTGTGTCTCGCTCACTCTCACTCCACCTCTCGCTCACCTCTTTCTGTATCTCTCTCACTCTCACTCACTCATTCTCTGTATCTCTCCCACTCTCACTCCATCTCCCTCACTCACTGTCTGTATCTCTCCCACTCTCACTTCATCTCTCACTCACTCAATCTCTGTATCTCTCCCACTCTCACTCTATCTCTCACTCACTCAATCTCTGTATCTCTCCCACTCTCGCTCGAACTCTCACTCACACTCCATCTCTCACTCACTCACTCTCTGTATCTCTCCCACTCTCACTCCATCTCTCACTCACTCAATCTCTGTATCTCTCCCACTCTCGCTCGAACTCTCACTCACACTCCATCTCTCACTCACTCACTCTCTGTATCTCTCTCACTCTCACTCCATCTCTCACTCTCACTCACTCTCTGTATCTCTCCCACTCTCACTCCATCTCTCACTCTCACTCACTCTCTATATCTCTCCCACTCTCACTCCATCTCTCACTCACTCACTCTCTGTACCTCTCCCAGTCTCACTCCATCTCTCACGCACTCAATCTCTGTATCTCTCCCACTCTCGCTCGAACTCTCACTCACACTCCATCTCTCACTCACTCACTCTCTGTATCTCTCCCACTATCACTCCATCTCTCACTCTCACTCACTCTCTGTATCTCTCTCACTCTCACTCCATCTCTCACTCTCACTCACTCTCTGTATCTCTCCCACTCTCACTCCATCTCCCTCACTCACTCTCTGTATCTCTCCCACTCTCACTCCATCTCTCACTCACGCTCTGTATCTCTCCCACTCTCACTCCATCTCTCACTCACTCACTCTCTGTATCTCTCCCACTCTCACTCCATCTCTCGCTCACTCACTCTCTGTATCTCTCCCACTCTCGCTCCATCTCTCACTCACTCACTCTCTGTATCTCTCTCACTCTCACTCCATCTCTCTCTCACTCACTCTCTGTATCTCTCTCACTCTCAATCAATCTCTCACTCACTCACTCTCTGTACCTCTCCCAGTCTCACTCCGTCTCTCACTCACTCACTCTCTGTATCTCTCCCACTCTCACTCCATCTCTCGCTCACTCACTCTCTGTATCTCTCTCACTCTGACTGGAACTCTCACTCACGCACTCTCTGTATATCTCTCACTCACACTCCATCACTCACTCACTCACTCTCTGTATCTCTCCCACTCTCACTCCATCTCTCACTCACTCACTCTCTGTATCTCTCTCACTCTCACTCCATCTCTCACTCTCACTCACTCTCTATATCTCTCCCACTCTCACTCCATCACTCTCACTCACTCTCTGTATCTCGCTCACTCTCACTCCATCTCTCACTCACTCACTCTCTGTATCTCTCCCACTCTCACTTCATCTCTCGCTCACTCACTCTCTGTATCTCCCCCACTCTCACTCCATCTCTCGCTCACTCACTCTCTGTATCTCTCCCACTCTCACTCCATCTCTCGCTCACTCACTCTCTGTATCTCTCCCACTCTCACTCCATCTCTCACTCTCACTCACTCTCTATATCTCTCCCACTCTCACTCCATCTCTCACTCACTCAATCTCTGTATCTCTCCCACTCTCGCTCAAACTCTCACTCACATTCCATCTCTCACTCACTCACTCTCTGTATCTCTCCCACTCTCGCTCCATCTCTCACTCACTCACTCTCTGTATCTCTCTCACTCTCACTCCATCTCTCTCTCACTCACTCTCTGTATCTCTCTCACTCTCAATCAATCTCTCACTCACTCACTCTCTGTACCTCTCCCAGTCTCACTCCGTCTCTCACTCACACACTCTCTGTATCTCTCCCACTCTCACTCCATCTCTCGCTCACTCACTCTCTGTATCTCTCCCACACTCACTCCATCTCTCTCACTCACTCTCTGTACCTCTCTCACTATCTCCATCTCTCACTCACTCACTCTCTGTATCTCTCCCACTCTCACTCCATCTCTCACTCACTCAGTCTCTGTATCTCTCCCACTCTCACTCCATCTCTCACTCACTCACTCTCTGTATCTCTCCCACTCTCACTCCATCTCTCACTCACTCACTCTCTGTATCTCTCCCACTCTCACTCCATCTCTCTCACTCACTCTCTGCATCTCTCTCACTATCTCCATCTCTCACTCACTCACTCTCTGTATCTCTCCCATTCTCACTCCATCTCTCACTCACTCAGTCTCTGTATCTCTCCCACTCTCACTCCATCTCTCGCTCACTCACTCTCTGTATCTCTCCCACTCTCACTCCATCTCTCACTCACTCTCTGTTTTTCTCCCACTCTCACTCCATCTCTCACTCACTCACTCTCTGTATCTCTCCCACACTCTCTCCATCTCTCTCTCACTCACTCTCTGTATCTCTCTCACTCTCAATCCATCTCTCACTCACTCACTCTCTGTATCTCTCCCACACTCACTCCATCTCTCTCTCACTCACTCTCTGTATCTCTCTCACTCTCACCACATCTCTCACTCACTCACTTTCTGTATTTTCTTACTCTCACTCCATCCCTCACTCACTCACTCTCTGTATCTCTCCCACTCTCACTCCATCCCTCACTCACTCACTCTCTGTATCTCTCCCTCTCTCACTCGAACTCTCACTCACGCACACTCTGTATCTCTCTCACTCTCATTCCATCTCTCACACACTCTCTGTATCTCTCCCACTCTCACTCCATCTCTTGCTCACTCACTCTCTGTATCTCTCCCACACTCACTCCATCTCTCTCACTCACTCTCTGTATCTCTCTCACTATCCCCATCTCTCACTCACTCAGTCTCTGTCTCTCCCACTCTCACTCCATCTCTCACTCACTCTCTGTATCTCTCCCACTCTCACTCCATCTCTCACTCACTCAGTCTCTGTCTCTCCCACTCTCACTCCAACTCTCGCTCACTCACTCTCTGTATCTCTCCCACTCTCACTATATCTCTCACTCACTCACTGTCTGTATCTCTCCCACTCTCACTCCATCTCTCACTCACTCTCTGTTTTTCTTCCACTCTCACTCCATCTCTCACTCACTCACTCTCTGTATCTCTCCCACACTCACTCCATCTCTCTCTCACTCACTCTCTGTATCCCTCCCACACTCACTCCATCTCTCTCTCTCACTCACTCTCTGTATCTCTCTCACTCTCAATCCATCTCTCACTCACTCACTCTCTGTATCTCTCCCACACTCACGCCATCTCTCTCTCACTCACTCTCTGTATCTCTCCCACTCTCACTACATCTCTCACTCACTCACTTTCTGTATTTTCTTACTCTCACTCCATCCCTCACTCTCACTCTCTGTATCTCTCCCCCTCTCACTCGAACTCTCACTCACGCACACTCTGTATCTCTCCCACTCTCACTCCATCTCTCACTCACTCACTCTCTATATCTCTCCCACTCTCACTCCATCTCTCACTCACTCACTCTCTGTATCTCTCCCACTCTCACTCCATCTCTCGCTCACTCTCTGTATCTCTCCCACTCTCACTCCATCTCTTACTCTCACTCACTCTCTATATCTCTCCCACTCTCACTCCATCTCTCACTCACTCACTCTCTATATCTCTCCCACTCTCACTCCATCTCTCACTCACTCATTCTCTGTATCTCTCTCACTCACAATCCATCTCTCACTGACTCTCTGTATCTCCTTCACTCTCACTCCATCTCTCACTCTCACTCACTCTCTATATCTCTCCCACTCTCACTCCATCTCTCTCACTCATTCTCTGTATCTCGCTCACTCTCACTCCATCTCTCACTCACCTCTTTCTGTATCTCTCTCACTCTCACTCCATCTCTCACTCTCACTCACTCTCTATATCTCTCCCACTCTCACTCCATCTCTCTCACTCATTCTCTGTGTCTCGCTCACTCTCACTCCACCTCTCGCTCACCTCTTTCTGTATCTCTCTCACTCTCACTCACTCATTCTCTGTATCTCTCCCACTCTCACTCCATCTCCCTCACTCACTGTCTGTATCTCTCCCACTCTCACTTCATCTCTCACTCACTCAATCTCTGTATCTCTCCCACTCTCACTCTATCTCTCACTCACTCAATCTCTGTATCTCTCCCACTCTCGCTCGAACTCTCACTCACACTCCATCTCTCACTCACTCACTCTCTGTATCTCTCCCACTCTCACTCCATCTCTCACTCACTCAATCTCTGTATCTCTCCCACTCTCGCTCGAACTCTCACTCACACTCCATCTCTCACTCACTCACTCTCTGTATCTCTCTCACTCTCACTCCATCTCTCACTCTCACTCACTCTCTGTATCTCTCCCACTCTCACTCCATCTCTCACTCTCACTCACTCTCTATATCTCTCCCACTCTCACTCCATCTCCCTCACTCACTCTCTGTATCTCTCCCACTCTCACTCCATCTCTCACTCACGCTCTGTATCTCTCCCACTCTCACTCCATCTCTCACTCACTCACTCTCTGTATCTCTCCCACTCTCACTCCATCTCTCGCTCACTCACTCTCTGTATCTCTCCCACTCTCGCTCCATCTCTCACTCACTCTCTGTATCTCTCTCACTCTCACTCCATCTCTCTCTCACTCACTCTCTGTATCTCTCTCACTCTCAATCAATCTCTCACTCACTCACTCTCTGTACCTCTCCCAGTCTCACTCCGTCTCTCACTCACACACTCTCTGTATCTCTCCCACTCTCACTCCATCTCTCGCTCACTCACTCTCTGTATCTCTCTCACTCTGACTGGAACTCTCACTCACGCACTCTCTGTATATCTCTCACTCACACTCCATCACTCACTCACTCACTCTCTGTATCTCTCCCACTCTCACTCCATCTCTCACTCACTCACTCTCTGTATCTCTCTCACTCTCACTCCATCTCTCACTCTCACTCACTCTCTATATCTCTCCCACTCTCACTCCATCACTCTCACTCACTCTCTGTATCTCGCTCACTCTCACTCCATCTCTCACTCACTCACTCTCTGTATCTCTCCCACTCTCACTTCATCTCTCGCTCACTCACTCTCTGTATCTCCCCCACTCTCACTCCATCTCTCGCTCACTCACTCTCTGTATCTCTCCCACTCTCACTCCATCTCTCACTCTCACTCACTCTCTATATCTCTCCCACTCTCACTCCATCTCTCACTCACTCAATCTCTGTATCTCTCCCACTCTCGCTCGAACTCTCACTCACACTCCATCTCTCACTCACTCACTCTCTGTATCTCTCCCACTCTCACTCCATCTCTCACTCTCACTCACTCTCTGTATCTCTCCCACTCTCACTCCATCTCCCTCACTCACTCTCTGTATCTCTCCCACTCTCACTCCATCTCTCACTCACGCTCTGTATCTCTCCCACTCTCACTCCATCTCTCACTCACTCACTCTCTGTATCTCTCCCACTCTCACTCCATCTCTCGCTCACTCACTCTCTGTATCTCTCCCACTCTCGCTCCATCTCTCACTCACTCACTCTCTGTATCTCTCTCACTCTCACTCCATCTCTCTCTCACTCACTCTCTGTATCTCTCTCACTCTCAATCAATCTCTCACTCACTCACTCTCTGTACCTCTCCCAGTCTCACTCCGTCTCTCACTCACTCACTCTCTGTATCTCTCCCACTCTCACTCCATCTCTCGCTCACTCACTCTCTGTATCTCTCTCACTCTGACTGGAACTCTCACTCACGCACTCTCTGTATATCTCTCACTCACACTCCATCACTCACTCACTCACTCTCTGTATCTCTCCCACTCTCACTCCATCTCTCACTCACTCACTCTCTGTATCTCTCTCACACTCACTCCATCACTCACTCTCACTCACTCTCTATATCTCTCCCACTCTCACTCCATCACTCTCACTCACTCTCTGTATCTCGCTCACTCTCACTCCATCTCTCACTCACTCACTCTCTGTATCTCTCCCACTCTCACTTCATCTCTCGCTCACTCACTCTCTGTATCTCCCCCACTCTCACTCCATCTCTCGCTCACTCACTCTCTGTATCTCTCCCACTCTCACTCCATCTCTCACTCGCTCACTCTCTGTATCTCTCCCACTCTCACTCCATCTCTCAATCACTAACTATCTGTATCTCTCCCACTCTCACTCCATCTCTCGCTCACTCTGTATCTCTCCCACTCTCACGACATCTCTCACTCACTCTCTGTATCTCTCACACTCTCACTCCATCTCTCACTCACTCACTCTCTGTATCTCTCTCACTCTCTGTATCTCTTCCACTCTCACTCCATCTCTCACTCACTCTGTATCTCTCCCACTCTCACTACATCTCTCACTCACTCTCTGTATCTCTCTCATTCTCACTACATCTCTCACTCACTCACACTCTGTATCTCTCCCACTCTCACTTCATCTCTCACTCACTCTCTGTATCTCTCCCACTCTCACTCCATCTCTCGCTCACTCTCTGTATCTCTCCCACTCTCACTCCATCTCTCACTCACTCTCTGTATCTCTCCCACTCTCACTCACTCACTCTCTATATCTCTCCCACTCTCACTCACTCACTCTCTGTTTCTCTCCCACTCTCACTCCATCTCTCACTCACTCTCTGTATCTCTCCCACTCTCACTCCATCTCTCACTCACTCTCTGTATCTCTCCCACTCTCACTCCATCTCTCACTCACTCACTCTCTGTATCTCTCTCATTCTCACTACATCTCTCACTCACTCACACTCTGTATCTCTCCCACTCTCACTGCATCTCTCGCTCACTCTCTGTATCTCTCTCACTCTCACTCCATCTCTCACTCACTCACTCTCTGTATCTCTCTCACTCTCTGTATCTCTCCCACTCTCACTCCATCTGTCACTCACTCTCTGTATCTCTCCCACTCTCACTCCATCTCTTGCTCACTCACTCTCTGTATCTCTCCCACTCTCACTCCATCTCTCGCTCACTCTCTGTATCTCTCCCACTCTCACTCCATCTCTCACTCTCACTCACTCTCTATATCTCTCCCACTCTCACTCCATCTCCCTCACTCACTCTCTGTATCTCTCCCACTCTCACTCCATCTCTCGCTCACTCACTCTCTGTATCTCTCCCACTCTCACTCCATCTCTCGCTCACTCTCTGTATCTCTCCCACTCTCACTCCATCTCTTACTCTCACTCACTCTCTATATCTCTCGCACTCTCACTCCATCTCCCTCACTCACTCTCTGTATATCTCCCACGCTCACTCCATCTCCCTCACTCACTCTCTGTATCTCTCTCACTCTCTGTATCTCTCCCACTCACACTCCATCTCTCGCTGACTCACTCTCTGTATCTCTCCCACTCTCACTCCATCTCTCACTCTCACTCACTCTCTGTATCTCTCCCACTCTCACTCCATCTCTTACTCTCACTCACTCTCTATATCTCTCCCACTCTCACTCCATCTCTCACTCACTCACTCTCTGTATCTCTCCCACGCTCACTCCATCTCTCACTCACTCACTCTCTGTATCTCTCCCACGCTCACTCCATCTCTCACTCACTCACTCTCTGTATCTCTCCCACGCTCACTCCATCTATCTCTCACTCACTCACTCACTCTCTGTATCTCTCCCACTCTCACTCCATCTCCCTCACTCACTCTCTGTATCTCTCTCACTCTCTGTATCTCCCCCACTCTCACTCCATCTCTCACTCACTCACTGTCTGTATCTCTCTCACTCTCACTTCATCTCTCACTCACTCACTCTCTGTATCTCTCGCATTCTCACTCCATCTCTCACTCACTCTCTGTATCTCTCCCACTCTCACTACATCTCTCACTCACTCACTCTCTGTATCTCTCCCACTCTCACTCCATCTCTCACTCACTCTCTGTATCTCTCCCACTCTCACTCCATCTCTCACTCACTCACTCTCTGTATCTCTCCCACTCTCACTCCATCTCTCACTCAATCTCTGTCTCTCTCCCACTCTCACTTCATCTCTCACTCACTCACTCTCTGTATCTCTCGCACTCTCACTCCATCTCTCACTCACTCTCTGTATCTCTCTCACTCTCACTCCATCTCTCGCCCACTGACTCCATGTATCTCCCTCACTCTCACTCCTTCTCTCACTCTCACTCACTCTCTATATCTCTCCCACTCTCACTCCATCTCCCTCACTCACTCACTCTCTGTATCTCTCGCACTCTCACTCCATCTCTCGCTCACTGACTCCATGTATCTCCCTCACTCTCACTCCTTCTCTCACTCTCACTCACTCTCTATATCTCTCCCACTCTCACTCCATCTCCCTCACTCACTCACTCTCTGTATCTCTCCCTCACTCTCACTCCATCTCTCGCTCACTCACTCTCTGTATCTCTCCCACTCTCACTCCATCTCCCTCACTCACTCTCTGTATCTCTCGCACTCTCACTCCATCTCTCACTCACTCTCTGTATCTCTCCCACTCTCACTCCATCTCTCGCTCACTCTCTGTATCTCTCCCACTCTCACTCCATCTCTTACTCTCACTCACTCTCTATATCTCTCCCACTCTCACTCCATCTCTCACTCACTCACTCTCTGTATCTCTCCCACTCTCACTCCATCTCTCTCACTCACTCTCTGCATCTCTCTCACTATCTCCATCTCTCACTCACTCACTCTCTGTATCTCTCCCACTCTCTCACTCCATCTCTCACTCACTCAGTCTCTGTATCTCTCCCACTCTCACTCCATCTCTCGCTCACTCACTCTCTGTATCTCTCCCACTCTCACTCCATCTCTCACTCACTCTCTGTATCTCTCCCACGCTCATTCCATCTCTCTCTCACTCACACACTCTCTGTATCTCTCCCACTCTCACTCCATCTCTCACTCACTCTCTGTTTTTCTCCCACTCTCACTCCATCTCCCTCACTCACTCTCTGTATCTCACCCACTCTCACTCCATCTCTCGCTCACTCACTCTCTGTATCTCTCCCACTCTCACTCCATCTCTCACTCACTCACTCTCTGTATCTCTCCCACTCTCACTCCATCTCTCGCTCACTCACTCTCTGTATCTCTCCCACTCTCACTCCATCTCTCACTCACTCTCTGTATCTCTCCCACTCTCACTCCATCTCTCACTCACTCACTCTCTGTATCTCTCCCACTCTCACTCCATCTCTCACTCAATCTCTGTCTCTCTCCCACTCTCACTTCATCTCTCACTCACTCACTCTCTGTATCTCTCGCACTCTCACTCCATCTCTCACTCACTCTCTGTATCTCTCTCACTCTCACTCCATCTCTCGCCCACTGACTCCATGTATCTCCCTCACTCTCACTCCTTCTCTCACTCTCACTCACTCTCTATATCTCTCCCACTCTCACTCCATCTCCCTCACTCACTCACTCTCTGTATCTCTCGCACTCTCACTCCATCTCTCGCTCACTGACTCCATGTATCTCCCTCACTCTCACTCCTTCTCTCACTCTCACTCACTCTCTATATCTCTCCCACTCTCACTCCATCTCCCTCACTCACTCACTCTCTGTATCTCTCCCTCACTCTCACTCCATCTCTCGCTCACTCACTCTCTGTATCTCTCCCACTCTCACTCCATCTCCCTCACTCACTCTCTGTATCTCTCGCACTCTCACTCCATCTCTCACTCACTCTCTGTATCTCTCCCACTCTCACTCCATCTCTCGCTCACTCTCTGTATCTCTCCCACTCTCACTCCATCTCTTACTCTCACTCACTCTCTATATCTCTCCCACTCTCACTCCATCTCTCACTCACTCACTCTCTGTATCTCTCCCACTCTCACTCCATCTCTCTCACTCACTCTCTGCATCTCTCTCACTATCTCCATCTCTCACTCACTCACTCTCTGTATCTCTCCCACTCTCTCACTCCATCTCTCACTCACTCAGTCTCTGTATCTCTCCCACTCTCACTCCATCTCTCGCTCACTCACTCTCTGTATCTCTCCCACTCTCACTCCATCTCTCACTCACTCTCTGTATCTCTCCCACGCTAATTCCATCTCTCTCTCACTCACACACTCTCTGTATCTCTCCCACTCTCACTCCATCTCTCACTCACTCTCTGTTTTTCTCCCACTCTCACTCCATCTCCCTCACTCACTCTCTGTATCTCACCCACTCTCACTCCATCTCTCGCTCACTCACTCTCTGTATCTCTCCCACTCTCACTCCATCTCTCACTCACTCACTCTCTGTATCTCTCCCACTCTCACTCCATCTCTCACTCACTCTCTGTTTTTCTCCCACTCTCACTCCATCTCTCACTCACTCACTCTCTGTATCTCTCCCACACTCTCTCCATCTCTCTCTCACTCACTCTCTGTATCTCTTCCACTCTCACTACATCTCTCACTCACTCACTCTCTGTATCTCTCCCACACTCACTCCATCTCTCTCTCACTCACTCTCTGTATCTCTCTCACTCTCAATCCATCTCTCACTCACTCACTCTCTGTATCTCTCCCACACTCACTCCATCTCTCTCTCACTCACTCTCTGTATCTCTCTCACTCTCAATCCATCTCTCACTCACTCACTCTCTGTATCTCTCCCACTCTCACTCCATCTCCCTCACTCACTCTCTGTATCTCTCCCACTCTCACTTCATCTCTCACTCACTCAATCTCTGTATCTCTCCCACTCTCGATCGAACTCTCACTCACACTCCATCTCTCACTCACTCACTCTCTGTATCTCTCCCACTCTTACTCCATCTCTCACTCACTCAATCTCTGTATCTCTCCCACTCTCGCTCGAACTCTCACTCACACTCCATCTCTCACTCACTCACTCTCTGTATCTCTCTCACACTCACTCCATCTCTCACTCTCACTCACTCTCTGTATCTCTCCCACTCTCACTCCATCTCTTGCTCACTCACTCTCTATATCTCTCCCACTCTCACTCCATCTCTCACTCACTCACTCTCTGTACCTCTCCCAGTCTCACTCCATCTCTCACTCACTCAATCTCTGTATCTCTCCCACTCTCGCTCGAACTCTCACTCACACTCCATCTCTCACTCACTCACTCTCTGTATCTCTCCCACTCTCACTCCATCTCTCACTCACTCACTCTCTGTATCTCTCTCACTCTCACTCCATCTCTCACTCTCACTCACTCTCTGTATCTCTCCCACTCTCACTCCATCTCCCTCACTCACTCTCTGTATCTCTCCCACTCTCACTGCATCTCTCACTCACGCTCTGTATCTCTCCCACTCTCACTCCATCTCTCACTCACTCACTCTCTGTATCTCTCTCACTCTCACTCCATCTCTCACTCTCACTCACTCTCTATATCTCTCCCACTCTCACTCCATCACTCTCACTCACTCTCTGTATCTCGCTCACTCTCACTCCATCTCTCACTCACTCACTCTCTGTATCTCTCCCACTCTCACTCCATCTCTCGCTCACTCACTCTCTGTATCTCTCCCACTCTCACTCCATCTCTCACTCACTCACTCTCTGTACCTCTCCCAGTCTCACTCCCTCTCTCACTCACTCACTCTCTGTATCTCTCCCACTCTCACTCCATTTCTCGCTCACTCACTCTCTGTATCTCTCCCACTCTCACTCCATCTCTCACTCACTCACTCTCTGTACCTCTCCCAGTCTCACTCCCTCTCTCACTCACTCAATCTCTGTATCTCTCCCACTCTCACTCCATCTCTCACTCACTCACTCTCTGTATCTCTCTCACTCTCACTCCATCTCTCACTCTCACTCACTCTCTATATCTCTCCCACTCTCACTCCATCACTCTCACTCACTCTCTGTATCTCGCTCACTCTCACTCCATCTCTCACTCACTCACTCTCTGTATCTCTCCCACTCTCACTCCATCTCTCACTCACTCAATCTCTGTATCTCTCCCACTCTCACTCCATCTCTCACTCACTCACTCTCTGTACCTCTCCCAGTCTCACTCCCTCTCTCACTCACTCAATCTCTGTATCTCTCCCACTCTCACTCCATCTCTCACTCTCACTCACTCTCTGTATCTCTCCCACTCTCACTCCATCTCCCTCACTCACTCTCTGTATCTCTCTCACTCTCACTCCATCTCTCACTCACGCTCTGTATCTCTCCCACTCTCACTCCATCTCTCACTCACTCTCTGTATCTCTCCCACTCTCGCTTGAACTCTCACTCACACTCCATCTCACACTCACTCACTTTCTGTATCTCTCCCACTCTCACTCCATCTCTCACTCACTCACTCTCTGTATCTCTCTCACTCTCACTCCATCTCTCACTCTCACTCACTCTCTGTATCTCTCCCACTCTCACTCCATCTCCCTCACTCACTCTCTGTATCTCTCTCACTCTCACTCCATCTCTCACTCTCACTCACTCTCTATATCTCTCCCACTCTCACTCCATCACTCTCACTCACTCTCTGTATCTCTCCCACTCTCACTCCATCTCTCACTCACTCACTCTCTGTATCTCTCCCACTCTCACTCCATCTCTCGCTCACTCACTCTCTGTATCTCTCCCACTCTCACTCCATCTCTCACTCACTCACTCTCTGTACCTCTCCCAGTCTCACTCCCTCTCTCACTCACTCAATCTCTGTATCTCTCCCACTCTCCCTCCATTTCTCGCTCACTCACTCTCTGTATCTCTCCCACTCTCACTCCATCTCTCACTCACTCACTCTCTGTACCTCTCCCAGTCTCACTCCCTCTCTCACTCACTCAATCTCTGTATCTCTCCCACTCTCACTCCATCTCTCACTCACTCACTCTCTGTATCTCTCTCACTCTCACTCCATCTCTCACTCTCACTCACTCTCTATATCTCTCCCACTCTCACTCCATCACTCTCACTCACTCTCTGTATCTCGCTCACTCTCACTCCATCTCTCACTCACTCACTCTCTGTATCTCTCCCACTCTCACTCCATCTCTCACTCACTCAATCTCTGTATCTCTCCCACTCTCACTCCATCTCTCACTCACTCACTCTCTGTACCTCTCCCAGTCTCACTCCCTCTCTCACTCACTCAATCTCTGTATCTCTCCCACTCTCGCTCGAACTCTCACTCACACTCCATCTCTCACTCACTCACTCTCTGTATCTCTCTCACACTCACTCCATCTCTCACTCTCACTCACTCTCTGTATCTCTCCCACTCTCACTCCATCTCTTGCTCACTCAATCTCTATATCTCTCCCACTCTCACTCCATCTCTCACTCACTCACTCTCTGTACCTCTCCCAGTCTCACTCCATCTCTCACTCACTCAATCTCTGTATCTCTCCCACTCTCGCTCGAACTCTCACTCACACTCCATCTCTCACTCACTCACTCTCTGTATCTCTCCCACTCTCACTCCATCTCTCACTCACTCACTCTCTGTATCTCTCTCACTCTCACTCCATCTCTCACTCTCACTCACTCTCTGTATCTCTCCCACTCTCACTCCATCTCCCTCACTCACTCTCTGTATCTCTCCCACTCTCACTGCATCTCTCACTCACGCTCTGTATCTCTCCCACTCTCACTCCATCTCTCACTCACTCACTCTCTGTATCTCTCCCACTCTCACTCCATCTCTCGCTCACTCACTCTCTGTATCTCTCCCACTCTCGCTCCATCTCTCACTCACTCACTCTCTGTATCTCTCCCACTCTCACTCCATCTCTCACTCACTCTCTGTATCTCTCTCACTCTCACTCCATCTCTCACTCTCACTCACTCTCTATATCTCTCCCACTCTCACTCCATCACTCCCACTCACTCTCTGTATCTCGCTCACTCTCACTCCATCTCTCACTCACTCACTCTCTGTATCTCTCCCACTCTCACTCCATCTCTCGCTCACTCACTCTCTGTATCTCTCCCACTCTCACTCCATCTCTCACTCACTCACTCTCTGTACCTCTCCCAGTCTCACTCCCTCTCTCACTCACTCAATCTCTGTATCTCTCCCACTCTCACTCCATTTCTCGCTCACTCACTCTCTGTATCTCTCCCACTCTCACTCCATCTCTCACTCACTCACTCTCTGTACCTCTCCCAGTCTCACTCCCTCTCTCACTCACTCAATCTCTGTATCTCTCCCACTCTCACTCCATCTCTCACTCACTCACTCTCTGTATCTCTCTCACTCTCACTCCATCTCTCACTCTCACTCACTCTCTATATCTCTCCCACTCTCACTCCATCACTCTCACTCACTCTCTGTATCTCGCTCACTCTCACTCCATCTCTCACTCACTCACTCTCTGTATCTCTCCCACTCTCACTCCATCTCTCACTCACTCAATCTCTGTATCTCTCCCACTCTCACTCCATCTCTCACTCACTCACTCTCTGTACCTCTCCCAGTCTCACTCCCTCTCTCACTCACTCAATCTCTGTATCTCTCCCACTCTCACTCCATCTCTCACTCTCACTCACTCTCTGTATCTCTCCCACTCTCACTCCATCTCCCTCACTCACTCTCTGTATCTCTCTCACTCTCACTCCATCTCTCACTCACGCTCTGTATCTCTCCCACTCTCACTCCATCTCTCACTCACTCTCTGTATCTCTCCCACTCTCGCTTGAACTCTCACTCACACTCCATCTCACACTCACTCACTTTCTGTATCTCTCCCACTCTCACTCCATCTCTCACTCACTCACTCTCTGTATCTCTCTCACTCTCACTCCATCTCTCACTCTCACTCACTCTCTGTATCTCTCCCACTCTCACTCCATCTCCCTCACTCACTCTCTGTATCTCTCTCACTCTCACTCCATCTCTCACTCTCACTCACTCTCTATATCTCTCCCACTCTCACTCCATCACTCTCACTCACTCTCTGTATCTCGCTCACTCTCACTCCATCTCTCACTCACTCACTCTCTGTATCTCTCCCACTCTCACTCCATCTCTCGCTCACTCACTCTCTGTATCTCTCCCACTCTCACTCCATCTCTCACTCACTCACTCTCTGTACCTCTCCCAGTCTCACTCCCTCTCTCACTCACTCAATCTCTGTATCTCTCCCACTCTCACTCCATTTCTCGCTCACTCACTCTCTGTATCTCTCCCACTCTCACTCCATCTCTCACTCACTCACTCTCTGTACCTCTCCCAGTCTCACTCCCTCTCTCACTCACTCAATCTCTGTATCTCTCCCACTCTCACTCCATCTCTCACTCACTCACTCTCTGTATCTCTCTCACTCTCACTCCATCTCTCACTCTCACTCACTCTCTATATCTCTCCCACTCTCACTCCATCACTCTCACTCACTCTCTGTATCTCGCTCACTCTCACTCCATCTCTCACTCACTCACTCTCTGTATCTCTCCCACTCTCACTCCATCTCTCACTCACTCAATCTCTGTATCTCTCCCACTCTCACTCCATCTCTCACTCACTCACTCTCTGTACCTCTCCCAGTCTCACTCCCTCTCTCACTCACTCAATCTCTGTATCTCTCCCACTCTCACTCCATCTCTCACTCTCACTCACTCTCTGTATCTCTCCCACTCTCACTCCATCTCCCTCACTCACTCTCTGTATCTCTCTCACTCTCACTCCATCTCTCACTCACGCTCTGTATCTCTCCCACTCTCACTCCATCTCTCACTCACTCTCTGTATCTCTCCCACTCTCGCTTGAACTCTCACTCACACTCCATCTCACACTCACTCACTTTCTGATTCTCTCCCACTCTCACTCCATCTCTCACTCACTCACTCTCTGTATCTCTCTCACTCTCACTCCATCTCTCACTCTCACTCACTCTCTGTATCTCTCCCACTCTCACTCCATCTCCCTCACTCACTCTCTGTATCTCTCTCACTCTCACTCCATCTCTCACTCACGCTCTGTATCTCTCCCACTCTCACTCCATCTCTCACTCACTCACTCTCTGTATCTCTCCCACTCTCACTCCATCTCTCACTCACTCACTCTCTGTATCTCTCTCACTCTCACTCCATCTCTCACTCTCACTCACTCTCTGTATCTCTCTCACTCTCACTCCATCTCTCACTCTCACTCACTCTCTGTATCTCTCCCACTCTCACTCCATCTCCCTCACTCACTCTCTGTATCTCTCTCACTCTCACTCCATCTCTCACTCTCACTCACTCTCTGTATCTCTCCCACTCTCACTCCATCTCTCACTCACTCACTCTCTGTATCTCTCTCACTCTCACTCCATCTCTCACTCTCACTCACTCTCTGTATCTCTCCCACTCTCACTCCATCTCTCACTCACTCACTCTCTGTATCTCTCTCACTCTCACTCCATCTCTCACTCACGCTCTGTATCTCTCCCACTTTCACTCCATCTCTCACGCACTCACTCTCTCTCTGTATCTCTCCCACTCTCACTCCATCTCTCACTCTCACTCACTCTCTGTATCTCTCCCACTCTCAGTCCATCTCCCTCACTCACTCTCTGTATCTCTCTCACTCTTACTCCATCTCTCACTCACGCTCTGTATCTCTCCCACTCTCACTCCATGTCTCACTCACTCACTCTCTGTATCTCTCTCACTCTCGCTCCATCTCTCACTCACTCACTCTCTGTACCTCTCCCAGTCTCACTCCATCTCTCACTCACTCTCTGTATCTCTCTCATTCTCACTACATCTCTCACTCACTCACTCTCTGTATCTCTCTCACTCTCACTCCATCTCTCACTCACTCACTCTCTGTATCTCTCCCACTCTCACTCCATCTGTCACTCACTCTCTGTATCTCTCTCACTCTCACTCCATCTCTCACTCTCCCTCACTCTCTGTATCTCTCCCACTCTCACTCCATCTCCCTCACTCACTCTCTGTATCTCTCTCACTCTCACTCCATCTCTCACTCACGCTCTGTATCTCTCCCACTCTCACTCCATCTCTCACTCACTCACTCTCTGTATCTCTCCCACTGTCACTCCGTCTCTCACTCACTCTGTATCTCTCCCACTCTCACTACATCTCTCACTCACTCTCTGTATCTCTCTCACTCTCACTCCATCTCTCACTCACTCACTCTCTGTATCTCTCTCACTCTCTGTATCTCTCCCACTCTCACTCCATCTCTCACTCACTCACTCTCTGTATCTCTCCCACTCTCACTCCATCTCTCACTCACTCACTCTCTGTATCTCTCCCACTCTCACTCCATCTCTCACTCATTCACTCTCTGTATCTCTCCCACTCTCACTCCATCTCTCACTCATTCACTCTCTGTATCTCTCTCACTCTCACTCCATCTCTCGCTCACTCTCTGTATCTCTCCCACTCTCACTCCATCTCTCACTCAATCACTGTCTGTATCTCTCCCACTCTCACTCCATCTCTCGCTCACTCTCTGTATCTCTCCCACTCTCACTCCATCTCTCGCTCACTCTCTGTATCTCTCCCACTCTCACTCCATCTCTCACTCACTCTGTATCTCTCCCACTCTCACTAAATCTCTCACTCACTCTCTGTATCTCTCTCATTCTCACTACATCTCTCACTCACTCACTCTCTGTATCTCTCTCACTCTCACTCCATCTCTCACTCACTCACTCTCTGTATCTCTCCCACTCTCACTCCATCTCTCGCTCACTCTCTGTATCTCTCCCACTCTCACTCCATCTGTCACTCACTCTCTGTATCTCTCCCACTCTCACTCCATCTCTCACTCATTCACTCTCTGTATTTCTCCCACTCTCACTCCATCTCTCGCTCACTCTCTGTATCTCTCCCACTCTCACTCCATCTGTCACTCACTCACTGTCTAAATATCTCACACTCTCACTCCATCTCTCACTCACTCACTCTCTGTAACTCTCCCACTCTCACTCCATCTCTCACTCACTCTCTGAATCTCTCTCACTCTCACTCCATCTCTCACTCACTCACTCTCTGTCTCGCTCACTCACTCTCTGTATCTCTCAATCTCACTCCATCTCTCACTCACTCTCTGTATCTCTCACACTCTCACTCCATCTCTCACTCACTCACACTCTGTATCTCTCCCACTCTCACTCCATCTCTCACTGACTCAATCTCTGTATCTCTCCCACTCTCACTCCATCTCTCACTCACTCACTCTCTGTATTTCTCCCACTCTCACTCCATCTCTCACCCACTCTCACTCCATCTCTCACTCACTCACTCTCTGTATCTCTCCCACTCTCACTCCATCTCTCACTCACTCACTCTCTGTATCTCTCCCACTCTCACTCCATCTCTCACTCACTCACTCTCTGTATTTCTCCCACTCTCACTCCATCTCTCACTCACTCACTCTCTGTATCTCTCCCACTCTCACTCCATCTCTCACTCACTCACTCTCTGTATGTCTCCCACTCTCACTCCATCTCTCACTCACTCACTCTCTGTATCTCTCCCACTCTCACTCCATCTCTCACTCACTCACTCTCTGTATCTCTCCCACTCTCACTCCATCTCTCGCTCACTCACTCTCTGTATCTCTCCCACTCTCACTCCATCTCTCACTCACTCACTCTCTGTATTTCTCCCACTCTCACTCCATCTCTCACTCACTCACTCTCTGTATCTCTCCCACTCTCACTCCATCTCTCACTCACTCACTCTCTGTATCTCTCCCACTCTCACTCCATCTCTCACTCACTCACTCTCTGTATCTCTCCCACTCTCACTCCATCTCTCACTCACTCACTCTCTGTATCTCTCCCACTCTCACTCCATCTCTCGCTCACTCACTCTCTGTATCTCTCCCACTCTCACTCCATCTCTCACTCACTCACTCTCTGTATCTCTCACACTCTCACTCCATCTCTCACTCACTCACACTCTGTATCTCTCCCACTCTCACTCCATCTCTCACTGACTCAATCTCTGTATCTCTCCCACTCTCACTCCATCTCTCACTCACTCACTCTCTGTATCTCTCCCACTCTCACTCCATCTCTCACTCACTCACTCTCTGTATTTCTCCCACTCTCACTCCATCTCTCACTCACTCACTCTCTGTATCTCTCCCACTCTCACTCCATCTCTCACTCACTCACTCTCTGTATCTCTCCCACTCTCACTCCATCTCTCACTCACTCACTCTCTGTATCTCTCCCACTCTCACTCCATCTCTCACTCACTCACTCTCTGTATCTCTCCCACTCTCACTCCATCTCTCGCTCACTCACTCTCTGTATCTCTCCCACTCTCACTCCATCTCTCACTCACTCTCTGTATCTCTCCCACGCTCATTCCATCTCTCTCTCACTCACACACTCTCTGTATCTCTCCCAATCTCACTCCATCTCTCACTCTCACTCACTCTCTGTATCTCTCCCACTCTCACTCCATCTCCCTCACTCACTCTCTGTATCTCTCCCACTCTCACTGCATCTCTCACTCACGCTCTGTATCTCTCCCACTCTCACTCCATCTCTCACTCACTCACTCTCTGTATCTCTCCCACTCTCACTCCATCTCTCGCTCACTCACTCTCTGTATCTCTCCCACTCTCGCTCCATCTCTCACTCACTCACTCTCTGTATCTCTCCCACTCTCACTCCATCTCTCACTCACTCTCTGTATCTCTCTCACTCTCACTCCATCTCTCACTCTCACTCACTCTCTATATCTCTCCCACTCTCACTCCATCACTCCCACTCACTCTCTGTATCTCGCTCACTCTCACTCCATCTCTCACTCACTCACTCTCTGTATCTCTCCCACTCTCACTCCATCTCTCGCTCACTCACTCTCTGTATCTCTCCCACTCTCACTCCATCTCTCACTCACTCACTCTCTGTACCTCTCCCAGTCTCACTCCCTCTCTCACTCACTCAATCTCTGTATCTCTCCCACTCTCACTCCATTTCTCGCTCACTCACTCTCTGTATCTCTCCCACTCTCACTCCATCTCTCACTCACTCACTCTCTGTACCTCTCCCAGTCTCACTCCCTCTCTCACTCACTCAATCTCTGTATCTCTCCCACTCTCACTCCATCTCTCACTCACTCACTCTCTGTATCTCTCTCACTCTCACTCCATCTCTCACTCTCACTCACTCTCTATATCTCTCCCACTCTCACTCCATCACTCTCACTCACTCTCTGTATCTCGCTCACTCTCACTCCATCTCTCACTCACTCACTCTCTGTATCTCTCCCACTCTCACTCCATCTCTCACTCACTCAATCTCTGTATCTCTCCCACTCTCACTCCATCTCTCACTCACTCACTCTCTGTACCTCTCCCAGTCTCACTCCCTCTCTCACTCACTCAATCTCTGTATCTCTCCCACTCTCACTCCATCTCTCACTCTCACTCACTCTCTGTATCTCTCCCACTCTCACTCCATCTCCCTCACTCACTCTCTGTATCTCTCTCACTCTCACTCCATCTCTCACTCACGCTCTGTATCTCTCCCACTCTCACTCCATCTCTCACTCACTCTCTGTATCTCTCCCACTCTCGCTTGAACTCTCACTCACACTCCATCTCACACTCACTCACTTTCTGTATCTCTCCCACTCTCACTCCATCTCTCACTCACTCACTCTCTGTATCTCTCTCACTCTCACTCCATCTCTCACTCTCACTCACTCTCTGTATCTCTCCCACTCTCACTCCATCTCCCTCACTCACTCTCTGTATCTCTCTCACTCTCACTCCATCTCTCACTCTCACTCACTCTCTATATCTCTCCCACTCTCACTCCATCACTCTCACTCACTCTCTGTATCTCGCTCACTCTCACTCCATCTCTCACTCACTCACTCTCTGTATCTCTCCCACTCTCACTCCATCTCTCGCTCACTCACTCTCTGTATCTCTCCCACTCTCACTCCATCTCTCACTCACTCACTCTCTGTACCTCTCCCAGTCTCACTCCCTCTCTCACTCACTCAATCTCTGTATCTCTCCCACTCTCACTCCATTTCTCGCTCACTCACTCTCTGTATCTCTCCCACTCTCACTCCATCTCTCACTCACTCACTCTCTGTACCTCTCCCAGTCTCACTCCCTCTCTCACTCACTCAATCTCTGTATCTCTCCCACTCTCACTCCATCTCTCACTCACTCACTCTCTGTATCTCTCTCACTCTCACTCCATCTCTCACTCTCACTCACTCTCTATATCTCTCCCACTCTCACTCCATCACTCTCACTCACTCTCTGTATCTCGCTCACTCTCACTCCATCTCTCACTCACTCACTCTCTGTATCTCTCCCACTCTCACTCCATCTCTCACTCACTCAATCTCTGTATCTCTCCCACTCTCACTCCATCTCTCACTCACTCACTCTCTGTACCTCTCCCAGTCTCACTCCCTCTCTCACTCACTCAATCTCTGTATCTCTCCCACTCTCACTCCATCTCTCACTCTCACTCACTCTCTGTATCTCTCCCACTCTCACTCCATCTCCCTCACTCACTCTCTGTATCTCTCTCACTCTCACTCCATCTCTCACTCACGCTCTGTATCTCTCCCACTCTCACTCCATCTCTCACTCACTCTCTGTATCTCTCCCACTCTCGCTTGAACTCTCACTCACACTCCATCTCACACTCACTCACTTTCTGTATCTCTCCCACTCTCACTCCATCTCTCACTCACTCACTCTCTGTATCTCTCTCACTCTCACTCCATCTCTCACTCTCACTCACTCTCTGTATCTCTCCCACTCTCACTCCATCTCCCTCACTCACTCTCTGTATCTCTCTCACTCTCACTCCATCTCTCACTCACGCTCTGTATCTCTCCCACTCTCACTCCATCTCTCACTCACTCACTCTCTGTATCTCTCCCACTCTCACTCCATCTCTCACTCACTCACTCTCTGTATCTCTCTCACTCTCACTCCATCTCTCACTCTCACTCACTCTCTATATCTCTCTCACTCTCACTCCATCTCTCACTCTCACTCACTCTCTGTATCTCTCCCACTCTCACTCCATCTCCCTCACTCACTCTCTGTATCTCTCTCACTCTCACTCCATCTCTCACTCTCACTCACTCTCTGTATCTCTCCCACTCTCACTCCATCTCTCACTCACTCACTCTCTGTATCTCTCTCACTCTCACTCCATCTCTCACTCTCACTCACTCTCTGTATCTCTCCCACTCTCACTCCATCTCCCTCACTCACTCTCTGTATCTCTCTCACTCTCACTCCATCTCTCACTCACGCTCTGTATCTCTCCCACTTTCACTCCATCTCTCACGCACTCACTCTCTCTCTGTATCTCTCCCACTCTCACTCCATCTCTCACTCTCACTCACTCTCTGTATCTCTCCCACTCTCAGTCCATCTCCCTCACTCACTCTCTGTATCTCTCTCACTCTTACTCCATCTCTCACTCACGCTCTGTATCTCTCCCACTCTCACTCCATGTCTCACTCACTCACTCTCTGTATCTCTCTCACTCTCGCTCCATCTCTCACTCACTCACTCTCTGTACCTCTCCCAGTCTCACTCCATCTCTCACTCACTCTCTGTATCTCTCTCATTCTCACTACATCTCTCACTCACTCACTCTCTGTATCTCTCTCACTCTCACTCCATCTCTCACTCACTCACTCTCTGTATCTCTCCCACTCTCACTCCATCTGTCACTCACTCTCTGTATCTCTCTCACTCTCACTCCATCTCTCACTCTCCCTCACTCTCTGTATCTCTCCCACTCTCACTCCATCTCCCTCACTCACTCTCTGTATCTCTCTCACTCTCACTCCATCTCTCACTCACGCTCTGTATCTCTCCCACTCTCACTCCATCTCTCACTCACTCACTCTCTGTATCTCTCCCACTGTCACTCCGTCTCTCACTCACTCTGTATCTCTCCCACTCTCACTACATCTCTCACTCACTCTCTGTATCTCTCTCACTCTCACTCCATCTCTCACTCACTCACTCTCTGTATCTCTCTCACTCTCTGTATCTCTCCCACTCTCACTCCATCTCTCACTCACTCACTCTCTGTATCTCTCCCACTCTCACTCCATCTCTCACTCACTCACTCTCTGTATCTCTCCCACTCTCACTCCATCTCTCACTCATTCACTCTCTGTATCTCTCCCACTCTCACTCCATCTCTCACTCATTCACTCTCTGTATCTCTCTCACTCTCACTCCATCTCTCGCTCACTCTCTGTATCTCTCCCACTCTCACTCCATCTCTCACTCAATCACTGTCTGTATCTCTCCCACTCTCACTCCATCTCTCGCTCACTCTCTGTATCTCTCCCACTCTCACTCCATCTCTCGCTCACTCTCTGTATCTCTCCCACTCTCACTCCATCTCTCACTCACTCTGTATCTCTCCCACTCTCACTACATCTCTCACTCACTCTCTGTATCTCTCTCATTCTCACTACATCTCTCACTCACTCACTCTCTGTATCTCTCTCACTCTCACTCCATCTCTCACTCACTCACTCTCTGTATCTCTCCCACTCTCACTCCATCTCTCGCTCACTCTCTGTATCTCTCCCACTCTCACTCC
Organism: Chiloscyllium plagiosum; assembly: GCF_037043375.1. Taxonomy (NCBI): domain Eukaryota; kingdom Metazoa; phylum Chordata; class Chondrichthyes; order Orectolobiformes; family Hemiscylliidae; genus Chiloscyllium; species Chiloscyllium plagiosum. The sequence goes on from NW_028270178.1 coordinate 8,438,791, forward strand.
ATCTGTCACTCACTCTCTGTATCTCTCCCACTCTCACTCCATCTCTCACTCATTCACTCTCTGTATCTCTCCCACTCTCACTCCATCTGTCACTCACTCACTGTCTAAATATCTCACACTCTCACTCCATCTCTCACTCACTCACTCTCTGTAACTCTCCCACTCTCACTCCATCTCTCACTCACTCTCTGAATCTCTCTCACTCTCACTCCATCTCTCACTCACTCACTCTCTGTCTCGCTCACTCACTCTCTGTATCTCTCAATCTCACTCCATCTCTCACTCACTCTCTGTATCTCTCACACTCTCACTCCATCTCTCACTCACTCACACTCTGTATCTCTCCCACTCTCACTCCATCTCTCACTGACTCAATCTCTGTATCTCTCCCACTCTCACTCCATCTCTCACTCACTCACTCTCTGTATTTCTCCCACTCTCACTCCATCTCTCACCCACTCTCACTCCATCTCTCACTCACTCACTCTCTGTATCTCTCCCACTCTCACTCCATCTCTCACTCACTCACTCTCTGTATCTCTCCCACTCTCACTCCATCTCTCACTCACTCACTCTCTGTATTTCTCCCACTCTCACTCCATCTCTCACTCACTCACTCTCTGTATCTCTCCCACTCTCACTCCATCTCTCACTCACTCACTCTCTGTATGTCTCCCACTCTCACTCCATCTCTCACTCACTCACTCTCTGTATCTCTCCCACTCTCACTCCATCTCTCACTCACTCACTCTCTGTATCTCTCCCACTCTCACTCCATCTCTCGCTCACTCACTCTCTGTATCTCTCCCACTCTCACTCCATCTCTCACTCACTCACTCTCTGTATTTCTCCCACTCTCACTCCATCTCTCACTCACTCACTCTCTGTATCTCTCCCACTCTCACTCCATCTCTCACTCACTCACTCTCTGTATCTCTCCCACTCTCACTCCATCTCTCACTCACTCACTCTCTGTATCTCTCCCACTCTCACTCCATCTCTCACTCACTCACTCTCTGTATCTCTCCCACTCTCACTCCATCTCTCGCTCACTCACTCTCTGTATCTCTCCCACTCTCACTCCATCTCTCACTCACTCACTCTCTGTATCTCTCACACTCTCACTCCATCTCTCACTCACTCACACTCTGTATCTCTCCCACTCTCACTCCATCTCTCACTGACTCAATCTCTGTATCTCTCCCACTCTCACTCCATCTCTCACTCACTCACTCTCTGTATCTCTCCCACTCTCACTCCATCTCTCACTCACTCACTCTCTGTATTTCTCCCACTCTCACTCCATCTCTCACTCACTCACTCTCTGTATCTCTCCCACTCTCACTCCATCTCTCACTCACTCACTCTCTGTATCTCTCCCACTCTCACTCCATCTCTCACTCACTCACTCTCTGTATCTCTCCCACTCTCACTCCATCTCTCACTCACTCACTCTCTGTATCTCTCCCACTCTCACTCCATCTCTCGCTCACTCACTCTCTGTATCTCTCCCACTCTCACTCCATCTCTCACTCACTCTCTGTATCTCTCTCACTCTCACTCCATCTCTCACTCTCACTCACTCTCTGTATCTCTCAATCTCACTCCATCTCTCACTCACTCACTCTCTGTATCTCTCCCACTCTCACTCCATCTCTCACTCAGTCTCTGTATCTCTCCCACTCTCACTCCATCTCTCACTCACTCTCTGTATCTCTCCCACTCTCACTCCATCTCTCACTCACTCTCTGTATCTCTCCCACTCTCTTCCATCTCTCTCACTCTCTGTATCTCTCCCACTCTCACTCCATCTCTCACTGACTCAATCTCTGTATCTCTCCCACTCTCACTCCATCTCTCACTCACTCACTCTCTGTATCTCTCCCACTCTCACTCCATCTCTCGCTCACTCACTCTCTGTATCTCTCAATCTCACTCCATCTCTCACTCACTCACTCTCTGTATCTCTCCCACTCTCACTCCATCTCTCACTCACTCTCTGTATCTCTCCCACTCTCACTCCATCTCTCACTCACTCTCTGTATCTCTCCCACTCTCACTCCATCTCTCACTCACTCTCTGTATCTCTCCCACTCTCACTCCATCTCTCTCACTCTCTGTATCTCTCCCACTCTCACTCCATCTCTCACTCACTCACTCTCTGTATCTCTCCCACTCTCACTCCATCTCTCACTCACTCACTCTCTGTATCTCTCCCACTCTCACTCCATCTCTCGCTCACTCACTCTCTGTATCTCTCCCACTCTCACTCCATCTCTCGCTCACTCACTCTCTGTATCTCTCCCACTCTCACTCCATCTCTCACTCACTCACTCTCTGTATCTCTCTCACTCTCACTCCATCTCTCACTCTCACTCACTCTCTGTATCTCTCAATCTCACTCCATCTCTCACTCACTCACTCTCTGTATCTCTCCCACTCTCACTTCATCTCTCACTCACTCTCTGTATCTCTCCCACTCTCACTCCATCTCTCACTCACTCACACTCTGTATCTCTCCCACTCTCACTCCATCTCCCATTTCTGAGTTCAATCCCAATCTCACTGTCTCCCACTCTGACTTGTTCTACTCTACGGAGGGTGGTGCTGGAAGTGCACTACAGCTCAGGCAGCATCTGAGGGGCCGGAGAATCAACGTTTTGGGTAAAGGCCCTTCATCAGTCTCCTTCTCCTTGACGCACTCTGTTGCTCCTCGGAGGCTGCCTGACCCGTGGTGTGTTTCCAGCACTACCCTCTCGACCCTGTTCTCCAACGTCTGCAATCCTCCTATTTCCCTCCCTTTCACTCACTCACTCTCACCTTCTCGAATACACTTGCATTCCCTTCCTCCCTCTCACTTTCTCAATCTCTGACCCTCATTTTCGTTGCCACCTGCACATTCTCCCCATGTTTGTCCTTCCTCACTCGCCCTCCATTTTTCTCACCATCCGTTTCGTTAAATTCGGGCTCCCCACTCCCTCGCTGCCTCGATGTCTGACCCTTTCTCTGCCGAGGTCTCTGTGAATTTCCCACTATCGATACCCACTTCCCCCTCTCCATTTCTCACTCTGTCTCTGGCACATGCCACACAATGTTCAGTGACATTTCTTATCCAGTCTCACTGGCACCTCTCCATTTGACTCCCTCGTACATTGTGGCAGAATGAGAGAAAGGAACCTTTCAGCCCGCACGTCTCTGCTGGTTGGGAATGAGCCATCCAACACAATCCCACACTCCACTATTGCTCAACCTCACTCAGTCACGCAATCTAACGCTCCCATTCTCACATTCTCACTCTCGCTGTCTCTCATTCTCACTAGCTGTCTCTCATTCTCACTCGCTGTCTCTCATTCTCACTCAGTGTCTCTCATTCTCACTCACTGTCTCTCATTCTCACTCACACTGTCTTTCATTCTCACTCGCTGTCTCTCATTCTCACTCATACTGTCTCTCATTCTCACTCACACTGTCTCTCATTCTCATTCGCTGTCTCTCATTCTCACTCATACTGTCTCTCATTCTCACTCACACTGTCTCTCATTCTCACACTGTCTCTCATTCTCACTCGCGCTGTCTCTCATTCTCACTCGCGCTGTCTCTCATTCTCACTCATACTGTCTCTCATTCTCACACACACTGTCTCTCATTCTCACTCACACTGTCTCTCATTCTCACACACACTGTCTCTCATTCTCACTCACACTGTCTCTCATTCTCACCCATACTGTCGCTCATTCTCACTCACACTCTCTCTCATTCTCACTCGCTGTCTCACATTCTCACTCACACTGTCTCTCATTCTCACTCGCGCTGTCTCTCATTCTCACTCATACTGTCTCTCATTCTCACACACACTGTCTCTCATTCTCACTCGCTATCTCTCATTCTCACTCACACTGTCTCTCATTCTCACTCGCTGTCTCTCATTCTCACTCACTGTCTCTCATTCTCACACACACTGTCTCTCATTCTCACTCGCTATCTCTCATTCTCACTCACACTGTCTCTCATTCTCACTCGCTGTCTCACATTCTCACTCACTGTCTCTCATTCTCACACACACTGTCTCTCATTCTCACTCGCTATCTCTCATTCTCACTCACACTGTCTCTCATTCTCACACACTCTCTCTCATTCTCACACACACTGTCTCTCATTCTCACTCACACTCTCTCTCATTCTCACTCGCTGTCTCACATTCTCACTCACGCTGTCTCTCATTCTCACTCGCGCTGTCTCTCATTCTCACTCACGCTGTCTCTCATTCTCACTCACGCTGTCTCTCATTCTCACTCATACTGTCTCTCATTCTCACACACACTGTCTCTCATTCTCACACACGCTGTCTCTCATTCTCACACACACTCTCTCATTCTCACTCGCGCTGTCTCTCATTCTCACACACACTGTCTCTCATTCTCACACACACTGTCTCTCATTCTCACTCTCGCTGTCTCTCATTCTCACACACACTCTCTCACATTCTCACACACAGTCTCTCATTCTCGCACATACTCTCTCACATTCTCACTCTCGCTGTCTCTCATTCTCACTCATACTGTCTCACACTCGCACTCTCGCTATCTCTCATTCTCACACACACTCTCTCACATTGTCACTCGCGCTGTCTCTCATTCTCACACACACTCTCTCACACTCGCACTCTCGCTGTCTCTCATTCTCACACACACTCTCTCACATTGTCACTCGCGCTGTCTCTCATTCTCACACACACTCTCTCACACTCGCACTCTCGCTGTCTCTCATTCTCTCACACACTCTCTCACACTCGCACTCTCGCTGTCTCTCATTCTCACACACACTCTCTCACACTCGCACTCTCGCTGTATCTCATTCTCACACACACTCTCTCACATTCTCACTCTCGCTGTCTCTCATTCTCACACACACTCTCTCACATTCTCACTCTCGCTGTCTCTCATTCTCACACACACTCTCTCACATTCTCACTCTCGCTGTCTCTCATTCTCACACACACTGTCTCACATTGCCACTCGCGCTGTCTCTCATTCTCACACACACTCTCTCACATTCTCACTCGCGCTGTCTCTCATTCTCACACACACTCTCTCACATTCTCACTCTCGCTGTCTCTCATTCTCACACACACTCTCTCACATTCTCACTCTCGCTGTCTCTCATTCTCGCACACACTCTCTCACACTCGCACTCTCGCTGTCTCTCATTCTCACACACACTCTCTCACATTCTCACTCATTCTGTCTCTCATTCTCACAAACACTCTCTCACACTCGCACTCTCGCTGTCTCTCATTCTCACACACACTCTCTCACATTCTCACTCTCGCTGACTCTCATTCTCTCACACACTCTCTCACACTCGCACTCTCGCTGTCTCTCATTCTCACACACACTCTCTCACATTCTCACTCTCGCTATCTCTCATTCTCACACACACTCTCTCACATTCTCACTCTCGCTGTCTCTCATTCTCACCCACACTCTCTCACATTCTCACTCTTGCTGTCTCTCATTCTCACACACACTCTCTCACATTCTCACTCTCGCTGTCTCTCATTCTCACACACACTCTCTCACACTCGCACTCTCGCTGTCTCTCATTCTCGCACACACTCTCTCACACTCGCACTCTCGCTGTCTCTCATTCTCACACACACACTCTCACACTCGCACTCTCGCTGTCTCTCATTCTCGCACACACGCTCTCACACTCGCACTCTCGCTGTCTCTCATTCTCGCACACACTCTCTCACATTGCCACTCGCGCTGTCTCTCATTCTCACACACACTCTCTCACACTCGCACTCTCACTGTCTCTCATTCTCACACACACTCTCTCACACTCGCACTCTCGCTGTCTCTCATTCTCACACACACTCTCTCACACTCGCACTCTCGCTGTCTCTCATTCTCACACACACTCTCTCACACTCGCACTCTCGCTGTCTGTCATTCTCACACACACTCTCTCACACTCGCGCTCTCGCTGTCTCTCATTCTCACACACACTCTCTCACACTCGCACTCTCGCTGTCTCTCATTCTCACACACACTCTCTCACACTCGCGCTCTCGCTGTCTCTCATTCTCACACACACTCTCTCACACTCGCACTCTCGCTGTCTCTCATTCTCACACACACTCTCTCACACTCGCACTCTCGCTGTCTCTCATTCTCACACACACTCTCTCACACTCGCACTCTCGCTGTCTCTCATTCTCACACACACTCTCTCACACTCGCACTCTCGCTGTCTCTCATTCTCACACACACTCTCTCACACTCGCACTCTCGCTGTCTCTCATTCTCACACACACTCTCTCACATTGCCACTCGCGCTGTCTCTCATTCTCACACACACTCTCTCACATTCTCACTCTCGCTGTCTCTCATTCTCACACACACTCTCTCACACTCGCACTCTCGCTGTCTCTCATTCTCACACACACTCTCTCACACTCGCACTCTCGCTGTCTCTCATTCTCACACACACTCTCTCACACTCGCACTCTCGCTGTCTCTCATTCTCACACACACTCTCTCACACTCGCACTCTCGCTGTCTCTCATTCTCACACACACTCTCTCACACTCGCGCTCTCGCTGTCTCTCATTCTCACACACACTCTCTCACACTCGCATTCTCGCTGTCTCTCATTCTCACACACACTCTCTCACACTCGCACTCTCGCTGTCTCTCATTCTCACACGCACTCTCTCACATTCTCACTCACTCTGTCTCTCATTCTCGCACACACTCTCTCACACTCGCACTCTCGCTGTCTCTCATTCTCACACACACTCTCTCACATTCTCACTCATTCTGTCTCTCATTCTCACAAACACTCTCTCACACTCGCACTCTCGCTGTCTCTCATTCTCACACACACTCTCTCACATTCTCACTCTCGCTGACTCTCATTCTCACACACACTCTCTCACACTCGCACTCTCGCTGTCTCTCATTCTCACACACACTCTCTCACATTCTCACTCTCGCTATCTCTCATTCTCACACACACTCTCTCACATTCTCACTCTCGCTGTCTCTCATTCTCACCCACACTCTCTCACATTCTCACTCTTGCTGTCTCTCATTCTCACACACACTCTCTCACATTCTCACTCTCGCTGTCTCTCATTCTCACACACACTCTCTCACACTCGCACTCTCGCTGTCTCTCATTCTCGCACACACTCTCTCACACTCGCACTCTCGCTGTCTCTCATTCTCACACACACACTCTCACACTCGCACTCTCGCTGTCTCTCATTCTCGCACACACACTCTCACACTCGCACTCTCGCTGTCTCTCATTCTCGCACACACTCTCTCACATTGCCATTCGCGCTGTCTCTCATTCTCACACACACTCTCTCACACTCGCACTCTCACTGTCTCTCATTCTCACACACACTCTCTCACACTCGCACTCTCGCTGTCTCTCATTCTCACACACACTCTCTCACACTCGCACTCTCGCTGTCTCTCATTCTCACACACACTCTCACACTCGCACTCTCGCTGTCTGTCATTCTCACACACACTCTCTCACACTCGCGCTCTCGCTGTCTCTCATTCTCACACACACTCTCTCACACTCGCACTCTCGCTGTCTCTCATTCTCACACACACTCTCTCACACTCGCACTCTTGCTGTCTCTCATTCTCACACACACTCTCTCACATTGCCACTCGCGCTGTCTCTCATTCTCACACACACTCTCTCACATTCTCACTCTCGCTGTCTCTCATTCTCACACACACTCTCTCACACTCGCACTCTCGCTGTCTCTCATTCTCACACACACTCTCTCACACTCGCACTCTCGCTGTCTCTCATTCTCACACACACTCTCTCACACTCGCACTCTCGCTGTCTCTCATTCTCACACACACTCTCTCACACTCGCACTCTCGCTGTCTCTCATTCTCACACACACTCTCTCACACTCGCGCTCTCGCTGTCTCTCATTCTCACACACACTCTCTCACACTCGCATTCTCGCTGTCTCTCATTCTCACACACACTCTCTCACACTCGCACTCTCGCTGTCTCTCATTCTCGCACGCACTCTCTCACACTCGCACTCGCGCTGTCTCTCATTCTCACACACACTCTCTCACACTCGCACTCTCGCTGTCTCTCATTCTCGCACGCACTCTCTCACACTCGCACTCGCGCTGTCTCTCATTCTCACACACACTCTCTCACATTCTCACTCTCGCTGTCTCTCATTCTCACACACACTCTCTCACATTCTCACTCTCGCTGTCTCTCATTCTCACACACACTCTCTCACATTCTCACTCTCGCTGTCTCTCATTCTCGCACACACTCTCTCACACTCGCACTCTCGCTGTCTCTCATTCTCACACACACTCTCTCACATTCTCACTCATTCTGTCTCTCATTCTCACAAACACTCTCTCACACTCGCACTCTCGCTGTCTCTCATTCTCACACACACTCTCTCACATTCTCACTCTCGCTGACTCTCATTCTCTCACACACTCTCTCACACTCGCACTCTCGCTGTCTCTCATTCTCACACACACTCTCTCACATTCTCACTCTCGCTATCTCTCATTCTCACACACACTCTCTCACATTCTCACTCTCGCTGTCTCTCATTCTCACCCACACTCTCTCACATTCTCACTCTTGCTGTCTCTCATTCTCACACACACTCTCTCACATTCTCACTCTCGCTGTCTCTCATTCTCACACACACTCTCTCACACTCGCACTCTCGCTGTCTCTCATTCTCGCACACACTCTCTCACACTCGCACTCTCGCTGTCTCTCATTCTCACACACACACTCTCACACTCGCACTCTCGCTGTCTCTCATTCTCGCACACACACTCTCACACTCGCACTCTCGCTGTCTCTCATTCTCGCACACACTCTCTCACATTGCCACTCGCGCTGTCTCTCATTCTCACACACACTCTCTCACACTCGCACTCTCACTGTCTCTCATTCTCACACACACTCTCTCACACTCGCACTCTCGCTGTCTCTCATTCTCACACACACTCTCTCACACTCGCACTCTCGCTGTCTCTCATTCTCACACACACTCTCTCACACTCGCACTCTCGCTGTCTGTCATTCTCACACACACTCTCTCACACTCGCGCTCTCGCTGTCTCTCATTCTCACACACACTCTCTCACACTCGCACTCTCGCTGTCTCTCATTCTCACACACACTCTCTCACACTCGCGCTCTCGCTGTCTCTCATTCTCACACACACTCTCTCACACTCGCACTCTCGCTGTCTCTCATTCTCACACACACTCTCTCACACTCGCACTCTCGCTGTCTCTCATTCTCACACACACTCTCTCACACTCGCACTCTCGCTGTCTCTCATTCTCACACACACTCTCTCACACTCGCACTCTCGCTGTCTCTCATTCTCACACACACTCTCTCACACTCGCACTCTCGCTGTCTCTCATTCTCACACACACTCTCTCACATTGCCACTCGCGCTGTCTCTCATTCTCACACACACTCTCTCACATTCTCACTCTCGCTGTCTCTCATTCTCACACACACTCTCTCACACTCGCACTCTCGCTGTCTCTCATTCTCACACACACTCTCTCACACTCGCACTCTCGCTGTCTCTCATTCTCACACACACTCTCTCACACTCGCACTCTCGCTGTCTCTCATTCTCACACACACTCTCTCACACTCGCGCTCTCGCTGTCTCTCATTCTCACACACACTCTCTCACACTCGCATTCTCGCTGTCTCTCATTCTCACACACACTCTCTCACACTCGCACTCTCGCTGTCTCTCATTCTCGCACGCACTCTCTCACACTCGCACTCGCGCTGTCTCTCATTCTCACACACACTCTCTCACACTCGCACTCTCGCTGTCTCTCATTCTCGCACGCACTCTCTCACACTCGCACTCGCGCTGTCTCTCATTCTCACACACACTCTCTCACATTCTCACTCTTGCTGTCTCTCATTCTCACACACACTCTCTCACATTCTCACTCTCGCTGTCTCTCATTCTCACACACACTCTCTCACATTCTCACTCTCGCTGTCTCTCATTCTCGCACACACTCTCTCACACTCGCACTCTCGCTGTCTCTCATTCTCACACACACTCTCTCACATTCTCACTCATTCTGTCTCTCATTCTCACAAACACTCTCTCACACTCGCACTCTCGCTGTCTCTCATTCTCACACACACTCTCTCACATTCTCACTCTCGCTGACTCTCATTCTCTCACACACTCTCTCACACTCGCACTCTCGCTGTCTCTCATTCTCACACACACTCTCTCACATTCTCACTCTCGCTATCTCTCATTCTCACACACACTCTCTCACATTCTCACTCTCGCTGTCTCTCATTCTCACCCACACTCTCTCACATTCTCACTCTTGCTGTCTCTCATTCTCACACACACTCTCTCACATTCTCACTCTCGCTGTCTCTCATTCTCACACACACTCTCTCACACTCGCACTCTCGCTGTCTCTCATTCTCGCACACACTCTCTCACACTCGCACTCTCGCTGTCTCTCATTCTCACACACACACTCTCACACTCGCACTCTCGCTGTCTCTCATTCTCGCACACACACTCTCACACTCGCACTCTCGCTGTCTCTCATTCTCGCACACACTCTCTCACATTGCCACTCGCGCTGTCTCTCATTCTCACACACACTCTCTCACACTCGCACTCTCACTGTCTCTCATTCTCACACACACTCTCTCACACTCGCACTCTCGCTGTCTCTCATTCTCACACACACTCTCTCACACTCGCACTCTCGCTGTCTCTCATTCTCACACACACTCTCTCACACTCGCACTCTCGCTGTCTGTCATTCTCACACACACTCTCTCACACTCGCGCTCTCGCTGTCTCTCATTCTCACACACACTCTCTCACACTCGCACTCTCGCTGTCTCTCATTCTCACACACACTCTCTCACACTCGCGCTCTCGCTGTCTCTCATTCTCACACACACTCTCTCACACTCGCACTCTCGCTGTCTCTCATTCTCACACACACTCTCTCACACTCGCACTCTCGCTGTCTCTCATTCTCACACACACTCTCTCACACTCGCACTCTCGCTGTCTCTCATTCTCACACACACTCTCTCACACTCGCACTCTCGCTGTCTCTCATTCTCACACACACTCTCTCACACTCGCACTCTCGCTGTCTCTCATTCTCACACACACTCTCTCACATTGCCACTCGCGCTGTCTCTCATTCTCACACACACTCTCTCACATTCTCACTCTCGCTGTCTCTCATTCTCACACACACTCTCTCACACTCGCACTCTCGCTGTCTCTCATTCTCACACACACTCTCTCACACTCGCACTCTCGCTGTCTCTCATTCTCACACACACTCTCTCACACTCGCACTCTCGCTGTCTCTCATTCTCACACACACTCTCTCACACTCGCACTCTCGCTGTCTCTCATTCTCACACACACTCTCTCACACTCGCGCTCTCGCTGTCTCTCATTCTCACACACACTCTCTCACACTCGCATTCTCGCTGTCTCTCATTCTCACACACACTCTCTCACACTCGCACTCTCGCTGTCTCTCATTCTCACACGCACTCTCTCACATTCTCACTCACTCTGTCTCTCATTCTCGCACACACTCTCTCACACTCGCACTCTCGCTGTCTCTCATTCTCACACACACTCTCTCACATTCTCACTCATTCTGTCTCTCATTCTCACAAACACTCTCTCACACTCGCACTCTCGCTGTCTCTCATTCTCACACACACTCTCTCACATTCTCACTCTCGCTGACTCTCATTCTCACACACACTCTCTCACACTCGCACTCTCGCTGTCTCTCATTCTCACACACACTCTCTCACATTCTCACTCTCGCTATCTCTCATTCTCACACACACTCTCTCACATTCTCACTCTCGCTGTCTCTCATTCTCACCCACACTCTCTCACATTCTCACTCTTGCTGTCTCTCATTCTCACACACACTCTCTCACATTCTCACTCTCGCTGTCTCTCATTCTCACACACACTCTCTCACACTCGCACTCTCGCTGTCTCTCATTCTCGCACACACTCTCTCACACTCGCACTCTCGCTGTCTCTCATTCTCACACACACACTCTCACACTCGCACTCTCGCTGTCTCTCATTCTCGCACACACACTCTCACACTCGCACTCTCGCTGTCTCTCATTCTCACACACACTCTCTCACATTGCCACTCGCGCTGTCTCTCATTCTCACACACACTCTCTCACATTCTCACTCTCGCTGTCTCTCATTCTCACACACACTCTCTCACACTCGCACTCTCGCTGTCTCTCATTCTCACACACACTCTCTCACACTCGCACTCTCGCTGTCTCTCATTCTCACACACACTCTCTCACACTCGCACTCTTGCTGTCTCTCATTCTCACACACACTCTCTCACACTCGCACTCTCGCTGTCTCTCATTCTCACACACACTCTCTCACACTCGCGCTCTCGCTGTCTCTCATTCTCACACACACTCTCTCACACTCGCACTCTCGCTGTCTCTCATTCTCGCACACACTCTCTCACACTCGCACTCTCGCTGTCTCTCATTCTCACACACACACTCTCACACTCGCACTCTCGCTGTCTCTCATTCTCGCACACACACTCTCACACTCGCACTCTCGCTGTCTCTCATTCTCGCACAGACTCTCTCACATTGCCACTCGCGCTGTCTCTCATTCTCACACACACTCTCTCACACTCGCACTCTCACTGTCTCTCATTCTCACACACACTCTCTCACACTCGCACTCTCGCTGTCTCTCATTCTCACACACACTCTCTCACACTCGCACTCTCGCTGTCTCTCATTCTCACACACACTCTCTCACACTCACACTCTCGCTGTCTCTCATTCTCACACACACTCTCTCACACTCGCACTCTCGCTGTCTCTCATTCTCACACACACTCTCTCACACTCGCACTCTCGCTGTCTCTCATTCTCACACACACTCTCTCACATTCGCACTCTCGCTGTCTCTCATTCTCGCACACACTCTCTCACATTGCCACTCTCACTGTGTCGCTCGTGTTCCCCGTTTCGCTCGCAGTCTCTCGTTCTCACTCGCGCGCCCAGGCACGAGGCGACGACGCTCTCGTGGTACTGTCACGTCGCGATGCATTCCGGGAGCTGCGAATGATCCGGGGACCCAGGCTTGACATGGGTCGCTGCAGTTTGAATTCGATCGACCTGAGGAGACTGATGGTCTGCCCGAAAGCCCAGTCGATGCTGCTCTCGATCGTGCGTTGCTGAAACGCACATTGTCAATAACACAAATGATGAATTGAGACCATGAGGGGTAAAATGTGAAATGTCAGACCCTGTCTCGGTAATCCTGCGATTGGGCTCCCATTAGTTTAAAAGGTGCTGCTGTAACACGATTTTATAGGGACACAGGCTTGTGTGGGAAAGGAACTGTCACATTATATCCAAACAGACTTCATTGTCCATTGTCAGGGGAAAACCGTTGGGTTCATTGAGTGCTTGAGGGAAGGGGTCACCGACCCTTACCTGGTCTGGCCTATACGTGACTACAAGCCCACAGGGGTGGCGTGGACCTGAAACTATCCACTGGGCCATCAGGATGGGGAGTAAATGTTGCCCGAGCCAGTGACACACACATCCGGGAAATGTATGCACTTTATCTCATTCTTGGTTGCAATCTCTCGCCCTATCACTCATTCTTATTCAAAATGTGTCACACAAATTCACAATCAAACTCTCCCCCATACTCAGTCACGTTCTATCACAAACTGTCCCCCATACTCAGTCACGTTCTATCACAAACTGTCCCCCATACTCAGTCACGTTCTATCACAAACTGTCCCCCATACTCAGTCACGTTCTATCACACACTGTCCCCCATACTCAGTCACGTTCTATCACACACTGTCCCCCATACTCAGTCACGTTCTATCACACACTGTCCCCCACACTCAGTCACGTTCTATCACACACTGTCCCCCATACTCAGTCATGTTCTATCACAAACTGTCCCCATACTCAGTCACGTTCTATCACAAACTGTCCCCATACTCTGTCACGTTCTATCACAGACTGTCCCTCATACTCAGTCACGTTCTACCACAAACTATCCCCATACTCTGTCACGTTCTATCACAAACTATCCCCATACTCTGTCACGTTCTATCACAAACTGTCCCCATACTCAGTCACGTTCTATCACAAACTGTCCCCATACTCTGTCACGTTCTATCACAGACTGTCCCTCATACTCAGTCACGTTCTACCACAAACTATCCCCATACTCTGTCACGTTCTATCACAAACTATCCCCATACTCTGTCACGTTCTATCACAAACTGTCCCCATACTCAGTCACGTTCTATCACACACTGTCCCCCATACTCAGTCACGTTCTATCACAAACTGTCCCCCATACTCAGTCACGTTCTATCACAAACTATCCCCATACTCTGTCACGTTCTATCACAAACTGTCCCCATACTCAGTCACGTTCTATCACACACTGTCCCCCATACTCTGTCACGTTCTATCACAAACTGTCCCCATACTCAGTCACGTTCTATCACAAACTGTCCCCATACTCTGTCACGTTCTATCACAAACTGTCCCCCATACTCAGTCACGTTCTATCACAAACTGTCCCCCATACTCAGTCACGTTCTATCACAAACTGTCCTCCATACTCAGTCACGTTCTATCACAAACTGTCCCCATACTCTGTCACGTTCTATCACAAACTGTCCCCATACTCAGTCACGTTCTATCACAAACTGTCCCCCATACTCAGTCACGTTCTATCACAAACTGTCCCCATACTCAGTCACGTTCTATCACAAACTGTCCCCATACTCTGTCACGTTCTATCACAAACTGTCCCCATACTCAGTCACGTTCTATCACAAACTGTCCCCCATACTCAGTCACGTTCTATCACAAACTGTCCCCCATACTCAGTCACATTCTATCACAAACTGTCCCCCATAATCAGTCACGTTCTATCACACACTGTCCCCCATACTCAGTCACGTTCTCTCACAAACTGTCCCCCATACTCAGTCACGTTCTATCACAAACTGTCCCCATACTCAGTCACGTTCTATCACAAACTGTCCCCATACTCAGTCACGTTCTATCACAAACTGTCCCCCATACTCAGTCACGTTCTATCACAAACTGTCCCCCATACTCAGTCACATTGTATCACAAACTGTCCCCCATACTCAGTCACGTTCTATCACACACTGTCCCCCATACTCAGTCACGTTCTATCACAAACTGTCCCCCATACTCAGTCACGTTCTATCACAAACTGTCCCCCATACTCAGTCACGTTCTATCACAAACTGTCCCCATACTCAGTCACATTCTATCACAAACTGTCCCCCATACTCAGTCACGTTCTATCACAAACTGTCCCCCATACTCAGTCACATTCTATCACAAACTGTCCCCCATACTCAGTCACGTTCTATCACAAACTGTCCCCCATACTCAGTCACGTTCTATCACAAACTGTCCCCCATACTCAGTCACATTCTATCACAAACTGTCCCCCATACTCAGTCACGTTCTATCACAAACTGTCCCCCATACTCAGTCACATTCTATCACAAACTGTCCCCCATACTCAGTCACGTTCTATCACAAACTGTCCCCCATACTCAGTCACGTTCTATCACAAACTGTCCCCCATACTCAGTCACATTCTATCACACACTGTCCCCCATACTCAGTCACGTTCTATCACAATCTGTCCCCATACTCAGTCACGTTCTATCACACACTGTCCCCCATACTCAGTCATGTTCTATCACAAACTGTCCCCATACTCAGTCACGTTCTATCACAAACTGTCCCCATACTCTGTCACGTTCTATCACAGACTGTCCCCATACTCAGTCACGTTCTATCACAAACTGTCCCTCATACTCAGTCACGTTCTATCACAAACTGTCCCCATACTCTGTCACGTTCTATCACAAACTGTCCCCATACTCAGTCACGTTCTATCACACACTGTCCCCCATACTCTGTCACGTTCTATCACAAACTGTCCCCATACTCAGTCACGTTCTATCACAAACTGTCCCCATACTCTGTCACGTTCTATCACAAACTGTCCCCCATACTCAGTCACGTTCTATCACAAACTGTCCCCCATACTCAGTCACGTTCTATCACAAACTGTCCCCCATACTCAGTCACGTTCTATCACACACTGTCCCCCATACTCAGTCACGTTCTATCACACACTGTCCCCCACACTCAGTCACGTTCTATCACACACTGTCCCCCATACTCAGTCACGTTCTATCACAAACTGTCCCCCATACTCAGTCACGTTCTATCACACACTGTCCCCCATACTCAGTCATGTTCTATCACAAACTGTCCCCATACTCAGTCACGTTCTATCACAAACTGTCCCCATACTCTGTCACGTTCTATCACAGACTGTCCCCATACTCAGTCACGTTCTATCACAAACTGTCCCTCATACTCAGTCACGTTCTATCACAAACTGTCCCCATACTCTGTCACGTTCTATCACAAACTGTCCCCATACTCAGTCACGTTCTATCACACACTGTCCCCCATACTCTGTCACGTTCTATCACAAACTGTCCCCATACTCAGTCACGTTCTATCACAAACTGTCCCCATACTCTGTCACGTTCTATCACAAACTGTCCCCCATACTCAGTCACGTTCTATCACAAACTGTCCCCCATACTCAGTCACGTTCTATCACAAACTGTCCTCCATACTCAGTCACGTTCTATCACAAACTGTCCCCATACTCTGTCACGTTCTATCACACACTGTCCCCATACTCAGTCACGTTCTATCACAAACTGTCCCCCATACTCAGTCACGTTCTATCACAAACTGTCCCCATACTCAGTCACGTTCTATCACAAACTGTCCCCATACTCTGTCACGTTCTATCACAAACTGTCCCCATACTCAGTCACGTTCTATCACAAACTGTCCCCCATACTCAGTCACGTTCTATCACAAACTGTCCCCCATACTCAGTCACATTCTATCACAAACTGTCCCCCATACTCAGTCACGTTCTATCACACACTGTCCCCCATACTCAGTCACGTTCTCTCACAAACTGTCCCCCATACTCAGTCACGTTCTATCACAAACTGTCCCCATACTCAGTCACGTTCTATCACAAACTGTCCCCATACTCTGTCACGTTCTATCACAAACTGTCCCCATACTCTGTCACGTTCTATCACAAACTGTCCCCCATACTCAGTCACGTTCTATCACAAACTGTCCCCATACTCAGTCACGTTCTATCACAAACTGTCCCCATACTCAGTCACGTTCTATCACAAACTGTCCCCCATACTCAGTCACGTTCTATCACAAACTGTCCCCATACTCAGTCACGTTCTATCACAAACTGTCCCCCATACTCAGTCACGTTCTATCACAAACTGTTCCCCCATATTCAGTCACGTTCTATCACAAACTGTCCCCCATATTCAGTCACGTTCTATCACAAACTGTCCTCCATACTCAGTCACGTTCTATCACAAACTGTCCCCCATACTCAGTCACATTCTATCAAAATCTGTCCCCCATACTCAGTCACGTTCTATCACAAACTGTCCCCATACTCAGTCACATTCTATCACAGACTGTCCCCCATACTCAGTCACGTTCTATCACAAACTGTCCCCCATACTCAGTCACGTTCTATCACACACTGTCCCCCATACTCAGTCACGTTCTATCACAAACTGTCCCCCATACTCAGTTACGTTCTATCACACACTGTCCCCCATACTCAGTCACGTTCTATCACAAACTGTCCCCCATACTCAGTCACGTTCTATCACACACTGTCCCCCATACTCAGTCACGTTCTATCACAAACTGTCCCCCATACTCAGTCACGTTCTATCACAAACTGTCCCCCATACTCAGTCACGTTCTATCACACACTGTCCCCCATACTCAGTCACGTTCTATCACAAACTGTCCCCCATACTCAGTCACGTTCTATCACACACTGTCCCCCATACTCAGTCACATTCTATCACAAACTGTCCCCCATTCTCAGTCACATTCTATCACAAACTGTCCCCCATACTCAGTCACGTTCTATCACAAACTGTCACCCATACTCAGTCACGTTCTATCACAAACTGTCCCCCATACTCAGTCACGTTCTATCACAAACTGTCCCCATACTCAGTCACGTTCTATCACAAACTGTCCCCATACTCAGTGACGTTCTATCACAAACTGTCCCCATACTCAGTCACGTTCTATCACAAACTGTCCCCCATACTCAGTCACGTTCTATCACAAACTGTCCCCATACTCAGTCACGTTCTATCACAAACTGTCCCCATACTCAGTCACATTCTATCACAAACTGTCTTCCATACTCAGTCACATTCTATCACAAAATGTTCCCCATACTCAGTCACGTTCTATCACAAACTGTCCCCCATACTCAGTCACGTTCTATCACAAACTGTCCCCATACTCAGTCACGTTCTATCACAAACTGTCCCCATACTCAGTCACGTTCTATCACAAACTGTCCCCCATACTCAGTCACGTTCTATCACAAACTGTCCCCCATACTCAGTCACGTTCTATCACACACTGTCCCCCATACTCAGTCACGTTCTATTACAAACTGTCCCCATACTCAGTCACTTTCAGTCACAAACTGTCCCCCATACTCAGTCACATTCTATCACAAACTGTCCCCCATACTCAGTCACGTTCTATCACAAACTGTCCCCCATACTCAGTCACGTTCTATCACAAACTGTCCCCATACTCAGTCACTTTCAGTCACAAACTGTCCCCCATACTCAGTCACATTCTATCACAAACTGTCCCCCATACTCAGTCACGTTCTATCACAAACTGTCCCCCATACTCAGTCACATTCTATCAGAAACTGTCCCCCATACTCAGTCACATTCTATCACAAAATGTTCCCCATACTCAGTCACGTTCTATCACACACTGTCCCCCATACTCAGTCACGTTCTCTCACACACTGTCCCCCATACTCAGTCACGTTCTATCACAAACTGTCCCCCATACTCAGTCACATTCTATCAGAAACTGTCCCCCATACTCAGTCACATTCTATCACAAAATGTTCCCCATACTCAGTCACGTTCTATCACACACTGTCCCCCATACTCAATCACGTTCTGTCACAAACTGTCCCCCATACTCAGTCACGTTCTATCACAAACTGTCCCCCATACTCAGTCACGTTCTATCACACACTGTCCCCCATACTCAGTCACGTTCTCTCACAAACTGTCCCCCATACTCAGTCACGTTCTATCACAAACTGTCCCCATACTCAGTCACGTTCTATCACAAACTGTCCCCATACTCAGTCACATTCTATCACAAACTGTCCCCCATACTCAGTCACGTTCTATCACACACTGTCCCCCATACTCAGTCACGTTCTCTCACAAACTGTCCCCCATACTCAGTCACGTTCTATCACAAACTGTCCCCATACTCAGTCACGTTCTATCACAAACTGTCCCCATACTCAGTCACGTTCTATCACAAACTGTCCCCCATACTCAGTCACGTTCTATCACAAACTGTCCCCCATACTCAGTCACATTGTATCACAAACTGTCCCCCATACTCAGTCACGTTCTATCACACACTGTCCCCCATACTCAGTCACGTTCTATCACAAACTGTCCCCCATACTCAGTCACGTTCTATCACAAACTGTCCCCCATACTCAGTCACGTTCTATCACAAACTGTCCCCATACTCAGTCACATTCTATCACAAACTGTCCCCCATACTCAGTCACGTTCTATCACAATCTGTCCCCATACTCAGTCACGTTCTATCACACACTGTCCCCCATACTCAGTCATGTTCTATCACAAACTGTCCCCATACTCAGTCACGTTCTATCACAAACTGTCCCCATACTCTGTCACGTTCTATCACAGACTGTCCCCATACTCAGTCACGTTCTATCACAAACTGTCCCTCATACTCAGTCACGTTCTATCACAAACTGTCCCCATACTCTGTCACGTTCTATCACAAACTGTCCCCATACTCAGTCACGTTCTATCACACACTGTCCCCCATACTCTGTCACGTTCTATCACAAACTGTCCCCATACTCAGTCACGTTCTATCACAAACTGTCCCCATACTCTGTCACGTTCTATCACAAACTGTCCCCCATACTCAGTCACGTTCTATCACAAACTGTCCCCCATACTCAGTCACGTTCTATCACAAACTGTCCCCCATACTCAGTCACGTTCTATCACACACTGTCCCCCATACTCAGTCACGTTCTATCACACACTGTCCCCCACACTCAGTCACGTTCTATCACACACTGTCCCCCACACTCAGTCACGTTCTATCACACACTGTCCCCCATACTCAGTCATGTTCTATCACAAACTGTCCCCATACTCAGTCACGTTCTATCACAAACTGTCCCCATACTCTGTCACGTTCTATCACAGACTGTCCCCATACTCAGTCACGTTCTATCACAAACTGTCCCTCATACTCAGTCACGTTCTATCACAAACTGTCCCCATACTCTGTCACGTTCTATCACAAACTGTCCCCATACTCAGTCACGTTCTATCACACACTGTCCCCCATACTCTGTCACGTTCTATCACAAACTGTCCCCATACTCAGTCACGTTCTATCACAAACTGTCCCCATACTCTGTCACGTTCTATCACAAACTGTCCCCCATACTCAGTCACGTTCTATCACAAACTGTCCCCCATACTCAGTCACGTTCTATCACAAACTGTCCTCCATACTCAGTCACGTTCTATCACAAACTGTCCCCATACTCTGTCACGTTCTATCACACACTGTCCCCATACTCAGTCACGTTCTATCACAAACTGTCCCCCATACTCAGTCACGTTCTATCACAAACTGTCCCCATACTCAGTCACGTTCTATCACAAACTGTCCCCATACTCTGTCACGTTCTATCACAAACTGTCCCCATACTCAGTCACATTCTATCACAAACTGTCCCCCATACTCAGTCACGTTCTATCACAAACTGTCCCCCATACTCAGTCACATTCTATCACAAACTGTCCCCCATACTCAGTCACGTTCTATCACAAACTGTCCCCCACACTCAGTCACGTTCTCTCACAAACTGTCCCCCATACTCAGTCACGTTCTATCACAAACTGTCCCCATACTCAGTCACGTTCTATCACAAACTGTCCCCATACTCTGTCACGTTCTATCACAAACTGTCCCCATACTCTGTCACGTTCTATCACAAACTGTCCCCCATACTCAGTCACGTTCTATCACAAACTGTCCCCATACTCAGTCACGTTCTATCACAAACTGTCCCCATACTCAGTCACGTTCTATCACAAACTGTCCCCCATACTCAGTCACGTTCTATCACAAACTGTCCCCATACTCAGTCACGTTCTATCACAAACTGTCCCCCATACTCAGTCACGTTCTATCACAAACTGTTCCCCCATATTCAGTCACGTTCTATCACAAACTGTCCCCCATATTCAGTCACGTTCTATCACAAACTGTCCTCCATACTCAGTCACGTTCTATCACAAACTGTCCCCCATACTCAGTCACATTCTATCAAAATCTGTCCCCCATACTCAGTCACGTTCTATCACAAACTGTCCCCATACTCAGTCACATTCTATCACAGACTGTCCCCCATACTCAGTCACGTTCTATCACAAACTGTCCCCCATACTCAGTCACGTTCTATCACACACTGTCCCCCATACTCAGTCACGTTCTATCACAAACTGTCCCCCATACTCAGTCACGTTCTATCACACACTGTCCCCCATACTCAGTCACGTTCTATCACAAACTGTCCCCCATACTCAGTCACGTTCTATCACACACTGTCCCCCATACTCAGTCACGTTCTATCACAAACTGTCCCCCATACTCAGTCACGTTCTATCACAAACTGTCCCCCATACTCAGTCACGTTCTATCACACACTGTCCCCCATACTCAGTCACGTTCTATCACAAACTGTCCCCCATACTCAGTCACGTTCTATCACACACTGTCCCCCATACTCAGTCACATTCTATCACAAACTGTCCCCCATTCTCAGTCACATTCTATCACAAACTGTCCCCCATACTCAGTCACGTTCTATCACAAACTGTCACCCATACTCAGTCACGTTCTATCACAAACTGTCCCCCATACTCAGTCACGTTCTATCACAAACTGTCCCCATACTCAGTCACGTTCTATCACAAACTGTCCCCATACTCAGTGACGTTCTATCACAAACTGTCCCCATACTCAGTCACGTTCTATCACAAACTGTCCCCCATACTCAGTCACGTTCTATCACAAACTGTCCCCATACTCAGTCACGTTCTATCACAAACTGTCCCCATACTCAGTCACATTCTATCACAAACTGTCTTCCATACTCAGTCACATTCTATCACAAAATGTTCCCCATACTCAGTCACGTTCTATCACAAACTGTCCCCCATACTCAGTCACGTTCTATCACAAACTGTCCCCATACTCAGTCACGTTCTATCACAAACTGTCCCCATACTCAGTCACGTTCTATCACAAACTGTCCCCCATACTCAGTCACGTTCTATCACAAACTGTCCCCCATACTCAGTCACGTTCTATCACTAACTGTCCCCCATACTCAGTCACGTTCTATTACAAACTGTCCCCATACTCAGTCACTTTCAGTCACAAACTGTCCCCCATACTCAGTCACATTCTATCACAAACTGTCCCCCATACTCAGTCACGTTCTATCACAAACTGTCCCCCATACTCAGTCACGTTCTATCACAAACTGTCCCCATACTCAGTCACTTTCAGTCACAAACTGTCCCCCATACTCAGTCACATTCTATCACAAACTGTCCCCCATACTCAGTCACGTTCTATCACAAACTGTCCCCCATACTCAGTCACATTCTATCAGAAACTGTCCCCCATACTCAGTCACATTCTATCACAAAATGTTCCCCATACTCAGTCACGTTCTATCACAAACTGTCCCCCATACTCAGTCACGTTCTATCACACACTGTCCCCCATACTCAGTCACGTTCTATCACAAACTGTCCCCCATACTCAGTCACATTCTATCACAAAATGTTCCCCATGCTCAGACACGTTCTATCACAAACTGTCCCCCATACTCAGTCACGTTCTATCACACACTGTCCCCCATACTCAGTCACGTTCTATCACAAACTGTCCCCCATACTCAGTCACGTTCTATCACAAACTGGCCCCCCTACTCAGTCACGTTTTATCTCAAACTCTCCCCCATACTCAGTCACGTTCTTTCACAAACTGTCCCCCATACTCAGTCACGTTCTATCACAAACTGTCCCCCATACTCAGTCACGTTCTATCTCAAACTCTCCCCCATACTCAGTCATGTTCTATCACAAACTGTCCCCCATACTCAGTCACGTTCTATCACAAACTGTCCCCCATACTCAGTCACATTCTATCACAAACTGTCCCCCATACTCAGTCACGTTCTATCACAAACTGTCCCCCATACTCAGTCACGTTCTATCTCAAACTCTCCCCCATACTCAGTCACGTTCTATCACAAACTGTCCCCCATACTCAGTCACGTTCTATCACAAACTGTCCCCCATACTCAGTCACGTTCTATCACAAACTGTCCCCCATACTCAGTCACATTCTATCACAAACTGTCCCCCATACTCAGTCACGTTCTATCACAAACTGTCCCCCATACTCAGTCACGTTCTATCACAAACTGTCCCCCATACTCAGTCACATTCTATCACAAACTGTCCCCCATACTCAGTCACGTTCTATCACAAACTGTCCCCCATACTCAGACACGTTCTATCACAAACTGTCCCCATACTCAGTCACGTTCTATCACAAACTGTCCCCATACTCAGTCACGTTCTATCACAAACTGTCCCCCATACTCAGACACGTTCTATCACAAACTGTCCCCATACTCAGTCACGTTCTATCACAAACTGTCCCCATACTCAGTCACGTTCTATCACAAACTGTCCCCCATACTCAGACACGTTCTATCACAAACTGTCCCCATACTCAGTCACGTTCTGTCACAAACTGTCCCCCATACTCAGTCACGTTCTGTCACACACTGTCCCCCATACTCAGTCACGTTCTGTCACAAACTGTCCCCCATACTCAGTCACGTTCTGTCACAAACTGTCCCCCATACTCAGTCACGTTCTGTCACACACTGTCCCCCATACTCAGTCACGTTCTGTCACAAACTGTCCCCCATACTCAGTCACGTTCTATCACAAACTGTCCCTCATACTCAGTCACATTCTATCACAAACTGTTCCCCATACTCAGTCACATTCTATCACAAACTGTCCCCCATACTCAGTCAGGTTCTGTCACAAACTGTTCCCCATACTCAGTCACGTTCTATCACAAACTGTCCCCCATACTCAGTCACGTTCTGTCACAAACTGTCCCCCATACTCAGTCACGTTCTGTCACAAACTGTCCCCCATACTCAGTCACGTTCTATCACAAACTGTCCCCCATACTCAGTCACGTTCTATCACAAACTGTTCCCCATACTCAGTCACGTTCTATCACAAACTGTCCCCCATACTCAGTCACGTTCTATCACAAACTGTCCCCCATACTCAGTCACGTTCTGTCACAAACTGTCCCCCATACTCAGTCACGTTCTATCACACACTGTCCCCATTACTCAGTCACATTCTATCGCAAACTGTCCCCCATACTCAGTCACGTTCTATCACAAACTGTCCCCATACTCAGTCACGTTCTATCACAAACTGTTCCCCATACTCAGTCACATTCTATCGCAAACTGTCCCCCATACTCAGTCACGTTCTATCACAAACTGTCCCCCATACTCAGTCACGTTCTATCACACACTGTCCCCATTACTCAGTCACGTTCTATCACAAACTGTCCCCCATACTCAGTCACATTCTATCACAAACTGTCCCCCATACTCAGTCACGTTCTGTCACAAACTGTCCCCCATACTCAGTCACGTTCTATCACAAACTGTCCCCCATACTCAGTCACGTTCTATCACACACTGTCCCCATTACTCAGTCACATTCTATCGCAAACTGTCCCCCATACTCAGTCACGTTCTATCACAAACTGTCCCCCATACTCAGTCACGTTCTATCACACACTGTCCCCATTACTCAGTCACATTCTATCGCAAACTGTCCCCCATACTCAGTCACGTTCTGTCACAAACTGTCCCCCATACTCAGTCACGTTCTATCACACACTGTCCCCATTACTCAGTCACGTTCTATCACAAACTGTCCCCCATACTCAGACACGTTCTATCACAAACTGTTCCCCAAACTCCGTCACGTTCTATCGCAAACTGACCCCCATACTCAGACACGTTGTACCACAAACTGTCTCTCATACTCAGTCACGTTCTATCACAAACGGTGCCTCATACTCAGTCAAGTTCTATCACAAATTGTACCCCATACTCAGTCACATTCTATCACAAACTGTTCCCCATACTCAGTCAAGTTCTATCACAAATTGTACCCCATACTCAGTCACATTCTATCACAAACTGTCCCCCATACTCAGTTTCTCTCACAAACTGTCCCCCATACTCAGTCACGTTCTATCACAAACTGTCCCTCATACTCAGTCACGTTCTATCACAAACTGTCCCCCATACTCAGTCACATTCTATCACAAACTGTCCCCCATACTCAGTCACATTCTATCACAAACTGTCCCCCATACTCAGTCACGTTCTATCACAAACTGTCCCCCATACTCAGACACGCTCTACCACAAACTGTCCCCCATACTCAGTCACGTTCTATCACTAACTGTCCCCCATACTCAGTCACGTTCTATCACAGACTGTCCCCCATACTCAGTCACGTTCTATCACAAACTGTCCCCCATACTCAGTCACGTTCTATCACAAACTGTCCCCCATACTCAGTCACGTTCTATCACTAACTGTCCCCCATACTCAGTCACGTTCTATCACAAACTGTCCCCCATACTCAGTCACGTTCTATCACAAACTGTCCCCCATACTCAGTCACGTTCTATCACTAACTGTCCCCCATACTCAGTCACGTTCTATCACAAACTGTCCCCCATACTCAGTCACGTTCGATCACAAACTGTCCCCCATACTCAGTCACGTTCTATCACAAACTCTCCCCCATACTCAGTCACGTTCTACCACAAAATGTCACTCATACTCAGTCACATTCTATCACAAACTCTCCCCCATACTGAGACACGTTGTATCACAAAATGTCACTCATACTCAGTCACGTTCTACCACAAAATGTCACTCATACTCAGTCACGTTCTATCACAAACTGTCCCCCATACTCAGTCACGTTCTATCACAGACTGTCCCCCATACTCAGTCACGTTCTATCACAGACTGTCCCCCATACTCAGTCACGTTCTATCGAAAACTGTCCCCCATACTGAGACACGTTGTATCACAAAATGTCACTCATACTCAGTCACGTTCTACCACAAAATGTCACTCATACTCAGTCACGTTCTATCACAAACTGTCCCCCATACTCAGTCACGTTCTATCACAAACTGTCCCCCATACTCAGTCACGTTCTATCACAAACTGTCCCCCATACTCAGTCACGTTCTATCACAAACTGCCCCCATACTCAGTCACATTCTATCACAAACTGTCCCCATACTCAGTCACGTTCTATCACAAACTGTCCTCCATACTCAGTCACATTCTATCACAAACTGTCCCCCATACTCAGTCACGTTCTATCACACACTGTCCTCCATACTCAGTCACATTCTATCACAAACTGTCCCCCATACTCAGTCATGTTCTGTCACAAACTGTCCCCCATACTCAGTCACGTTCTATCACAAACTGTCCCCCATACTCAGTCACGTTCTATCACAAACTGTCCCCCATACTCAGTCACGTTCTATCACAAACTGCCCCCATACTCAGTCACATTCTATCACAAACTGTCCCCATACTCAGTCACGTTCTATCACACACTGTCCTCCATACTCAGTCACATTCTATCACAAACTGTCCCCCATACTCAGTCACGTTCTGTCACAAACTGTCCCCCATACTCAGTCACATTCTATCACAAACTGTCCCCCATACTCAGTCACGTTCTGTCACAAACTGTCCCCCATACGCAGTCACGTTCTGTCACAAACTGTCCCCCATACTTAGTCACATTCTATCACAAACTGGCCCTCATACTCATTCACATTCTATCACAAACTGTCCCCCATACTCAGTCACGTTCTATCACAAACTATCCCCCATACTCAGAGACATTCTATCACAAACTGTCACCCATACTCAGTCACGTTCTGTCACAAACTGTCCCCCATACTCAGTCAGATTCTATCACAAACTGTCCCCCATACTCAGTCAAGTTCTATCACAAACTGTCCCCCATACTCAGACACGTTGTACCACAAACTGTCCCTCATACTCAGTCACGTTCTATCACAAACTGTCCCTCATACTCAGTCAAGTTCTATCACAAACTGTCCCCCATACTCAGTCACGTTCTATCACAAACTATCCCCCATACTCAGAGACATTCTATCACAAACTGTCCCCCATACTCAGTCACGTTCTATCACAAACTATCCCCCATACTCAGAGACATTCTATCACAAACTGTCCCCCATACTCAGTCACGTTCTATCTCAAACTGTCCTTCATACTCAGTCACATTGTATCACAAACTGTCCCTCATACTCAGTCACGTTCTATCACACACTGTCCCCCATACTCAGTCACGTTCTATCACAAACTATCCCCCATACTCAGTCACATTCTATCACAAACTGTCCCCCATACTCAGTCATGTTCTGTCACAAACTGTCCCCCATACTCTGTCACGTTCTATCACAAACTGTCCTTAATACGCAGTCAGATTCTATCACAAACTGTCCCCCATACTCTGTCAATTCTATCACAAACTGTCCCCCATACTCAGTCACATTGTATCATAAACTGTCCCTCATACTCAGTCACGTTCTATCACAAACTGTCCCCCATACTCAGTCACGTTCTATCACACACTGTCCCCCATACTCAGTCACGTTCTATCACAAACTGTTCCCCATACTCAGTCACGTTCTATCACAAACTGTCCCCCATACTCAGTCACGTTCTGTCACAAACTGTCCCCCATACTCAGTCACGTTCTATCACACACTGTCCCCATTACTCAGTCACGTTCTATCGCAAACTGTCCCCCATACTCAGTCACGTTCTATCACAAACTGTCCCCCATACTCAGTCACATTCTATCACAAACTGTCCCCCATACTCAGTCACGTTCTGTCACAAACTGTCCCCCATACTCAGTCACGTTCTATCACACACTGTCCCCATTACTCAGTCACATTCTATCGCAAACTGTCCCCTATACTCAGTCACGTTCTATCACAAACTGTCCCCCATACTCAGTCACGTTCTATCACACACTGTCCCCATTACTCAGTCACGTTCTATCACACACTGTCCCCCATACTCAGTCACGTTCTCCACAAACTGTCCCCCATACTCAGTCACGTTCTATCACACACTGTCCCCATTACTCAGTCACGTTCTATCACAAACTGTCCCCCATACTCAGTCACGTTCTATCACACACTGTCCCCATTACTCAGTCACATTCTATCGCAAACTGTCCCCCATACTCAGTCACGTTCTATCACAAACTGTCCCCCACACTCAGTCACGTTCTATCACAAACTGTCCCCCATACTCAGTCACATTCTATCACAAACTGTCCCCCATACTCAGTCACGTTCTGTCACAAACTGTCCCCCATACTCAGTCACGTTCTATCACACACTGTCCCCCATTACTCAGTCACATTCTATCGCAAACTGTCCCCCATACTCAGTCACGTTCTATCACAAACTGTCCCCCATACTCAGTCACGTTCTATCACACACTGTCCCCCATACTCAGTCACGTTCTATCACACACTGTCCCCCATACTCAGTCACATTCTATCGCAAACTGTCCCCCATACTCAGTCACGTTCTGTCACAAACTGTCCCCCATACTCAGTCACGTTCTATCACACACTGTCCCCATTACTCAGTCACGTTCTATCACAAAGTGTCCCCCATACTCAGACACGTTCTATCACAAACTGTTCCCCAAACTCCGTCACGTTCTATCGCAAACTGACCCCCATACTCAGACACGTTGTACCACAAACTGTCTCTCATACTCAGTCACGTTCTATCACAAACGGTGCCTCATACTCAGTCAAGTTCTATCACAAATTGTACCCCATACTCAGTCACATTCTATCACAAACTGTCCCCCAAACTCAGTCACGTTCTATCACAAACTGACCCCCATACTCAGTCACGTTCTATCACTAACTGTCCCCCATACTCAGTCACGTTCTATCACAAACTGTCCCCCATACTCAGTCACATTCTATCACAAACTGTCCCCCATACTCAGTCACGTTCTATCACAAACTGTCCCCCATACTCAGTCACGTTCTATCACAAACTGTCCCCCATACTCAGTCACGTTCAATCACAAACTGTCCCCCATACTCAGTCACGTTCTATCACAAACTGTCCCCCATACTCAGTCACGTTCTATCACAAACTGTCCCCCATACTCAGTCACGTTCAATCACAAACTGTCCCTCATACTCAGTCACGTTCTATCACAAACTGTCCCCATACTCAGTCATGTTCTCTCACAAACTGTCCCCCATACTCAGTCACGTTCTATCACAAACTGTCCCTCATACTCAGTCACGTTCTATCACAAACTGTCCCTCATACTCAGTCACGTTCTATCACAAACTGTTCCCCATACTCAGTCACATTCTATCACAAACTGTCCCCATACTCAGTCATGTTCTCTCACAAACTGTCCCCCATACTCAGTCACGTTCTATCACAAACTGTCCCTCATACTCAGTCACGTTCTATCACAAACTGTCCCCCATACTCAGTCACATTCTATCACAAACTGTCCCCCATACTCAGTCACATTCTATCACAAACTGTCCCCCATACTCAGTCACGTTCTATCACAAACTGTCCCCCATACTCAGACACGCTCTACCACAAACTGTCCCCCATACTCAGTCACGTTCTATCACAAACTGTCCCCCATACTCAGTCACATTCTATCGAAAACTGTCCCTCATACTCAGTCACGTTCTATCACTAACTGTCCCCCATACTCAGTCACGTTCTATCACAGACTGTCCCCCATACTCAGTCACGTTCTATCACAAACTGTCCCCCATACTCAGTCACGTTCTATCACAAACTGTCCCCATTACTCAGTCACGTTCTATCACTAACTGTCCCCCATACTCAGTCACGTTCTATCACAAACTGTCCCCCATACTCAGTCACGTTCTATCACAAACTGTCCCCCATACTCAGTCACGTTCTATCACTAACTGTCCCCCATACTCAGTCACGTTCTATCACAAACTGTCCCCCATACTCAGTCACGTTCTATCACAAACTGTCCCCCATACTCAGTCACGTTCTATCACAAACTCTCCCCCATACTCAGTCACGTTCTACCACAAAATGTCACTCATACTCAGTCACATTCTATCACAAACTCTCCCCCATACTGAGACACGTTGTATCACAAAATGTCACTCATACTCAGTCACGTTCTACCACAAAATGTCACTCATACTCAGTCACGTTCTATCACAAACTGTCCCCCATACTCAGTCACGTTCTACCACAAAATGTCACTCATATTCAGTCACATTCTATCACAAACTCTCCCCCATACTGAGACACGTTGTATCACAAAATGTCACTCATACTCAGTCACGTTCTACCACAAAATGTCACTCATACTCAGTCACGTTCTATCACAAACTGTCCCCCATACTCAGTCACGTTCTATCACAGACTGTCCCCCATACTCAGTCACGTTCTATCACAGACTGTCCCCCATACTCAGTCACGTTCTATCGAAAACTGTCCCCCATACTGAGACACGTTGTATCACAAAATGTCACTCATACTCAGTCACGTTCTACCACAAAATGTCACTCATACTCAGTCACGTTCTATCACAAACTGTCCCCCATACTCAGTCACGTTCTATCACAAACTGTCCCCCATACTCAGTCACGTTCTATCACAAACTGTCCCCCATACTCAGTCACATTCTATCACAAACTGCCCCCATACTCAGTCACATTCTATCACAAACTGTCCCCATACTCAGTCACGTTCTATCACAAACTGTCCTCCATACTCAGTCACGTTCTATCACAAACTGCCCCCATACTCAGTCACATTCTATCACAAACTGTCCCCATACTCAGTCACGTTCTATCACAAACTGTCCCCCATACTCAGTCACGTTCTATCACAAACTGTCCCCCATACTCAGCCACATTCTATCACAAACTGTCCCCCATACTCAGTCACGTTCTATCACAAACTGTCCCCATACTCAGTCACGTTCTATCACAAACTGCCCCCATACTCAGTCACATTCTATCACAAACTGTCCCCATACTCAGTCACGTTCTATCACAAACTGCCCCCATACTCAGTCACGTTCTATCACAAACTGCCCCCATACTCAGTCACGTTCTATCACAAACTGTCCCCATACTCAGTCACGTTCTATCACAAACTGCCCCCATACTCAGTCACGTTCTATCACAAACTGCCCCCATACTCAGTCACGTTCTATCACAAACTGCCCCCATACTCAGTCACATTCTATCACAAACTGTCCCCATACTCAGTCACGTTCTATCACAAACTGCCCCCATACTCAGTCACGTTCTATCACAAACTGCCCCCATACTCAGTCACGTTCTATCACAAACTGCCCCCATACTCAGTCACATTCTATCACAAACTGTCCCCATACTCAGTCACGTTCTATCACAAACTGCCCCCATACTCAGTCACATTCTATCACAAACTCTCCCTCATATTCAGTCACGTTCTGTCACAAACTGTCCTCCATACTCAGTCACGTTCTATCACAAACTGCCCCCATACTCAGTCACATTCTATCACAAACTGTCCCCATACTTAGTCACGTTCTATCACAAACTGTCCCCCATACTCAGTCACGTTCTATCACAAACTGTCCCCCATACTCAGTCACGTTCTATCACAAACTGCCCCCATACTCAGTCACATTCTATCACAAACTGTCCCCATACTCAGTCACGTTCTATCACAAACTGCCCCCATACTCAGTCACATTCTATCACAAACTGTCCCCATACTCAGTCACATTCTATCACAAACTGTCCCCCATACTCAGTCACGTTCTATCACACACTGTCCTCCATACTCAGTCACATTCTATCACAAACTGTCCCCCATACTCAGTCACGTTCTGTCACACACTGTCCCCCATACTCAGTCACGTTCTATCACAAACTGTCCCCCATACTCAGTCACGTTCTATCACAAACTGCCCCCATACTCAGTCACATTCTATCACAAACTGTCCCCATACTCAGTCACGTTCTATCACACACTGTCCTCCATACTCAGTCACATTCTATCACAAACTGTCCCCCATACTCAGTCACGTTCTGTCACAAACTGTCCCCCATACTCAGTCACATTCTATCACAAACTGTCCCCCATACTCAGTCACGTTCTGTCACAAACTGTCCCCCATACTCAGTCACATTCTATCACAAACTGTCCCCCATACTCAGTCACGTTCTGTCACAAACTGTCCCCCATACTCAGTCACATTCTATCACAAACTGGCCCTCATACTCATTCACATTCTATCACAAACTGTCCCCCATACTCAGTCACGTTCTATCACTAACTGTCCCCCATACTCAGTCACGTTCTATCACAAACTATCCCCCATACTCAGAGACATTCTATCACAAACTGTCACCCATACTCAGTCACGTTCTGTCACAAACTGTCCCCCATACTCAGTCAGATTCTATCACAAACTGTCCCCCATACTCAGTCAAGTTCTATCACAAACTGTCCCCCATACTCAGACACGTTGTACCACAAACTGTCCCTCATACTCAGTCACGTTCTATCACAAACTGTCCCTCATACTCAGTCAAGTTCTATCACAAACTGTCCCCCATACTCAGTCACGTTCTATCACAAACTATCCCCCATACTCAGAGACATTCTATCACAAACTGTCCGCCATACTCAGTCACGTTCTATCACAAACTATCCCCCATACTCAGAGACATTCTATCACAAACTGTCCCCCATACTCAGTCACGTTCTATCTCAAACTGTCCTTCATACTCAATCACATTGTATCACAAACTGTCCCTCATACTCAGTCACGTTCTATCACAAACTGTCCCCAATACTGAGTCACGTTCTATCACACACTGTCCCCCATACTCAGTCACGTTCTATCACAAACTATCCCCCATACTCAGTCACATTCTATCACAAACTGTCCCCCATACTCAGTCACGTTCTGTCACAAACTGTCCCCCATACTCTGTCACGTTCTATCACAAACTGTCCTTAATACGCAGTCAGATTCTATCACAAACTGTCCCCCATACTCTGTCAATTCTATCACAAACTGTCCCCCATACTCAGTCACGTTCTATCACACACTGTCCCCCATACTCAGTCACGTTCTATCACAGACTGTCACCCACACTCAGTCACATTCTATCACAAAATATCCCCAATACTCAGTCACGTTCTATCACAAACTGTCCCCCATACTCAGTCACATTCTATCACAAACTGTCCCTCATACTCAGTCACGTTCTATCACAAACTGTCCCCCATACTCAGTCACATTCTATAACAAACTGTCCCCCATACTCAGTCACATTAAATCACAAACCGTCCCCCATACTCAGTCACATTCTATCACAAATTGTCCCCCATACTCAGTCATGTTGTACCGCAAACTGTCCCACATACTCAGTCACGTTCTATCACACACTGTCCCCCATACTCAGTCACGTTATATCACAAACTGTCCCCCATACTCAGTCACGTTCTCTCACAAACTGACACCATACTCAGTGACGTTCTATCACAAACTGTCCCCCATACTCAGTCACTTTCTATCACAAACTGTCCCCAATACTCAGTCACGTTCTATCACAAACTGTCCCCCATACTCAGTCACATTCAATCACAAACTGTCCCTCATATTCAGTCACGTTCTATCACAAACTGTCCCCCATACTCAGTCATATTCTATCACAAACTGTCCCCCATACTCAGTCACATTCTATCACAAACTGTCCCCCATACTCAGTCACGTTCTATCGAAAACTGTCCCCCATACTCAGTCACATTCTATCACAAACTGTCCCCCATACTCAGTCACGTTCTATCACAAACTGTCCCCCATACTCAGTCACGTTCTATCACTAACTGTCCCCCATACTCAGTCACGTTCTATCACAAACTGTCCCCATACTCAGTCACGTTCTATCACACACTGTCCCTCATACTCAGTCACGTTCTATCACAAACTGTCCCCATACTCAGTCACATTCTATCCCAAACTGTCCCCATACTCAGTCACATTCTATCCCAAACTGTCCCCCATACTCAGTCACATTCTATCACAAACTGTCCCCCATACTCAGTCACGTTCTATCACAAACTGTCCCCCATACTCAGTCACGTTCTATCACTAACTGTCCCCCATACTCAGTCACGTTCTATCACAAACTGTCCCCATACTCAGTCACGTTCTATCACACACTGTCCCTCATACTCAGTCACGTTCTATCACAATCTGTCCCTCATACTCAGTCACATTCTATCACAAAATATCCCCAATACTCAGTCACGTTCTATCACAAACTGTCACCCACACTCAGTCACATTCTATCACAAAATATCCCCAATACTCAGTCACGTTCTATCACAAACTGTCCCCCATACTCAGTCACATTCTATCACAAACTGTCCCTCATACTCAGTCACGTTCTATCACTAACTGTCCCCCATACTCAGTCACGTTCTATCACTAACTGTCCCCCATACTCAGTCACGTTCTATCACAAACTGTCCCCATACTCCGTCACATTCTATCACAAACTGTCCCCCATACTCAGTCACGTTCTATCACACACTGTCCCCCATACTCAGTCACATTCTATCACAAACTGTCCCCCATACTCAGTCACATTCTATCACAAACTGTCCCCCATACTCAGTCACGTTCTATCCCAAACTGTCCCCCATACTCAGTCACGTTCTATCACACACTGTCCCTCATACTCCGTCACATTCTATCACAAACTGTCCCCCATACTCAGTCACATTCTATCACAAACTGTCCCCCATACTCAGTCACGTTCTATCACAAACTGTCCCCCATACTCAGTCACGTTCTATCACAAACTGTCCCCCATACTCAGTCACATTCTATCCCAAACTGTCCCCATACTCAGTCACATTCTATCACAAACTGTCCCCCATACTCAGTCACGTTCTATCACAAACTGTCCCCCATACGCAGACACGTTCTATCGAAAACTGTCCCCCATACTCAGTCACGTTCTATCACAAACTGTCCCCCATACTCAGTCACGTTCTATCACACACTGTCCCCCATACTCAGTCACATTGTATCACAAACTGTCCCCCATACTCAGTCACGTTCTATCACAAACTATCCCCCATACTCAGAGACATTCTCTCACAAACTGTCCCCCATACTCAGTCACGTTCTATCTCAAACTGTCCTTCATACTCAGTCACATTCTATCACAAACTGTCCCCCATACTCAGTCACGTTCTATCACAAACTGTCCCCCATACTCAGTCACGTTCTATCTCAAACTGTCCTTCATACTCAGTCACATTCTATCACAAACTGTCCCCCATACTCAGTCACGTTCTATCACAAACTGTCCCCCATACTCAGTCACGTTCTATCACAAACTGTCCCCCATACTCAGTCACATTGTATCACAAACTGTCCCCCATACTCAGTCACGTTCTATCACAAACTGTCCCTCATACTCAGTCACGTTCTATCACAAACTGTCCTTCATACTCAGTCACATTGTATCACAAACTGTCCCCCATACTCAGTCACGTTCTATCACAAACTATCCCCCATACTCAGCGACATTCTATCACAAACTGTCCCCCATACTCAGTCACGTTCTATCACAAACTGTCCCCCATACTCAGTCACGTTCTATCACAAACTGTCCCCCATACTCAGTCACGTTCTATCACAAACTGTCCCCCATACTCAGTCACGTTCTATCACAAACTGTCCCCCATACTCAGTCACATTGTATCACAAACTGTCCCTCATACTCAGTCACGTTCTATCTCAAACTGTCCTTCATACTCAGTCACATTGTATCACAAACTGTCCTTCATACTCAGTCACGTTCTATCACAAACTGTCCCCCATACTCAGTCACGTTCTATCACAAACTGTCCCCCATACTCAGTCACGTTCTATCTCAAACTGTCCTTCATACTCAGTCACATTGTATCACAAACTGTCCCTCATACTCAGTCACGTTCTATCTCAAACTGTCCTTCATACTCAGTCACATTGTATCACAAACTGTCCTTCATACTCAGTCACGTTCTATCACAAACTGTTCCCCATACTCAGTCACATTCTATCACAAACTGTCCCCATACTCAGTCACGTTCTATCACAAACTGTCCCCCATACTCAGTCACGTTCTATCACAAACAGTCCCCGATACTCAGTCACATTGTATCACAAACTGTCCCTCATACTCAGTCACGTTCTATCACAAACTGTCCCCCATACTCAGTCAAGTTCTATCACAAACTGTTCCCCATACTCAGTCACGTTCTATAACACACTGTCCCTCTTACTCAGTCACGTTCTATCACAAACTGTCCCCCATACTCAGTCACGTTCTATAACACACTGTCCCTCATACTCAGTCACGTTCTATCACAAACTGTCCCCCATACTCAGTCACGTTCTATAACACACTGTCCCCCATACTCAGTCACGTTCTATCACAAACTGTCCCCCATACTCAGTCACGTTCTATAACACACTGTCCCTCATACTCAGTCACGTTCTATCACAAACTGTCCCCCATACTCAGTCAAGTTCTATCACAAACTGTCCCCCATACTCAGTCACGTTCAATCACAAACTGTCCCCGATACTCAGTCACGTTCTATCACAAACTGTCCCCCATACTCAGTCACATTCTATCACAAACTGTCCCCCATTCTCAGTCACGTTCTATCACAAACTGTCCCCCATACTCAGTCACGTTCTATCACAAACTGTCCCCCATACTCAGTCACGTTCTATCACAAACTGTCCCCCATACTCAGTCACGTTCTATCACAAACTGTCCCCCATACTCAGTCACGTTCAATCACAAACTGTCCCCGATACTCAGTCACGTTCTATCACAAACTGTCCCCCATACTCAGTCACATTCTATCACACACTGTCCCCCATTCTCAGTCACGTTCTATCACAAACTGTCCCCCATACTCAGTCACGTTCTATCACAAACTGTCCCCCATACTCAGACACGTTGTACCACAAACTGTCCCTCATACTCAGTCACGTTCTTTCACAAACTGTCCCTCATACTCAGTCACGTTCTGTCACAAACTGTCCCTCATACTCAGTCACATTCTATCACAAACTGTCCCCCATACTCAGACACGTTGTACCACAAACTGTCCCTCATACTCAGTCACATTCTATCACAAACTGTCCCCCATTCTCAGTCACGTTCTATCACAAACTGTCCCCCATACTCAGTCACGTTCTATCACAAACTGTCCCCCATACTCAGACACGTTGTACCACAAACTGTCCCTCATACTCAGTCACGTTCTTTCACAAACTGTCCCTCATACTCAGTCACGTTCTGTCACAAACTGTCCCTCATACTCAGTCACATTCTATCACAAACTGTCCCCCATACTCAGTCACGTTCTGTCACAAACTGTCCTACATACTCAGTCACGTTCTGTCACAAACTGTCCCTCATACTCAGTCACGTTCTATCACACACTGTCACCCATACTCCGTCAAGTTCTATCACAAACTCTCCCCCATACTCAGTCACATTCTATCACAAACTGTCCCCCATACTCAGTCACATTCTATCACAAACTCTCCCCCATACTGCGACACGTTCTATCACAAACTGTCCCCATACTCAGTCACGTTCTATCACAAACTGTCACCCATACTCCGTCAAGTTCTATCACAAACTCTCCCCCATACTCAGTCACATTCTATCACAAACTGTCCCCCATACTCAGTCACATTCTATCACAAACTCTCCCCCATACTGCGACACGTTCTATCACAAACTGTCGCCCATACTCAGTCACGCTCTATCACAAACTGTCCCCCATACTCAGTCACATTCTATCACAAACTGTCCCCATACTCAGTCACGTTCTATCACAAACTGTCCCCCATACTCAGTCACGTTCTATCACTAACTGTCCCCCATACTCAGTCACTTTCTATCACAAACTGTCCCCCATACTCAGTCACGTTCTATCACAAACTGTCACCCATACTCCGTCAAGTTCTATCACAAACTCTCCCCCATACTCAGTCACATTCTATCACAAACTGTCCCCCATACTCAGTCACATTCTATCACAAACTCTCCCCCATACTGCGACACGTTCTATCACAAACTGTCCCCCATACTCAGTCACGTTCTATCACAAACTGTCCCCCATACTCAGTCACATTCTATCACAAACTGTCCCCATACTCAGTCACGTTCTATCACAAACTGTCCCCCATACTCAGTCACGTTCTATCACTAACTGTCCCCCATACTCAGTCACTTTCTATCACAAACTGTCCCCCATACTCAGTCACATTCTTCACAGACTGTCCCCCATACTCAGTCACGTTCTATCACTAACTGTCCCCCATAATCAGTCACGTTCTGTCACAAACTGTCCCCCATACTCAGTCACGTTCTATCACAAACTGTCCCCCATACTCAGTCACATTCTATCACAAACTGTCCCCATACTCAGTCACGTTCTATCACAAACTGTCCCCCATACTCAGTCACGTTCTATCACTAACTGTCCCCCATACTCAGTCACTTTCTATCACAAACTGTCCCCCATACTCAGTCACATTCTTCACAGACTGTCCCCCATACTCAGTCACGTTCTATCACTAACTGTCCCCCATACTCAGTCACGTTCTATCACACAGTGTCCCCAATACTCAGACACGTTCTATCACAAACTGTCCCCCATACTCAGTCACATTCTATCGAAAACTGTCCCCCATACTCAGTCACGTTCTATCACAAACTGTCCCCCATACTTAGTCACATTCTATCACAAACTGTCCCCGATACTCAGTCACATTCTATCGAAAACTGTCCCCCATACTCAGTCACGTTCTATCACAAACTGTCCCCCATACTCAGTCACATTCTATCACAAACTCTCCCCCATACTTAGTCACATTCTATCACAAACTGGCCCTCATACTCAGT
Source organism: Chiloscyllium plagiosum (assembly GCF_037043375.1). Taxonomy (NCBI): domain Eukaryota; kingdom Metazoa; phylum Chordata; class Chondrichthyes; order Orectolobiformes; family Hemiscylliidae; genus Chiloscyllium; species Chiloscyllium plagiosum. The sequence goes on from NW_028270178.1 coordinate 8,478,480, forward strand.
CACGTTCAATCACAAACTGTCCCCCATACTCAGACACGTTGTACCACAAACTGTCCCTCATACTCAGTCACGTTCTATCACAAACTGTCCCTGATAGTCAGTCACATTGTATCACAAACTGTCCCCCATACTCAGACACGTTGTACCACAAACTGTCCCTCATACTCAGTCACATTCTATCACAAACTGTCCCCCATACTCAGTCACGTTCTATCACAAACTGTCCCCCATACTCAGTCACGTTCTATCACAAACTGTCCCCTATACTCAGTCACGTTCTATCACAAACTGTCCCCCATACTCAGTCACGTTCTATCACAAACTGTCCCGCATACTCCGTCACATTCTATCACAAACTGTCCCCCACACTCAGTCACGTTCTATCAGAAACTGTTCCCCATACTCAGTCACGTTCTATCACAAACTGTACCCCATACTCAGTCACATTCTATCACAAAATGTACCCCATACTCAGTCACGTTCCATCACAAACTGTCCCCATACTCAGTCACGTTCTATCACAAACTGTCACCCATACTCCGTCAAGTTCTATCACAAACTGTCCCCCATACTCAGTCACGTTCTATCACAAACTGTCCCCCATACTCAGTCACATTCTATCACAAACTCTCCCCCATACTGAGACACGTTCTATCACAAACTGTCGACCATACTCAGGCACGTTCTATCACAAACTGTCCCCCATACTCAGTCACGTTCTATCACAAACTGTCCCCCATACTCAGTCACGTTCTGTCACAAACTCTCCCCCATACTGAGACACGTTCTATCACAAACTGTCGACCATACTCAGGCACGTTCTATCACAAACTGTCCCCCATACTCAGTCACGTTCTATCACAAACTGTCCCCCATACTCAGTCACGTTCTATCACAAACTGTCCCCCATACTCAGTCACATTCTATCACAAACTCTCCCCCATACTGAGACACGTTGTATCACAAAATGTCACTCATACTCTGTCACGTTCTATCACAAACTGTCCCCCATACTCAGTCACGTACTATCACTAACTGTCCCCTTTACTCAGTCACATTCTATCACAAACTGTCCCCCATACTCAGTCACGTTCTATCACTAACTGTCCCCCATACTCAGTCACGTTCTATCACAAACAGTCCCCCATACTCAGTCACGTACTATCACAAACTGTCCCCCATACTCAGTCACGTACTATCACTAACTGTCCCCTTTACTCAGTCACATTCTATCACAAACTGTCCCCCATACTCAGTCACGTTCTATCACAAACAGTCCCCCATACTCAGTCACGTTATATCACAAACTGTCCCCCATACTCAGTCACATTCTATCACAAACTGTCCCCCATACTCAGTCACGTTCTATCACAAACTGTCCTCCATACTCAGTCACATTCTATCACAGACTGTCCCCCATACTCAGTCACGTTCTATCACAAACTGTCCCCCATACTCAGTCACGTTCTATTACAAACTGTCCCCCATACTCAGTCACATTCTATCACAAACTGTCCCACATACTCAGTCACGTTCTATCACAAACTGTCCCTCATACTCAGTCACGTTCTATCACAAACTGTCCTCCATACTCAGTCACGTTCTATCACAAACTGTCCCCCATACTCAGTCACGTTCTATCACAAACTGTCCTCCATACTCAGTCACGTTCTATCACAAACTGTCCCCCATACTCAGTCACGTTCTATCACAAACTGTCCCTCATACTCAGTCACGTTCTATCACAAACTGTCCTCCATACTCTGTCACGTTCTATCACAAACTGTCCTCCATACTCAGTCACGTTCTATCACAAACTGTCCCCATACTCAGTCACATTCTATCACAAACTGTCCCACATACTCAGTCACATTCTATCACAAACTGTCCCCCATACTCAGTCACATTCTATCACAAACAGTCCCTCATACTCAGTCACGTTCTATCACACACTGTCCCCCATACTCAGTCACGTTCTATCACTAACTGTCCCCCATAATCAGTCACGTTCTGTCACAAACTGTCCCCCATACTCAGTCACGTTCTATCACTAACTGTCCCCCATACTCAGTCACATTCTATCACAAACTGTCCCCCATACTCAGTCACGTTCTATCACAAACTGTCCCCCATACTCAGTCACGTTCTATCACAAACTGTCCCCCATACTCAGTCACGTTCTATCACTAACTGTCCCCCATACTCAGTCACATTCTATCACAAACTGTCCCCCATACTCAGTCACGTTCTATCACAAACTGTCCCCCATACTCAGTCACGTTCTATCACAAACTGTCCCCCATACTCAGTCACGTTCTATCACAAACTGTCCCCCAAACTCAGTCATGTTCTATCACAAACTGTCCCCCATACTCAGTCACGTTCTATCACAAACAGTCCCCCATACTCAGTCACGTTCTATCACACACTGTCCCCAATACTCAGACACGTTCTATCACAAACTGTCCCCCATACTCAGTCACATTCTATCGAAAACTGTCCCCCATACTCAGTCACGTTCTATCACAAACTGACCCCATACTCAGTCACATTCTATCACAAACTGTCCCCCATAATCATTCACATTTATTCACAATCTCTCCCCCATACTTAGTCACATTCTATCACAAACTGTCCCCCATACTCAGTCACATTCTATCACAGACTGTCCCCCATACTCAGTCACGGTCTTTCACAAACTGTCCCCCATATCAGTCACGTTCTATCACACACTGTCCCCAATACTCAGACACGTTGTACCACAAACTGTCCCTCATACTCAGTCACGTTCTATCACAAACTGTCCCCGATACTCAGTCACATTGTATCACAAACTGTCCCCCATACTCATTCACATTCTATCACAAACTGTCCCCCATACTCAGACACGTTGTACCACAAACTGTCCCTCATACTCAGTCACGTTCTATCACAAACTGTCCCCCATACTCAGACACGTTGTACCACAAACTGTCCCTCATACTCAGTCACGTTCTATCACAAACTGTCCCTGATAGTCAGTCACATTGTATCACAAACTGTCCCTCATACTCAGTCACGTTCTATCACAAACTGTCCCCCATACTCAGTCACATTCTATCACAAACTGTCCCGCATACTCAGTCACATTCTATCACAAACTGTCCCCCACACTCAGTCACGTTCTATCAGAAACTGTTCCCCATACTCAGTCACGTTCTATCACAAACTGTACCCCATACTCAGTCACATTCTATCACAAAATGTACCCCATACTCAGTCACGTTCTATCACAAACTGTCACCCATACTCCGTCAAGTTCTATCACAAACTGTCCCCCATACTCAGTCACATTCTATCACAAACTGTCCCCCATACTCAGTCACGTTCTGTCACAAACTCTCCCCCATACTGAGACACGTTCTATCACAAACTGTCGACCATACTCAGGCACGTTCTATCACAAACTGTCCCCCATACTCAGTCACGTTCTATCACAAACTGTCCCCCATACTCAGTCACGTTCTATCACAAACTGTCCCCCATACTCAGTCACATTCTATCACAAACTCTCCCCCATACTGAGACACGTTGTATCACAAAATGTCACTCATACTCTGTCACGTTCTATCACAAACTGTCCTCCATACTCAGTCACGTTCTATCACTAACTGTCCCCATACTCAGTCACGTTCTATCACAAACTGTCCCCCATACTCAGTCACGTTCTATCACAAACTGTCCCCCATACTCAGTCACGTACTATCACTAACTGTCCCCTTTACTCAGTCACATTCTATCACAAACTGTCCCCCATACTCAGTCACGTTCTATCACTAACTGTCCCCCATACTCAGTCACGTTCTATCACAAACAGTCCCCCATACTCAGTCACGTTCTATCACAAACTGTCCCCCATACTCAGTCACGTACTATCACTAACTGTCCCCTTTACTCAGTCACATTCTATCACAAACTGTCCCCCATACTCAGTCACGTTCTATCACTAACTGTCCCCCATACTCAGTCACGTTCTATCACAAACTGTCCCCCATACTCAGTCACGTACTATCACAAACTGTCCCCCATACTCAGTCACGTACTATCACTAACTGTCCCCTTTACTCAGTCACGTTCTATCACAAACAGTCCCCCATACTCAGTCACATTCTATCACAAACTGTCCCCCATACTCAGTCACGTTCTATCACAAACTGTCCTCCATACTCAGTCACATTCTATCACAAACTGTCCTCCATACTCAGTCACGTTCTATCACAAACTGTCCCCCATACTCAGTCACGTTCTATCACAAACTGTCCCCAATACTCAGTCACGTTCTATCACAAACTGTCCCCCATACTCAGTCACGTACTATCACTAACTGTCCCCTTTACTCAGTCACATTCTATCACAAACTGTCCCCCATACTCAGTCACGTTATATCACAAACTGTCCCCCATACTCAGTCACATTCTATCACAAACTGTCCCCCATACTCAGTCACGTTCTATCACAAACTGTCCTCCATACTCAGTCACATTCTATCACAGACTGTCCCCCATACTCAGTCACGTTCTATCACAAACTGTCCCCCATACTCAGTCACGTTCTATTACAAACTGTCCCCCATACTCAGTCACATTCTATCACAAACTGTCCCACATACTCAGTCACGTTCTATCACAAACTGTCCCTCATACTCAGTCACGTTCTATCACAAACTGTCCTCCATACTCAGTCACGTTCTATCACAAACTGTCCCCCATACTCAGTCACGTTCTATCACAAACTGTCCTCCATACTCAGTCACGTTCTATCACAAACTGTCCCCCATACTCAGTCACGTTCTATCACAAACTGTCCCTCATACTCAGTCACGTTCTATCACAAACTGTCCTCCATACTCTGTCACGTTCTATCACAAACTGTCCTCCATACTCAGTCACGTTCTATCACAAACTGTCCCCATACTCAGTCACATTCTATCACAAACTGTCCCACATACTCAGTCACATTCTATCACAAACTGTCCCCCATACTCAGTCACATTCTATCACAAACAGTCCCTCATACTCAGTCACGTTCTATCACACACTGTCCCCCATACTCAGTCACGTTCTATCACAAACTGTCCCTCATACTCAGTCACGTTCTATCACAAACTGTCCTCCATACTCAGTCACATTCTATCACAAACTGTCCCCCATACTCAGTCACGTTCTATCACAAACTGTCCCTCATACTCAGTCACGTTTTATCACAAACTGTCCCCCATACTCCGTCACATTCTATCACAAACTGTCCCCATACTCAGACACGTTCTATCGAAAACTGTCCCCCATACTCAGACACGTTCTATCACAAACTGTCCCCCATACTCAGTCACGTTCTATCACAAACTGTCCCCAATACTGACTCACGTTCTATCACACACTGTCCCCCATACTCAGTCACGTTCTATCACAAACTGTCCCTCATACTCAGTCACGTTTTATCACAAACTGTCCCCCATACTCCGTCACATTCTATCACAAACTGTCCCCATACTCAGACACGTTCTATCGAAAACTGTCCCCCATACTCAGTCACGTTCTATCACAAACTGTCCCCCATACTCAGTCACGTTCTATCACAAACTGTCCCCCATACTCAGTCACGTTCTATCACAAACTGTCCCCCATACTCAGTCACGTTCTATCACAAACTGTCCCCCAAACTCAGTCACGTTCTATCACAAACTGTCCCCCATACTCAGTCACGTTCTATCACAAACAGTCCCCCATACTCAGTCACGTTCTATCACACACTGTCCCGAATACTCAGACACGTTCTATCACAAACTGTCCCCCATACTCAGTCACATTCTATCGAAAACTGTCCCCCATACTCAGTCACGTTCTATCACAAACTGACCCCATACTCAGTCACATTCTATCACAAACTGTCCCCCATAATCATTCACATTTATTCACAAACTCTCCCCCATACTTAGTCACATTCTATCACAAACTGGCCCTCATACTCATTCACATTCTATCACAAACTGTCCCCCATACTCAGACACGTTGTACCACAAACTGTCCCTCATACTCAGTCACGTTCTATCACAAACTGTCCCCGATACTCAGTCACATTGTATCACAAACTGTCCCTCATACTCAGTCACGTTCTATCACAAACTGTCCCCCATACTCAGACACGTTGTACCACAAACTGTCCCTCATACTCAGTCACGTTCTATCACAAACTGTCCCTGATAGTCAGTCACATTGTATCACAAACTGTCCCTCATACTCAGTCACGTTCTATCACAAACTGTCCCCCATACTCAGTCACATTCTATCACAAACTGTCCCGCATACTCAGTCACATTCTATCACAAACTGTCCCCCACACTCAGTCACGTTCTATCAGAAACTGTTCCCCATACTCAGTCACGTTCTATCACAAACTGTACCCCATACTCAGTCACATTCTATCACAAAATGTACCCCATACTCAGTCACGTTCCATCACAAACTGTCCCCATACTCAGTCACGTTCTATCACAAACTGTCACCCATACTCCGTCAAGTTCTATCACAAACTGTCCCCCATACTCAGTCACATTCTATCACAAACTCTCCCCCATACTGAGACACGTTCTATCACAAACTGTCGACCATACTCAGGCACGTTCTATCACAAACTGTCCCCCATACTCAGTCACGTTCTATCACAAACTGTCCCCCATACTCAGTCACGTTCTGTCACAAACTCTCCCCCATACTGAGACACGTTCTATCACAAACTGTCGACCATACTCAGGCACGTTCTATCACAAACTGTCCCCCATACTCAGTCACGTTCTATCACAAACTGTCCCCCATACTCAGTCACGTTCTATCACAAACTGTCCCCCATACTCAGTCACATTCTATCACAAACTCTCCCCCATACTGAGACACGTTGTATCACAAAATGTCACTCATACTCTGTCACGTTCTATCACAAACTGTCCTCCATACTCAGTCACGTTCTATCACTAACTGTCCCCAATACTCAGTCACGTTCTATCACAAACTGTCCCCCATACTCAGTCACGTACTATCACTAACTGTCCCCTTTACTCAGTCACATTCTATCACAAACTGTCCCCCATACTCAGTCACGTTCTGTCACTAACTGTCCCCCATACTCAGTCACGTTCTATCACAAACAGTCCCCCATACTCAGTCACGTACTATCACAAACTGTCCCCCATACTCAGTCACGTACTATCACTAACTGTCCCCTTTACTCAGTCACATTCTATCACAAACTGTCCCCCATACTCAGTCACGTTCTATCACAAACAGTCCCCCATACTCAGTCACGTTATATCACAAACTGTCCCCCATACTCAGTCACATTCTATCACAAACTGTCCCCCATACTCAGTCACGTTCTATCACAAACTGTCCTCCATACTCAGTCACATTCTATCACAAACTGTCCCCCATACTCAGTCACGTTCTATCACAAACTGTCCCCCATACTCAGTCACGTTCTATTACAAACTGTCCCCCATACTCAGTCACATTCTATCACAAACTGTCCCACATACTCAGTCACGTTCTATCACAAACTGTCCCTCATACTCAGTCACGTTCTATCACAAACAGTCCCCCATACTCAGTCACGTACTATCACAAACTGTTCCCCATACTCAGTCACGTTCTATCACAAACTGTCCCCCATACTCAGTCACGTTATATCACAAACTGTCCCCCATACTCAGTCACGTTCTATCACAAACTGTCCCCGATACTCAGTCACATTGTATCACAAACTGTCCCTCATACGCAGTCACGTTCTATCACAAACTGTCCCCCATACTCAGTCAAGTTCTATCACAAACTGTCCCCCATACTCAGACACGTTGTACCACAAACTGTCCCTCATACTCAGTCACGTTCTATCACAATCTGTCCCCCATACTCAGTCACGTTATATCACAAACTGTCCCCCATACTCAGTCACGTTCTATCACAAACTGTCCCCCCTACTCAGTCACGTTCTATCACAAACTGTCCCTCATACTCAGTCACGTTCTATCACAAACTGTCCTCCATACTCAGTCACGTTCTATCACAAACTGTCCCCCATACTCAGTCACGTTCTATCACAAACTGTCCTCCATACTCAGTCACGTTCTATCACAAACTGTCCCCCATACTCAGTCACGTTCTATCACAAACTGTCCTCCATACTCTGTCACGTTCTATCACAAACTGTCCTCCATACTCAGTCACGTTCTATCACAAACTGTCCCCATACTCAGTCACATTCTATCACAAACTGTCCCACATACTCAGTCACATTCTATCACAAACTGTCCCCCATACTCAGTCACATTCTATCACAAACAGTCCCTCATACTCAGTCACGTTCTATCACACACTGTCCCCCATACTCAGTCACGTTCTATCACAAACTGTCCCTCATACTCAGTCACGTTCTATCACAAACTGTCCTCCATACTCAGTCACATTCTATCACAAACTGTCCCCCATACTCAGTCACGTTCTATCACAAACTGTCCCTCATACTCAGTCACGTTTTATCACAAACTGTCCCCCATACTCCGTCACATTCTATCACAAACTGTCCCCATACTCAGACACGTTCTATCGAAAACTGTCCCCCATACTCAGACACGTTCTATCACAAACTGTCCCCCATACTCAGTCACGTTCTATCACAAACTGTCCCCAATACTGACTCACGTTCTATCACACACTGTCCCCCATACTCAGTCACGTTCTATCACACACTGTCCCCCATACTCAGTCACATTCTACCACAAACTGTCCCCCATAGTCATTCACATTTATTCACAAACTCTCCCCCATACTTAGTCACATTCTATCACAAACTGGCCCTCATACTCATTCACATTCTATCACAAACTGTCCCCCATACTCAGTCACGTTCTATCACAAACTATCCCCCATACTCAGAGACATTCTATCACAAACTGTCCCCCATATTCAGTCACGTTCTATCACAAACTGTCCCCATACTCAGTAACGTTCTATCACAAACTGTCCCCCATACTCAGTCACATTGTATCACAAACTGTCCCCCATACTCAGTCACATTCTATCACAAACTATCCCCCATACTCAGAGACATTCTATCACAAACTGTCCCCCATACTCAGTCACGTTCTATCTCAAACTGTCCTTCATACTCAGTCACATTGTATCACAAACTGTCCCCCATACTCAGAGACATTCTATCACAAACTGTCCCCCATACTCAGTCACGTTCTATCTCAAACTGTCCTTCATACTCAGTCACATTGTATCACAAACTGTCCCCCATACTCAGTCACGTTCTATCACAAACTGTCCCCCATACTCAGTCACGTTCTATCACAAACTGTCCCCGATACTCAGTCACATTGTATCACAAACTGTCCCTCATACTCAGTCACGTTCTATCACAAACTGTCCCCCATACTCAGTCACGTTCTATCACAAACTGTCCCCCATACTCAGTCACGTTCTATCACAAACTGTCCCCCGTACTCGGTCACATTCTATCACAAACTGTCCCCCATACTCAGTCACGTTCTATCACAAAATGTCCCCCATACTCAGTCACGTTCTATCACAAACTGTCCCCCATACTCAGTCACGTTCTATCACAAACTGTCCCCCATACTCAGTCACGTTCTATCACAAACTGTCCCCCATACTCAGTCACGTTCTATCACAAACTGTCCCCCATACTCAGACACGTTGTACCACAAACTGTCCCTCATACTCAGTCACGTTCTATCACAAACTGTCCCCGATACTCAGTCAAGTTCTATCACAAATTGTACCCCATACTCAGTCACGTTCTATCACAAACTGTCCCCCATACTCAGTCACGTTCTATCACAAACTGTCCCCCATACTCAGTCACGTTCTATCACAAACTGTCCCCCATACTCAGACACGTTGTACCACAAACTGTCCCTCATACTCAGTCACATTCTATCACAAAATGTCCTGAATACTCAGTCACATTCTATCACAAACTGTCCCCCAGACTCAGTCACATTCTATCACAACATATCCCCCATATTCAGTCACGTTCTATCACAAACTGTCCCCCATACTCAGTCACGTTCTATCACAAACTGTCTCTCATACTCAGTCACGCTCTATCTCAAACAGTCCCCCATACTCAGTCACTTTCTATCACAAACTGTCCCCCATACTCAGTCAAGTTCTATCACAAATTGTACCCCATACTCAGTCAGATTCTATCACAAACTGTCCCCCATACTCAGTCACGTTCTATCACAAACTGTCCCCCATACTCAGTCACGTTCTATCACAAACTGTCTCTCATACTCAGTCACGCTCTATCTCAAACAGTCCCCCATACTCAGTCACTTTCTATCACACACTGACCCCATACTCAGTCACATTCAATCACAAATTGTCCCCCATACTCAGTCACGTTGTACCACAAACTGTCCCCCATACTCAGTCACGTTCTATCACAAACTGTCCCCGATACTCAGTCACATTGTATCACAAACTGTCCCTCATACTCAGTCACGTTCTATCACAAACTGTCCCCCATACTCAGTCAAGTTCTATCACAAACTGTCCCCCATACTCAGACACGTTGTACCACAAACTGTCCCTCATACTCAGTCACGTTCTATCACAAACTGTCCCCCATACTCAGTCACGTTATATCACAAACTGTCCCCCATACTCAGTCACGTTCTATCACAAACTGTCCCCCCTACTCAGTCACGTTCTATCACAAACTGTCCTTCATACTCAGTCACATTCTATCACAAAATATCCCCCATACTCAGTGACTTTCTATCACAAACTTTCCCCATACTCAGTCACGTTATATCACAAACTGTCCCCTATACTCAGTCACGTTCTATAACAAAATGTCCCCCATTCTCAGTCACGTTCTATCACAAACTGTCCCTCATATTCAGTCACGTTCTGTCACAAACTGTCCCCCATACTCAGTCACGTTCTATCACAAACTGCACCCATACTCAGTCACGTTCTATCACAAACTGTCCCCCATACTCAGTCACGTTCTATCACAAACTGTCCCCCATACTCAGTCACGTTCTATCACAAACTGTCCCCCATACTCAGTCACGTTCTATCACACACTGTCTCCCATATGCAGACACGTTCTATCACAATCTGCCCCCATAACCAGTCACGTTCTATCACAAACTGTCCCCCATACTCAGTCACATTCCATCACAAACTGTCCCTCATACTCAGTCACGTTCTATCACAAACTGTCCCCCATACTCAGTCACGTTCTATCACAAACTGTCCCCCATACTCAGTCACGTTCAATTGCAAACTGTCCCCCATACTCAGTCACGTTCTATCACACTGTCCCCCATACTCAGTCACGTTATATCACAAACTGTCCCTCATATTCAGTCACGTTCTGTCACAAACTGTCCCCCATACTCAGTCACATTCTATCACAAACTGTCCCTCATATTCAGTCACGTTCTGTCACAAACTGTCCCCCATACTCAGTCACGTTCTATCACACACTGTCCCCCATACTCAGTCACGTTCTATCACACACTGTCCCTCATACTCAGTCTCGTTCTATCACACACTGTCCCTCATACTCAGTCACGTTCTATCACAAACTGTCCCTCATACTCAGTCACGTTCTATCACACACTGTCCCCCATACTCAGTCACATTCTATCACAAACTGTCCTCCAGACTCAGTCACGTTCTATCACAAACTGTCGCCCATACTCAGTCATTTTCTATCACAAACCGTCCCCCATACTCAGTCACGTTCTATCACACACTGTCCCCCATACTCAGTCACATTCTATCACAAACTGTCCCCCATACTCAGTCACGTTCTATCACACACTGTCCCCCATACTCAGTCACGTTCTATCACAAACTGTCCTCCATACTCAGTCACGTTCTATCACACACTGTCCCCCATACTCAGTCACATTCTATCACAAACTGTCCCCCATACTCAGTAACGTTCTATCACAAACTGTCCCCCATACTCAGTCACGTTCTATCACAAACTGTCCCCCATACTCAGTCACATTCTATCACAAACTGTTCCCCATACTCAGTCACGTTCTATCACAAACTGTCCCTCATACTCAGTCACGTTCTATCACAAACTGTCCTCCATACTCAGTCACGTTCTATCACAAACTGTCCTCCATACTCAGTCACGTTCTATCACAAACTATCCCCCATACTCAGTCACGTTCTATCACAAACTGTTCCCCATACTAAGTCACGTTCTATCACAAACTGTCTCTCATACTCAGTCACGTTCTATCACAAACTGTCCCTCATACTAAGTCACGTTCTATCACAAAATATCCCCCATACTCAGTCACGTTCTATCACAAACTGTCCCCCATACTCAGTCACGTTCTATCACAAACTGTTCCCCATACTCAGTCACGTTCTATCACAAACTGTCCCTCATATTCAGTCACGTTCTATCATAAACTGTCCCCCATACTCACTCACGTTCTATCACAAACTGTCCCCCATACTCAGTCACGTTCTATCACAAACTGTCCCCCATACTCAGTCACGTTCTATCACAAACTGTCCCCCATATCAGTCATGTTCTATCACAGACTGTCGCCCATACTCAGTCACGTTCTATCACACACTGTCCCTCATACTCAGTCACGTTCTATCGCAAACTGTCCCTCATACTCAGTCATGTTCTATCACACACTGTCCCCCATACTCAGTCACATTCTATCACAAACTGTCCCCCATACTCAGTCACTTTCTATCACACACTGTCGCCCATACTCAGTCACGTTCTATCACACACTGTCCCTCATACTCAGTCACGTTCTATCACAAACTGTCCCTCATACTCAGTCACGTTCTATCACAAACTGTCCCCCATACTCAGTCACGTTCTATCACACACTGTCCCCCATACTCAGTCACATTCTATCACAAACTGTCCCGCATACTCAGTCACGTTCTATCACAAACTGTCCCTCATACTCAGTCACGTTCTATCACAAACTGTCCCCCACACTCAGTCACGTTCTAACACAAACTGTCCCCCATACTCAGTCACGTTCTATCACAAACTGTCCCCCATTCTCAGTCACGTTCTATCACAAACTGTCCCCCATACTCAGTCACATTCTATCACAAACTGTCCCCCATACTTAGTCACGTTCTATCACAAACTGTCTCTCATACTCAGTCACGTTCTATCACAAACTGTCCCCCATACTTAGTCACGTTCTATCACAAACTGTCCCCCATACTCAGTCACGTTCTATCACAAACTGTCCCCATACTCAGTCACGTTCTATCACAAACTGGCCCCCATACTGAGTCACGTTGTATCACAAAATGTCTCTCATACTCAGTCACATTATATCACAAACTGTCCCCCATACTCAGTCACGTTCTGTCACAAACTGTCCCCCATACTCAGTCACGTTCTATCACAAACTGCCACTCATACTCCGACAGGTTCTATCACAAACTGTCCCCCATACTCAGTCACGTTCTATCACAAACTGTCCCCATACTCAGTCACATTCTATCACAAACTGTTCCCCATACTCAGTCACGTTCTATCACAAACTGTCCCCATACTCAGTCACGTTCTATCACAAACTGTCCCCCATACTCAGTCACGTTCTATCACAAACTGTCCCCATACTCAGTCACTTTCAGTCACAAACTGTCCCCATACTCAGTCACGTTCTATCACAAAATGTCACCCATACTCAGCCACATTCTATCACAAACTCTCGCCCATACTCAGTCACGGTCTTTCACAAACTGTCCCCTATATCAGTCACGTTCTTTCACAAACTGTCCCCCATACTCAGTCACGTTCTATCACAAACTGTCACTTATACTCAGCCACATTCTATCACAAACTCTCGCCCATACTCAGTCACGGTCTTTCACAAACTGTCCCCTATATCAGTCACGTTCTTTCACAAACTGTCCCCCATACTCAGTCACGTTCTATCACAAACTGTCCCCATACTCAGTCACGTTCTATCACAAACTGGCCCCCATACTGAGTCACGTTCTATCACAAACTGTCCCTCATACTCAGTCACGTTCTATCACAAACTGTCCCCCACACTCAGTCACGTTCTAACACAAACTGTCCCCCATACTCAGTCACGTTCTATCACAAACTGTCCCCCATTCTCAGTCACGTTCTATCACAAACTGTCCCCCATACTCAGTCACGTTCTATCACAAACTGTTCCCCATACTCAGTCACGTTCTATCACAAACTGTCCCTCATATTCAGTCACGTTCTATCATAAACTGTCCCCCATACTCACTCACGTTCTATCACAAACTGTCCCCCATACTCAGTCACGTTCTATCACAAACTGTCCCCCATACTCAGTCACGTTCTATCACAAACTGTCCCCCATACTCAGTCATGTTATATCACAAAGTGTCCCCCATACTCAGCCACATTCTATCACAAACTCTCCCCCATACTCAGTCACGGTCTTTCACAAACTGTCCCCCATATCAGTCACGTTCTATCACACACTGTCCCCCTTACTCAGTCACGTTCTATCACACACTGTCCCTCATACTCAGTCACGTTCTATCACAAACTGTCCCCCATACTCAGTCACATTCTATCACAAACTGTCCCCCATACTCAGTCACGTTCTATCACAAACTGTCCCCCATACACAGTCACATTCTATCACAAACTGTCCCCCATACTCAGTCACATTCTATCACAAACTGTCCCCCATACTCAGTCACATTCTATCACAAACTGTCCCCCATACTCAGTCACATTCTATCACAAACTGTCCCTCATACTCAGTCACATTCTATCACAAACCGTCCCCCATACTAAGTCACATTCTATCACAAACTGTCCCCCATACTCAGTCACGTTCTATCACAAACTGTCCCCCATACTCAGTCACGTTCTATCACAAACTGTCCCCCATACTCAGTCACGTTCTATCACAAACTGTCCCCCATACTCAGTCACGTTCTATCACAAACTGTTCCCCATACTAAGTCACGTTCTATCACAAACTGTCCCCCATACTCAGTCACGTTCTATCACAAACTGTCCCCATACTCAGTCACATTCTATCACAAACTGTTCCCCATACTCAGTCACGTTCTATTACAAACTGTCCCCATACTCAGTCACTTTCAGTCACAAACTGTCCTCCATACTCAGTCACGTTCTATCACAAACTGTCCCTCATACTCAGTCACGTTATGTCACAAAGTGTCCCCCATACTCAGCCACATTCTATCACAAACTCTCGCCCATACTCAGTCACGGTCTTTCACAAACTGTCCCCTATATCAGTCACGTTCTTTCACAAACTGTCCCCCATACTCAGTCACGTTCTATCACAAACTGTCACTCATACTCAGTCACGTTCTATCACAAACTGTCCCCCATACTCAGTCACATTCTATCACAAACTGTCCCTCATATTCAGTCACGTTCTATCACAAACTGTCACTCATACTCAGTCACGTTCTATCACAAACTGTCCCCCATACTCAGTCACATTCTATCACAAACTGTCACTCATACTCAGTCACGTTCTATCACAAACTGTCCCTCATGTTCTGTCACGTTCTATCACAAACTGTCCCCCATACTCAGTCACGGTCTTTCACAAACTGTCCCCTATATCAGTCACGTTCTTTCACAAACTGTCCCCCATACTCAGTCACGTTCTATCACAAACTGTCCCCCATACTCTGTCACGTTCTAACACAAACTGTCCCCCATACTCAGTCACATTCTTTCACAAACTGTCCCTCATACT
This sequence comes from Chiloscyllium plagiosum, assembly GCF_037043375.1. Classification (NCBI taxonomy): domain Eukaryota; kingdom Metazoa; phylum Chordata; class Chondrichthyes; order Orectolobiformes; family Hemiscylliidae; genus Chiloscyllium; species Chiloscyllium plagiosum. The sequence continues at coordinate 8,494,321 of NW_028270178.1, forward strand.
CATTCACATTCTATCACAAACTGTCCCCCATACTCAGTCACGTTCTATCACAAACTATCCCCCATACTCAGAGACATTCTATCACAAACTGTCCCCCATATTCAGTCACGTTCTATCACAAACTGTCCCCCATACTCAGTCACATTGTATCACAAACTGTCCCCCATACTCATTCACATTCTATCACAAACTGTCCCCCATACTCAGTCACGTTCTATCTCAAACTGTCCTTCATACTCAGTCACATTGTATCACAAACTGTCCCCCATACTCAGTCACGTTCTATCACAAACTGTCCCCCATACTCAGTCACGTTCTATCACAAACTGTCCCCCATACTCAGTCACGTTCTATCACAAACTGTCCCCGATACTCAGTCACATTGTATCACAAACTGTCCCTCATACTCAGTCACGTTCTATCACAAACTGTCCCCCATACTCAGTCACGTTCTATCACAAACTGTCCCCCATACTCAGTCACGTTCTATCACAAACTGTCCCCCGTACTCGGTCACATTCTATCACAAACTGTCCCCCATACTCAGTCACGTTCTATCACAAAATGTCCCCCATACTCAGTCACGTTCTATCACAAACTGTCCCCCATACTCAGTCACGTTCTATCACAAACTGTCCCCCATACTCAGTCACGTTCTATCACAAACTGTCCCCCATACTCAGTCACGTTCTATCACAAACTGTCCCCCATACTCAGACACGTTGTACCACAAACTGTCCCTCATACTCAGTCACGTTCTATCACAAACTGTCCCCGATACTCAGTCAAGTTCTATCACAAATTGTACCCCATACTCAGTCACGTTCTATCACAAACTGTCCCCCATACTCAGTCACGTTCTATCACAAACTGTCCCCCATACTCAGTCACGTTCTATCACAAACTGTCCCCCATACTCAGTCACGTTCTATCACAAACTGTCCCCCATACTCAGACACGTTGTACCACAAACTGTCCCTCATACTCAGTCACATTCTATCACAAAATGTCCTGAATACTCAGTCACATTCTATCACAAACTGTCCCCCAGACTCAGTCACATTCTATCACAACATATCCCCCATACTCAGTCACGTTCTATCACAAACTGTCTCTCATACTCAGTCACGCTCTATCTCAAACAGTCCCCCATACTCAGTCACTTTCTATCACAAACTGTCCCCCATACTCAGTCAAGTTCTATCACAAATTGTACCCCATACTCAGTCAGATTCTATCACAAACTGTCCCCCATACTCAGTCACGTTCGATCACAAACTGTTCCCCATACTCAGTCAGATTCTATCACAAACTGTCCCCCATACTCAGTCACGTTCGATCACAAACTCTCCCGCATACTCAGTCAGATTCTATCACACACTGACCCCATACTCAGTCACATTCAATCACAAATTGTCCCCCATACTCAGTCACGTTGTACCACAAACTGTCCCCCATACTCAGTCACGTTCTATCACAAACTGTCCCCGATACTCAGTCACATTGTATCACAAACTGTCCCTCATACTCAGTCACGTTCTATCACAAACTGTCCCCCATACTCAGTCAAGTTCTATCACAAACTGTCCCCCATACTCAGACACGTTGTACCACAAACTGTCCCTCATACTCAGTCACGTTCAATCACAAACTGTCCCCCATACTCAGTCACGTTATATCACAAACTGTCCCCCATACTCAGTCACGTTCTATCACAAACTGTCCCCCCTACTCAGTCACGTTCTATCACAAACTGTCCTTCATACTCAGTCACATTCTATCACAAAATATCCCCCATACTCAGTGACTTTCTATCACAAACTTTCCCCATACTCAGTCACGTTATATCACAAACTGTCCCCCATACTCAGTCACGTTCTATAACAAAATGTCCCCCATTCTCAGTCACGTTCTATCACAAACTGTCCCTCATATTCAGTCACGTTCTGTCACAAACTGTCCCCCATACTCAGTCACGTTCTATCACAAACTGCACCCATACTCAGTCACGTTCTATCACAAACTGTCCCCCATACTCAGTCACGTTCTATCACAAACTGTCCCCCATACTCAGTCACGTTCTATCACAAACTGTCCCCCATACTCAGTCACGTTCTATCACACACTGTCTCCCATATGCAGACACGTTCTATCACAATCTGCCCCCATAACCAGTCACGTTCTATCACAAACTGTCCCCCATACTCAGTCACATTCCATCACAAACTGTCCCTCATACTCAGTCACGTTCTATCACAAACTGTCCCCCATACTCAGTCACGTTCTATCACAAACTGTCCCCCATACTCAGTCACGTTCAATTGCAAACTGTCCCCCATACTCAGTCACGTTCTATCACACTGTCCCCCATACTCAGTCACGTTATATCACAAACTGTCCCTCATATTCAGTCACGTTCTGTCACAAACTGTCCCCCATACTCAGTCACATTCTATCACAAACTGTCCCTCATATTCAGTCACGTTCTGTCACAAACTGTCCCCCATACTCAGTCACGTTCTATCACACACTGTCCCCCATACTCAGTCACGTTCTATCACACACTGTCCCTCATACTCAGTCTCGTTCTATCACACACTGTCCCTCATACTCAGTCACGTTCTATCACAAACTGTCCCTCATACTCAGTCACGTTCTATCACACACTGTCCCCCATACTCAGTCACATTCTATCACAAACTGTCCTCCAGACTCAGTCACGTTCTATCACAAACTGTCGCCCATACTCAGTCATTTTCTATCACAAACCGTCCCCCATACTCAGTCACGTTCTATCACACACTGTCCCCCATACTCAGTCACATTCTATCACAAACTGTCCCCCATACTCAGTCACGTTCTATCACACACTGTCCCCCATACTCAGTCACGTTCTATCACAAACTGTCCTCCATACTCAGTCACGTTCTATCACACACTGTCCCCCATACTCAGTCACATTCTATCACAAACTGTCCCCCATACTCAGTAACGTTCTATCACAAACTGTCCCCCATACTCAGTCACGTTCTATCACAAACTGTCCCCCATACTCAGTCACATTCTATCACAAACTGTTCCCCATACTCAGTCACGTTCTATCACAAACTGTCCCTCATACTCAGTCACGTTCTATCACAAACTGTCCTCCATACTCAGTCACGTTCTATCACAAACTGTCCTCCATACTCAGTCACGTTCTATCACAAACTATCCCCCATACTCAGTCACGTTCTATCACAAACTGTTCCCCATACTAAGTCACGTTCTATCACAAACTGTCTCTCATACTCAGTCACGTTCTATCACAAACTGTCCCTCATACTAAGTCACGTTCTATCACAAAATATCCCCCATACTCAGTCACGTTCTATCACAAACTGTCCCCCATACTCAGTCACGTTCTATCACAAACTGTTCCCCATACTCAGTCACGTTCTATCACAAACTGTCCCTCATATTCAGTCACGTTCTATCATAAACTGTCCCCCATACTCACTCACGTTCTATCACAAACTGTCCCCCATACTCAGTCACGTTCTATCACAAACTGTCCCCCATACTCAGTCACGTTCTATCACAAACTGTCCCCCATATCAGTCATGTTCTATCACAGACTGTCGCCCATACTCAGTCATGTTCTATCACACACTGTCCCTCATACTCAGTCACGTTCTATCGCAAACTGTCCCTCATACTCAGTCATGTTCTATCACACACTGTCCCCCATACTCAGTCACATTCTATCACAAACTGTCCCCCATACTCAGTCATTTTCTATCACACACTGTCGCCCATACTCAGTCACGTTCTATCACACACTGTCCCTCATACTCAGTCACGTTCTATCACAAACTGTCCCTCATACTCAGTCACGTTCTATCACAAACTGTCCCCCATACTCAGTCACGTTCTTTCCCACACTGTCCCCCATACTCAGTCACATTCTATCACAAACTGTCCCGCATACTCAGTCACGTTCTATCACAAACTGTCCCTCATACTCAGTCACGTTCTATCACAAACTGTCCCCCACACTCAGTCACGTTCTAACACAAACTGTCCCCCATACTCAGTCACGTTCTATCACAAACTGTCCCCCATTCTCAGTCACGTTCTATCACAAACTGTCCCCCATACTCAGTCACATTCTATCACAAACTGTCCCCCATACTTAGTCACGTTCTATCACAAACTGTCTCTCATACTCAGTCACGTTCTATCACAAACTGTCCCCCATACTTAGTCACGTTCTATCACAAACTGTCCCCCATACTCAGTCACGTTCTATCACAAACTGTCCCCATACTCAGTCACGTTCTATCACAAACTGGCCCCCATACTGAGTCACGTTGTATCACAAAATGTCTCTCATACTCAGTCACATTATATCACAAACTGTCCCCCATACTCAGTCACGTTCTGTCACAAACTGTCCCCCATACTCAGTCACGTTCTATCACAAACTGCCACTCATACTCCGACAGGTTCTATCACAAACTGTCCCCCATACTCAGTCACGTTCTATCACAAACTGTCCCCATACTCAGTCACATTCTATCACAAACTGTTCCCCATACTCAGTCACGTTCTATCACAAACTGTCCCCATACTCAGTCACGTTCTATCACAAACTGTCCCCCATACTCAGTCACGTTCTATCACAAACTGTCCCCATACTCAGTCACTTTCAGTCACAAACTGTCCCCATACTCAGTCACGTTCTATCACAAAATGTCACCCATACTCAGCCACATTCTATCACAAACTCTCGCCCATACTCAGTCACGGTCTTTCACAAACTGTCCCCTATATCAGTCACGTTCTTTCACAAACTGTCCCCCATACTCAGTCACGTTCTATCACAAACTGTCACTTATACTCAGCCACATTCTATCACAAACTCTCGCCCATACTCAGTCACGGTCTTTCACAAACTGTCCCCTATATCAGTCACGTTCTTTCACAAACTGTCCCCCATACTCAGTCACGTTCTATCACAAACTGTCCCCATACTCAGTCACGTTCTATCACAAACTGGCCCCCATACTGAGTCACGTTCTATCACAAACTGTCCCTCATACTCAGTCACGTTCTATCACAAACTGTCCCCCACACTCAGTCACGTTCTAACACAAACTGTCCCCCATACTCAGTCACGTTCTATCACAAACTATCCCCCATACTCAGAGACATTCTATCACAAACTGTCCCCCATATTCAGTCACGTTCTATCACAAACTGTCCCCCATACTCAGTCACATTGTATCACAAACTGTCCCCCATACTCATTCACATTCTATCACAAACTGTCCCCCATACTCAGTCACATTCTATCACAAACTATCCCCCATACTCAGAGACATTCTATCACAAACTGTCCCCCATACTCAGTCACGTTCTATCTCAAACTGTCCTTCATACTCAGTCACATTGTATCACAAACTGTCCCCCATACTCAGAGACATTCTATCACAAACTGTCCCCCATACTCAGTCACGTTCTATCTCAAACTGTCCTTCATACTCAGTCACATTGTATCACAAACTGTCCCCCATACTCAGTCACGTTCTATCACAAACTGTCCCCCATACTCAGTCACGTTCTATCACAAACTGTCCCCCATACTCAGTCACGTTCTATCACAAACTGTCCCCGATACTCAGTCACATTGTATCACAAACTGTCCCTCATACTCAGTCACGTTCTATCACAAACTGTCCCCCATACTCAGTCACGTTCTATCACAAACTGTCCCCCATACTCAGTCACGTTCTATCACAAACTGTCCCCCGTACTCGGTCACATTCTATCACAAACTGTCCCCCATACTCAGTCACGTTCTATCACAAAATGTCCCCCATACTCAGTCACGTTCTATCACAAACTGTCCCCCATACTCAGTCACGTTCTATCACAAACTGTCCCCCATACTCAGTCACGTTCTATCACAAACTGTCCCCCATACTCAGTCACGTTCTATCACAAACTGTCCCCCATACTCAGACACGTTGTACCACAAACTGTCCCTCATACTCAGTCACGTTCTATCACAAACTGTCCCCGATACTCAGTCAAGTTCTATCACAAATTGTACCCCATACTCAGTCACGTTCTATCACAAACTGTCCCCCATACTCAGTCACGTTCTATCACAAACTGTCCCCCATACTCAGTCACGTTCTATCACAAACTGTCCCCCATACTCAGTCACGTTCTATCACAAACTGTCCCCCATACTCAGACACGTTGTACCACAAACTGTCCCTCATACTCAGTCACATTCTATCACAAAATGTCCTGAATACTCAGTCACATTCTATCACAAACTGTCCCCCAGACTCAGTCACATTCTATCACAACATATCCCCCATATTCAGTCACGTTCTATCACAAACTGTCCCCCATACTCAGTCACGTTCTATCACAAACTGTCTCTCATACTCAGTCACGCTCTATCTCAAACAGTCCCCCATACTCAGTCACTTTCTATCACAAACTGTCCCCCATACTCAGTCAAGTTCTATCACAAATTGTACCCCATACTCAGTCAGATTCTATCACAAACTGTCCCCCATACTCAGTCACGTTCGATCACAAACTGTTCCCCATACTCAGTCAGATTCTATCACAAACTGTCCCCCATACTCAGTCACGTTCGATCACAAACTCTCCCGCATACTCAGTCAGATTCTATCACACACTGACCCCATACTCAGTCACATTCAATCACAAATTGTCCCCCATACTCAGTCACGTTGTACCACAAACTGTCCCCCATACTCAGTCACGTTCTATCACAAACTGTCCCCGATACTCAGTCACATTGTATCACAAACTGTCCCTCATACTCAGTCACGTTCTATCACAAACTGTCCCCCATACTCAGTCAAGTTCTATCACAAACTGTCCCCCATACTCAGACACGTTGTACCACAAACTGTCCCTCATACTCAGTCACGTTCAATCACAAACTGTCCCCCATACTCAGTCACGTTATATCACAAACTGTCCCCCATACTCAGTCACGTTCTATCACAAACTGTCCCCCCTACTCAGTCACGTTCTATCACAAACTGTCCTTCATACTCAGTCACATTCTATCACAAAATATCCCCCATACTCAGTGACTTTCTATCACAAACTTTCCCCATACTCAGTCACGTTATATCACAAACTGTCCCCCATACTCAGTCACGTTCTATAACAAAATGTCCCCCATTCTCAGTCACGTTCTATCACAAACTGTCCCTCATATTCAGTCACGTTCTGTCACAAACTGTCCCCCATACTCAGTCACGTTCTATCACAAACTGCACCCATACTCAGTCACGTTCTATCACAAACTGTCCCCCATACTCAGTCACGTTCTATCACAAACTGTCCCCCATACTCAGTCACGTTCTATCACAAACTGTCCCCCATACTCAGTCACGTTCTATCACACACTGTCTCCCATATGCAGACACGTTCTATCACAATCTGCCCCCATAACCAGTCACGTTCTATCACAAACTGTCCCCCATACTCAGTCACATTCCATCACAAACTGTCCCTCATACTCAGTCACGTTCTATCACAAACTGTCCCCCATACTCAGTCACGTTCTATCACAAACTGTCCCCCATACTCAGTCACGTTCAATTGCAAACTGTCCCCCATACTCAGTCACGTTCTATCACACTGTCCCCCATACTCAGTCACGTTATATCACAAACTGTCCCTCATATTCAGTCACGTTCTGTCACAAACTGTCCCCCATACTCAGTCACATTCTATCACAAACTGTCCCTCATATTCAGTCACGTTCTGTCACAAACTGTCCCCCATACTCAGTCACGTTCTATCACACACTGTCCCCCATACTCAGTCACGTTCTATCACACACTGTCCCTCATACTCAGTCTCGTTCTATCACACACTGTCCCTCATACTCAGTCACGTTCTATCACAAACTGTCCCTCATACTCAGTCACGTTCTATCACACACTGTCCCCCATACTCAGTCACATTCTATCACAAACTGTCCTCCAGACTCAGTCACGTTCTATCACAAACTGTCGCCCATACTCAGTCATTTTCTATCACAAACCGTCCCCCATACTCAGTCACGTTCTATCACACACTGTCCCCCATACTCAGTCACATTCTATCACAAACTGTCCCCCATACTCAGTCACGTTCTATCACACACTGTCCCCCATACTCAGTCACGTTCTATCACAAACTGTCCTCCATACTCAGTCACGTTCTATCACACACTGTCCCCCATACTCAGTCACATTCTATCACAAACTGTCCCCCATACTCAGTAACGTTCTATCACAAACTGTCCCCCATACTCAGTCACGTTCTATCACAAACTGTCCCCCATACTCAGTCACATTCTATCACAAACTGTTCCCCATACTCAGTCACGTTCTATCACAAACTGTCCCTCATACTCAGTCACGTTCTATCACAAACTGTCCTCCATACTCAGTCACGTTCTATCACAAACTGTCCTCCATACTCAGTCACGTTCTATCACAAACTATCCCCCATACTCAGTCACGTTCTATCACAAACTGTTCCCCATACTAAGTCACGTTCTATCACAAACTGTCTCTCATACTCAGTCACGTTCTATCACAAACTGTCCCTCATACTAAGTCACGTTCTATCACAAAATATCCCCCATACTCAGTCACGTTCTATCACAAACTGTCCCCCATACTCAGTCACGTTCTATCACAAACTGTTCCCCATACTCAGTCACGTTCTATCACAAACTGTCCCTCATATTCAGTCACGTTCTATCATAAACTGTCCCCCATACTCACTCACGTTCTATCACAAACTGTCCCCCATACTCAGTCACGTTCTATCACAAACTGTCCCCCATACTCAGTCACGTTCTATCACAAACTGTCCCCCATATCAGTCATGTTCTATCACAGACTGTCGCCCATACTCAGTCATGTTCTATCACACACTGTCCCTCATACTCAGTCACGTTCTATCGCAAACTGTCCCTCATACTCAGTCATGTTCTATCACACACTGTCCCCCATACTCAGTCACATTCTATCACAAACTGTCCCCCATACTCAGTCATTTTCTATCACACACTGTCGCCCATACTCAGTCACGTTCTATCACACACTGTCCCTCATACTCAGTCACGTTCTATCACAAACTGTCCCTCATACTCAGTCACGTTCTATCACAAACTGTCCCCCATACTCAGTCACGTTCTTTCCCACACTGTCCCCCATACTCAGTCACATTCTATCACAAACTGTCCCGCATACTCAGTCACGTTCTATCACAAACTGTCCCTCATACTCAGTCACGTTCTATCACAAACTGTCCCCCACACTCAGTCACGTTCTAACACAAACTGTCCCCCATACTCAGTCACGTTCTATCACAAACTGTCCCCCATTCTCAGTCACGTTCTATCACAAACTGTCCCCCATACTCAGTCACATTCTATCACAAACTGTCCCCCATACTTAGTCACGTTCTATCACAAACTGTCTCTCATACTCAGTCACGTTCTATCACAAACTGTCCCCCATACTTAGTCACGTTCTATCACAAACTGTCCCCCATACTCAGTCACGTTCTATCACAAACTGTCCCCATACTCAGTCACGTTCTATCACAAACTGGCCCCCATACTGAGTCACGTTGTATCACAAAATGTCTCTCATACTCAGTCACATTATATCACAAACTGTCCCCCATACTCAGTCACGTTCTGTCACAAACTGTCCCCCATACTCAGTCACGTTCTATCACAAACTGCCACTCATACTCCGACAGGTTCTATCACAAACTGTCCCCCATACTCAGTCACGTTCTATCACAAACTGTCCCCATACTCAGTCACATTCTATCACAAACTGTTCCCCATACTCAGTCACGTTCTATCACAAACTGTCCCCATACTCAGTCACGTTCTATCACAAACTGTCCCCCATACTCAGTCACGTTCTATCACAAACTGTCCCCATACTCAGTCACTTTCAGTCACAAACTGTCCCCATACTCAGTCACGTTCTATCACAAAATGTCACCCATACTCAGCCACATTCTATCACAAACTCTCGCCCATACTCAGTCACGGTCTTTCACAAACTGTCCCCTATATCAGTCACGTTCTTTCACAAACTGTCCCCCATACTCAGTCACGTTCTATCACAAACTGTCACTTATACTCAGCCACATTCTATCACAAACTCTCGCCCATACTCAGTCACGGTCTTTCACAAACTGTCCCCTATATCAGTCACGTTCTTTCACAAACTGTCCCCCATACTCAGTCACGTTCTATCACAAACTGTCCCCATACTCAGTCACGTTCTATCACAAACTGGCCCCCATACTGAGTCACGTTCTATCACAAACTGTCCCTCATACTCAGTCACGTTCTATCACAAACTGTCCCCCACACTCAGTCACGTTCTAACACAAACTGTCCCCCATACTCAGTCACGTTCTATCACAAACTGTCCCCCATTCTCAGTCACGTTCTATCACAAACTGTCCCCCATACTCAGTCACGTTCTATCACAACCTGTTCCCCATACTCAGTCACGTTCTATCACAAACTGTCCCTCATATTCAGTCACGTTCTATCATAAACTGTCCCCCATACTCACTCACGTTCTATCACAAACTGTCCCCCATACTCAGTCACGTTCTATCACAAACTGTCCCCCATACTCAGTCACGTTCTATCACAAACTGTCCCCCATACTCAGTCATGTTATATCACAAAGTGTCCCCCATACTCAGCCACATTCTATCACAAACTCTCCCCCATACTCAGTCACGGTCTTTCACAAACTGTCCCCCATATCAGTCACGTTCTATCACACACTGTCCCCCTTACTCAGTCACGTTCTATCACACACTGTCCCTCATACTCAGTCACGTTCTATCACAAACTGTCCCCCATACTCAGTCACATTCTATCACAAACTGTCCCCCATACTCAGTCACGTTCTATCACAAACTGTCCCCCATACACAGTCACATTCTATCACAAACTGTCCCCCATACTCAGTCACATTCTATCACAAACTGTCCCCCATACTCAGTCACATTCTATCACAAACTGTCCCCCATACTCAGTCACATTCTATCACAAACTGTCCCTCATACTCAGTCACATTCTATCACAAACCGTCCCCCATACTAAGTCACATTCTATCACAAACTGTCCCCCATACTCAGTCACGTTCTATCACAAACTGTCCCCCATACTCAGTCACGTTCTATCACAAACTGTCCCCCATACTCAGTCACGTTCTATCACAAACTGTCCCCCATACTCAGTCACGTTCTATCACAAACTGTTCCCCATACTAAGTCACGTTCTATCACAAACTGTCCCCCATACTCAGTCACGTTCTCTCACAAACTGTCCCCATACTCAGTCACATTCTATCACAAACTGTTCCCCATACTCAGTCACGTTCTATTACAAACTGTCCCCATACTCAGTCACTTTCAGTCACAAACTGTCCTCCATACTCAGTCACGTTCTATCACAAACTGTCCCTCATACTCAGTCACGTTATGTCACAAAGTGTCCCCCATACTCAGCCACATTCTATCACAAACTCTCGCCCATACTCAGTCACGGTCTTTCACAAACTGTCCCCTATATCAGTCACGTTCTTTCACAAACTGTCCCCCATACTCAGTCACGTTCTATCACAAACTGTCACTCATACTCAGTCACGTTCTATCCCAAACTGTCCCCCATACTCAGTCACATTCTATCACAAACTGTCCCTCATATTCAGTCACGTTCTATCACAAACTGTCACTCATACTCAGTCACGTTCTATCACAAACTGTCCCCCATACTCAGTCACATTCTATCACAAACTGTCACTCATACTCAGTCACGTTCTATCACAAACTGTCCCTCATGTTCTGTCACGTTCTATCACAAACTGTCCCCCATACTCAGTCACATTCTATCACAAACTGTCACTCATACTCAGTCACGTTCTATCACACACTGTCCCCCATACTCTGTCACGTTCTAACACAAACTGTCCCCCATACTCAGTCACATTCTTTCACAAACTGTCCCCCATACTCAGTCACATTCTATCACAAACTGTCCCCCATACTCAGTCACGTTCTATCACACACTGTCCCCCATACTCAGTCACGTTCTATCACAAACTGTCCCCCATACTCAGTCACATTCTTTCACAAACTGTCCCCCATACTCAGTCATGTTCTATCACAAACTGTCCCCCATACTCAGTCACGTTCTGTCACAAACTGTCCCCAATACTCAGTCACGTTCTATCACAAACTGTCCCCCATACTCAGTCACGTTCTATCACAAACTGTCCCCATACTCAGTCACGTTCAATTGCAAACTGTCCCCCATACTCAGCCATGTTCTATCACAAACTGTCCCCCATACTCAGTCACGTTCTATCACAAACTGTCCCCATTCTCAGTCACGTTCTATCACAAAGTGGCCCCCATACTCAGTCACGTTCTATCACAAACTGTTCCCCATACTCAGTCACGTTCTATCACAAACTGTCCCCCATACTCAGTCACGTTCTATCACAAACTGTCCCCCATACTCAGTCACGTTCTATTACAAACTGTTCCCCATACTCAGTCACGTTCTATCACAAACTGTACCCATTCTCAGTCACGTTCTATCACAAACTGTCCCCCATACTCAGTCACGTTCTATCACAAAGTGGCCCCCATACTCAGTCACGTTCTATCACAAACTGTTCCCCATACTCAGTCACGTTCTATCACAAACTGTCCCCCATACTCAGTCACGTTCTATCACAAACTGTCCCCCATACTCAGTCACGTTCTATCACAAACTGTTCCCCATACTCAGTCACGTTCTATCACAAACTGTCCCCCATACTCAGTCACGTTCTATCACAAACTGTTCCCCATACTCAGTCACGTTCTATCACAAACTGTCCCCCATACTCAGTCACGTTCTATCACAAACTGTTCCCCATACTCAGTCACGTTCTATCACAAACTGTCCCTCATATTCAGTCTCGTTCTGTCACAAACTGTTCCCCATACTCAGTGACTTTCTATCTCAAACTATACCACGTACTCAGACACGTTCTATCACAAACTGTCCCTCATACTCAGTCACGTTCTATCACAAACTGTCCCCCCTACTCAGTCACGTTCTATCACAAACTGTTCCCCATACTCAGTCACGTTCTATCACAAACTGTTCCCCATACTCAGTCACGTTCTATCACAAACAGTCCCCATTCGCAGTCACGTTCTATCTCAAAGTGGCCCCCATACTCAGTCACGTTCTATCACACACTGTCCCCCATACTCAGTCACGTTCTATCACAAACTGTCGTTCATACTCAGTCACGTTCTGTCACAAACTGTACCCCCTACTCAGTCACGTTCTATCACAAACTGTACCCCCTACTCAGTCACGTTCTATCACAAACTGTCCACATATTCAGTCACGTTCCATCACAAACTGTTCCCCATAGTCAGTCACGTTTTGTCACAAACCGTCCCCCATACTCAGTCACGTTCTATCACAAACAGTCCCCATTCGCAGTCACGTTCTATCTCAAAGTGGCCCCCATACTCAGTCACGTTCTATCACACACTGTCCCCCATACTCAGTCACGTTCTATCACAAACTGTTCGCCATACTCAGTCACGTTCTATCCCAAACTGTCCCCCATACTCAGTCACGTTCTATCACAAACTGTCGTTCATACTCAGTCACGTTCTGTCACAAACAGTACCCCCTACTCAGTCACGTTCTATCACAAACTGTACCCCCTACTCAGTCACGTTCTATCCCAAACTGTCCCCCATACTCAGTCACGTTCTATCACAAACTGTCGTTCATACTCAGTCACGTTCTGTCACAAACTGTACCCCCTACTCAGTCACGTTCTATCACAAACTGACCCGCATACTCAGTCAAGTTCTATCACAAACTGTCTCCCATACTCAGTCACGTTCTATCACAAACTGTTCCCCATACTCAGTCATGTTCTATCACAAACTGTTCCCCATACTCAGTCACGTTCTATCACAAACTGTCCCCCATACTCAGTCACATTCTATCACAAACTGTTCCCCATACTCTGTCACGTTCTATCACAAACTGTCCCCCATACTCAGTCACGTTCTATCACAAACTGTCCCCATACTCAGTCACGTTCTATCACAAACTGTCCCCATACTCAGTCACGTTCTATCACAAACTGTCCCCATACTCAGTCACGTTCTATCACAAACTGTCCCCATACTCAGTCACGTTCTATCACAAACTGTCCCCCATACTCAGTCACGTTCTATCACAAACTGTCCCTCATATTCAGTCACGTTCTATCATAAACTGTCCCCCATACTCACTCACGTTCTATCACAAACTGTCCCCCATACTCAGTCACGTTCTATCACAAACTGTCCCCCATACTCAGTCACGTTCTATCACAAACTGTCCCCCATACTCAGTCATGTTATATCACAAAGTGTCCCCCATACTCAGCCACATTCTATCACAAACTCTCCCCCATACTCAGTCACGGTCTTTCACAAACTGTCCCCCATATCAGTCATGTTCTATCACAAACTGTCCCCCATACTCAGTCATTTTCTATCACACACTGTCCCCCATACTCAGTCATTTTCTATCACACACTGTACCCCATACTCAGTCACATTCTATCACACACTGTCCCTCATACTCAGTCACGTTCTATCACAAACTGTCCCCATACTCAGTCACGTTCTATCACAAACTGTCCCCCATACTCAGTCACGTTCTATCACAAACTGTCCCCCATACTCAGTCACATTCTATCACAAACCGTCCCCCATACTAAGTCACATTCTATCACAAACTGTCCCCCATACTCAGTCACGTTCTATCACAAACTGTCCCCCATACACAGTCACATTCTATCACAAACTGTCCCCCATACTCAGTCACATTCTATCACAAACTGTCCCCCATACTCAGTCACGTTCTATCACAAACTGTCCCCCATACTCAGTCACATTCTATCACAAACTGTCCCCATACTCAGTCACGTTCTATCACAAACTGTCCCCCATACTCAGTCACGTTCTATCACAAACTGTCCCCCATACTCAGTCACATTCTATCACAAACTGTCCCCCATACTCAGTCACATTCTATCACAAACCGTCCCCCATACTAAGTCACATTCTATCACAAACTGTCCCCCATACTAAGTCACATTCTATCACAAATTGTCCCCCATACTCAGTCACGTTCTATCACAAACTGTTCCCCAGACCCAGTCACGTTCTATCACAGACTGTCCCTCATACTCAGTCACGTTCTATCACAAACTGTTCCCCAGACCCAGTCACGTTCTATTACAAACTGTCCCCATACTCAGTCACTTTCAGTCACAAACTGTCCCCATACTCAGTCACGTTCTATCACAAACTGTCCCCCATACTCACTCACATTCTATCACAAACTGTCCTCCATACTCAGTCACGTTCTAACACAAACTGTCCCCCATACTCAGTCACATTCTTTCACAAACTGTCCCCCATACTCAGTCACATTCTATCACAAACCGTCCCCCATACTAAGTCACATTCTATCACAAACCGTCCCCCATACTAAGTCACATTCTATCACAAACTGTCCCCCATACTCAGTCACGTTCTATCACAAACTGTTCCCCAGACCCAGTCACGTTCTATCACAGACTGTCCCTCATACTCAGTCACGTTCTATCACAAACTGTTCCCCAGACCCAGTCACGTTCTATTACAAACTGTCCCCATACTCAGTCACTTTCAGTCACAAACTGTCCCCATACTCAGTCACGTTCTATCACAAACTGTCCCCCATACTCACTCACATTCTATCACAAACTGTCCTCCATACTCAGTCACGTTCTAACACAAACTGTCCCCCATACTCAGTCACATTCTTTCACAAACTGTCCCCCATACTCAGTCACATTCTATCACAAACTGTTCCCCATACTCAGTCACATTCTATCACAAACTGTCCCCCATACTCAGTCACGTTCTGTCACAAACTGTCCCCAATACTCAGTCACGTTCTATCACAAACTGTCCCCATACTCAGTCACGTTCAATTGCAAACTGTCCCCCATACTCAGCCATGTTCTATCACAAACTGTTCCCCATACTCAGTCACGTTCTATCACAAACTGTCCCCATTCTCAGTCACGTTCTATCACAAACTGTCCCCCATACTCAGTCACGTTCTATCACAAACTGTCCCCCATACTCAGTCACGTTCTATTACAAACTGTTCCCCATACTCAGTCACGTTCTATCACAAACTGTACCCCCTACTCAGTCACGTTCTATCACAAACTGTCCACATACTCAGTCACGTTCTATCACAAACTGTCCCTCATATTCAGTCACGTTCTGTCACAAACTGTTCCCCATACTCAGTGACTTTCTATCTCAAACTATACCACGTACTCAGACACGTTCTATCACAAACTGTCCCTCATACTCAGTCACGTTCTATCACAAACTGTCCCCCCTACTCAGTCACGTTCTATCACAAACTGTCCTTCATACTCAGTCACGTTCTATCACAAAATATCCCCCATACTCAGTGACTTTCTCTCACAAACTTTCCCCATACTCAGCCACATTCTATCACAAACTGTCCCCTATACTCAGTCACGTTCTATAACAAAATGTCCCCCATACTCAGTCACGTTCTATCACAAACTGTCCCTCATATTCAGTCACGTTCTGTCACAAACTGTCCCCCATACTCAGTCACGTTCTATCACAAACTGCTCCCATACTCAGTCACGTTCTATCACAAACTGTCCCCCATACTCAGTCACGTTCTATCACAAACTGTCCCCCATACTCAGTCACGTTCTATCACAAACTGTCCCCCATACTCAGTCACGTTCTATCACAAACTGTCCCCCATACTCAGTCACATTCTATCACAAACTGTCCCTCATATTCAGTCACGTTCTATTACAAAGTGTTCCCCATACTCAGTCACGTTCTATCACAAACTGTCCCCCATACTCAGTCACGTTCTATCACAAACTGTCCCCCATACTCAGTCACGTTCAATTGCAAACTGTCCCCCATACTCAGTCACGTTCTATCACACTGTCCCCCATTCTCAGTCACGTTCTATTACAAACTGTTCCCCATACTCAGTCACGTTATATCACAAACTGTTCCCCATACTCAGTCACGTTATATCACAAACTGTCCCCCATACTCAGTCACGTTATATCACAAACTGTCCCTCATATTCAGTCACGTTCTGTCACAAACTGTTCCCCATACTCAGTCACGTTATATCACAAACTGTCCCTCATATTCAGTCACGTTCTGTCACAAACTGTCCGCCATACTCAGTCACGTTATATCACAAACTGTCCCTCATATTCAGTCACGTTCTGTCACAAACTGTCCCCCATACTCAGTCACGTTCTATCACAAACTGTTCCCCATACTCAGTCACGTTATATCACAAACTGTCCCTCATACTCAGTCACATTCTATCACAAACTGTCCCTCATATTCAGTCACGTTCTGTCACAAACTGTCCCCCATACTCAGTCACATTCTATCACAAACTGTTCCCCATACTCAGTCACATTCTATCACAAACTGTCCCTCATATTCAGTCACGTTCTGTCACAAACTGTCCCCCATACACAGTCACGTTCTATCACAAACTGTCCCCCATACTCAGTCACGTTCTATCACAAACTGTCCCCCATACTCAGTCACGTTCAATTGCAAACTGTCCCCCATACTCAGTCACGTTCTATCACAAACTGTCCCCCATACTCAGTCACGTTCTATCACAAACTGTCCCCCATACTCAGTCATGTTAGATCACAAAGTGTCCCCCATACTCAGCCACATTCTATCACAAACTCTCCCCCATACTCAGTCACGTTCTATCGCAAACTGTCCCCCATACTCAGTCATGTTCTATCACAAACTGTCCCCCATACTCAGTCATTTTCTATCACACACTGTCCCCCATACTCAGTCACGTTCTATCACAAACTGTCCCTCATACTCAGTCACGTTCTATCACAAACTGTCCCCCATACTCAATCACGTTCTATCACAAACTGTCCCTCATGTTCTGTCACGTTCTATCACAAACTGTCCCCCATACTCAGTCACATTCTATCACAAACTGTCCCTCATGTTCTGTCACGTTCTATCACAAACTGTCCCCCATACTCAGTCACGTTCTATCATAAACTGTCCCACATACTCAGTCACGTTCTAACACAAACTGTCCCCCATACTCAGTCACATTCTTTCAGAAACTGTCCCCATACTCAGTCACGTTCTATCACAAACTGTCCCCCATACTCAGTCACGTTCTATCACAAACTGTTCCCCATACTCAGTCACGTTCTATCACAAACTGTTCCCCATACTCAGTCACGTTCTATCACAAACTGTCCCTCATGTTCTGTCACGTTCTATCACAAACTGTCCCTCATGTTCAGTCACGTTCTATCACAAACTGTCCCCCATACTCAGTCACGTTCTATCACAAACTGTCCCCCATACTCAGTCACGTTTACCACACGCTGTCATCCTTACTCAGTCACGTTCTAACACACTGTCCCCAATACTCAGTCACGTTCTATCACACTGTCCCCAATACTCAATCACGTTCTATCACAAACTGTCCCCAATACTCAGTCACGTTCTATCACAAAGTGTCCGCAATACTCAGTCACGTTCTATCAAAAACTGTCCCCCATACTCAGTCACGTTCTATCAAAAACTGTCCCCCATACCCAGTCACATTCTATCACAAACTGTCCCCCATACTAAGTCACGTTCTATCACAAACTGTCCTCTGTACTCAGTCACGTTCTAACACAAACTGTCCCCCATACTCAGACACGTTCTATCACAAACTGTCCCCCATACTCAGTCACATTCTATCACAAACCGTCCTCCATACTCAGTCACTTTGTAACACAAACTGTCCCCCATACTCAGTCTCATTCTTTCACAAAATGTCTCTCATACTCAGTCACGTTCTATCACAAACTGTGCCCATCCTCAGTCACGTTCTATAACAAACTGTCCCCCTTACTCAGTCACGTTCTATCACAAACTGTCCCCCATACTCAGTCACATTCTATCACAAACAGTCACCCATACTCAGTCACGTTCTATCACAAACTGTCCCTCATATTCAGTCACGTTATATCGCAAACTGTCCCCCATACTCAGTCACGTTCTATCACAAACTGTTCCCCATACTCAGTCACGTTCTATCACAAACTGTCCTTCATACTCAGTCACGTTCTGTCACAAACTGTGCCCATCCTCAGTCACGTTCTATAACAAACTGTCCCCCATACCCAGTCACATTCTATCACAAACTGTCCCCCATACTCAGTCTCATTCTTTCACAAACTGTCGCTCATACTCAGTCACGTTCTATGACAAACTGTCCCCCATACTCAGTCACGTTCAATAACACACTATCCCCCATACTCAGTCACGTTCTATCACAAACTGTCCCCATACTCAGTCACGTTCTATCACAAACTGTACCCCATACTCAGTCACATTCTATCACAAACTGTCCCCCATACTCAGTCACGTTCTATCACAAACTGTCCCCCATACTCAGTCACGTTCTATCACAAACTGTCACCCATACTCAGTCACGTTCTATCACAAATTGTCCCTCATATTCAGTCACGTTCTATCGCAAACTGTCCCTCATATTCAGTCACGTTCTATCGCAAACTGTCCCCCATACTCAGTCATGTTCTATCACAAACTGTCCCCCATACTCAGTCACGTTCTATCACAAACTGTCCCCCATACTCAGTCACGTTCTATCACAAACTGTCCCTCATATTCAGTCACGTTCTATCGCAAACTGTCCCCCATACTCAGTCATGTTCTATCACAAACTGTCCCCCATACTCAGTCACGTTCTATCACAAACTGTCCCCCATACTCAGTCACGTTCTATCACAAACTGTCCCCATTCTCAGTCACGTTCTATCACAAAGTGGCCCCCATACTCAGTCACGTTCTATCACAAACTGTTCCCCATACTCAGTCACGTTCTATCACAAACTGTCCTTCATACTCAGTCACGTTCTATCACAAACTGTCCCCATTCTCAGTCACGTTCTAACACAAAGTGGCCCCCATACTCAGTCACGTTCTATCACAAACTGTTCCCCATACTCAGTCACGTTCTATCACAAACTGTCCTTCATACTCAGTCACGTTCTATCACAAACTGTGCCCATCCTCAGTCACGTTCTATAACAAACTGTCCCCCATACTCAGTCACGTTCTATCACAAACTGTCCCTCATATTCAGTCACGTTCTATCGCAAACTGTCCCCCATACTCAGTCATGTTCTATCACAAACTGTCCCCCATACTCAGTCACGTTCGATCACAAACTGTCCCCCATACTCAGTCACGTTCTATCACAAACTGTTCCCATTCTCAGTCACGTTCTATCACAAACTGTCCCCCATACTCAGTCACGTTCTATCACAAAATGTCCCCCATACTCAGTCACGTTCTATCACAAACTGTTCCCCATACTCAGTCACGTTCTATCACAAACTGTCCCCCATACTCAGTCACGTTCTATCACAAACTGTCCCCCATACTCAGTCACGTTCGATCACAAA
The DNA here is from genome assembly GCF_037043375.1 of Chiloscyllium plagiosum. Taxonomy (NCBI): domain Eukaryota; kingdom Metazoa; phylum Chordata; class Chondrichthyes; order Orectolobiformes; family Hemiscylliidae; genus Chiloscyllium; species Chiloscyllium plagiosum. The sequence continues at coordinate 8,515,044 of NW_028270178.1, forward strand.
CTGTCCCCAATACTCAGTCACGTTCTATAACACACTGTCCCCCATACTCAGTCACGTTCTATAACACACTGTCCCCCATACTCAGTCACGTTCTATCACAAACTGTCCCTCGTACTCAGTCACGTTCTATCACAAACTGTCCCCATACTCAGTCTCGTTCTATCACAAACTGTCCCTCATACTCAGTCACGTTCTCTCACATACTGTCCCCCATACTCAGTCACGTTCTATAACACACTGTCCCCCATACTCAGTCACATTCTATCACAAACTGTCCCCATACTCAGTCACGTTCTATCACAAACTGTCCCCATACTGAGTCACGTTTACCACACACTGTCACCCATACTCAGTCACGTTCTATCACACACTGTCCCCCATACTCAGTCACGTTCTATCACAAACTGTCCCCCATACTCACTCACGTTCTATCACAAACTGTTCCCCACACTCAGTCACGTTCTTTCAGAAACTGTCCCCCATTCTCAGTCACGTTCTATCACAAACTGTCCCCCATACTCAGTCACATTCTATCACAAACTGTCCCCCATACTCAGTCACGTTCTATCACAAACTGTCCCCCATACTCAGTCACGTTCTAACACAAACTGTCCCCCATACTCAGTCACATTCTTTCACAAACTGTCGCTCATACTCAGTCACGTTCTATCACAAACTGTCCTTCATACTCAGTCACGTTCTGTCACAAACTGTACCCCCAACTCAGTTACGTTCTATCACAAACTGTCCACATACTCAGTCACGTTCTGTCACAAACTGTCCCCCATACTCAGTGACTTTCTATCTCAAACTATACCAAATACTCAGACACGTTCTATCACAAACTGTCCCTCATATTCAGTCACGTTCTGTCACAAACTGTTCCCCATACTCAGTGACTTTCTATCTCAAACTATACCACGTACTCAGACACGTTCTATCACAAACTGTCCCTCATATTCAGTCACGTTCTATTACAAACTGTTCCCCATACTCAGTCACGTTATATCACAAACTGTCCCCCATACCCAGTCACATTCTATCACAAACTGTCCCCCCTACTCAGTCACGTTCTATCACAAACTGTCCTTCATACTCAGTCACGTTCTATCACAAAATATCCCCCATACTCAGTGACTTTCTATCACAAACTTTCCCCATACTCAGCCAAATTCTATCACAAACTGTCCCCTATACTCAGTCACGTTCTATAACAAAATGTCCCCCAGACTGAGTCACGTTCTATCACAAAATGTCTCTCATACTCAGTCACGTTCTATCACAAACTGTCCCCCATACTCAGTCACGTTCTATCACAAACTGTCCCCCATACTCAGTCACGTTCTATCACAGACTGTCCCTCATACTCAGTCACGTTCGATCACAAACTGTCCTTCATACTCAGTCACGTTCTATCACAAACTGTCCCTCATATTCATTCACGTCCTATCACAAACTGTCCCTCATGTTCAGTCATGTTCTATCACAAACTGTCCCCCATACTCAGTCACGTTCTATCACAAACTGTTCCCCATAGTCAGTCATGTTCTATCACAAACTGTCCCCATACTCAGTCACGTTCTGTCACAAAGTGTCCCCATACTTGGTCACGTTCTATCACTACGTTTCTCCCATACTCAGTCATGTTCTATCACAAACTGTCCCCATACTCAGTCACGTTCTATCAAAAACTGTTCCCCATACTCAGTCACGTTCTATCAAAAACTGTTCCCCATACTCAGTCACGTTCTATCACAAACTGTCCCTCATGTTCAGTCACGTTCTATCACAAACTGTCCCCCATACTCAGTCACGGTCTATCACAAACTGTCCCTCATATTCAGTCACGTCCTATTACAAACTGTCCCTCATGTTCAGTCACGTTCTATCACAAACTGTCCCCCATACTCAAACACGTTCCAGCACACACTGTCTCCCATATGCAAACATGTTCTATCACAATCTGCCCCCATAACCAGTCACGTTCTATCAGAAACTGTCCCCCATACTCAGTCACGTTCTATCACAAACTGTCCCCCATAATCAGTCACGTTGTATCACAAACTGTTCCCCATACTCAGTCAAGTTCTATCACAAACTGTCCCTTATATTCAGTCACGTCCTATCACAAACTGTCCCTCATGTTCAGTCATGTTCTATCACAAACTGTCCCCCATATTCAGTCACGTTCTATCACAAACTGTCCCCCATACTCAGTCACGTTCTATCACAAACTGTCCCCCATACTCAGTCACGTTCTATCACAAACTGTCCCCATTCTCAGTCACGCTCTATCACAAACTGTTCCCCATACTCAGTCAAGTTCTATCACAAACTGTCCCTCATATTCAGTCACGTCCTATCACAAACTGTCCCTCATGTTCAGTCACGTTCTATCACAAACTGTCCCCCATACTCAGTCACGTTCTAACACACTGTCCCCCATACTCAGTCACGTTCTATCACACTGTCCCCAATACTCAGTCACGTTCTATCACAAACTGACCCCCATACTGAGTCACGTTCTATCACAAACTGTTCCCCACACTCAGTCACTTTCTATCACAAAGTGTCCCCAATACTCAGTCACGTTCTATCACAAACTGTCCCTCATACTCAGTCACGTTCTATCACACACTGTCCCCCATACTCAGTCACGTTCTATCACAAACTGTCCCCCATACTCAGTCACGTTCTATCACAAACTGTCCCCCATACTCAGTCACGTTCTCTCACAAACTGTCCCCATACTCAGTCACGTTCTGTCACAAACTGTCCCCCATACTCAGTCACGTTCTATCACAAACTGTCCCCCATACTCAGTCACATTCTATCACAAACTGTCCCCATACTCAGTCACGTTCTATCACAAACTGTCCCTCATACTCAGTCACGTTCTGTCACAAACTGTCCCTCATACTCAGTCACGTTCTATCACAAACTGTCCCTCATACTCAGTCACGTTCTATTACAAACTGTCCCTCACATTCAGTCACGTTTTATCACAAAGTGTCCCCCATACTCAGTCACGTTCTATCACAAACTGTACCCCATACTCAGTCACGTTCTATCACAAACTGTCTCCCATACTCAGTCACGTTCTTTCACAAACTGTCCCCCATACTCAGTCACATTCTATCACAAACTGTCCCCCATACTAAGTCACGTTCTATCACAAACTGTCCTCCATACTCAGTCACGTTCTATCACAAACTGTCCCCCATACTCAGTCACGTTCTAACACAAACTGTCCCCCATACTCAGTCACATTCTTTCACAAACTGTCGCTCATACTCAGTCACGTTCTATCACAAACTGTCCTTCATACTCAGTCACGTTCTATCACAAACTGTCCCTCATATTCAGTCACGTTCTATTACAAACTGTCCCCCATACTCAGTCACGTTATATCACAAACTGTCCTTCATACTCAGTCACGTTCTATCACAAAATATCCCCAATACTCAGTGACTTTCTATCACAAACTTTCCCCATACTCAGCCAAATTCTATCACAAACTGTCCCCTATACTCAGTCACGTTCTATAACAAAATGTCCCCCATACTCAGTCACGTTCTATCACAAAATGTCTCTCATACTCAGTCACGTTCTGTCACAAACTGTCCCCATACTCAGTCACGTTCTATCACAAACTGTCCCCCATACTCAGTCACGTTCTATCACAAACTGTCCCCCATACTCAGTCACGTTCTATCACAAACTGTCCCCCATACTCAGTCACGTTCTATCACAAACTGTCCCCCATACTCAGACACGTTGTACCACAAACTGTCCCCCATACTCAGTCACGTTCTGTCACAAACTGTCCCCATACTCAGTCACGTTCTATCACAAACTGTCCCCCATACTCAGTCACGTTCTATCACAAACTGTCCCCCATACTCAGTCACGTTCTATCACAAACTGTCCCCCATACTCAGTCACGTTCTATCACAAACTGTTCCCCATACTCAGTCACGTTCTATCACACACTGTCCCCCATACTCAGTCAAGTTCTATCACAAACTGTCCCTCATATTCAGTCACGTCCTATCACAAACTGTCCCTCATGTTCAGTCACGTTCTATCACAAACTGTCCCCCATAGTCAGTCACGTTCTATCACAACCTGTCCCCATACTCAGTCACGTTCTGTCACAAAGTGTCCCCATACTTGGTCACGTTCTTACACAAACTGTCCCTCATAGTCAGTCAAGTTCTATCACTACGTTTCTCCCATAGTCACGTTCTATCACAAACTGTCCCCATACTCAGTCACGTTCTATCAAAAACTGTTCCCCATACTCAGTCACGTTCTATCACAAACTGTCCCTCATATTCAGTCACGTCCTATCACAAACTGTCCCTCATGTTCAGTCACGTTCTATCACAAACTGTCCCCCATACTCAGTCACGGTCTATCACAAACTGTCCCTCATACTCAGTCACGTTCTATCACAAACTGTCCCTCATATTCAGTCACGTCCTATTACAAACTGTCCCTCATGTTCAGTCACGTTCTATCACAAACTGTCCCCCATACTCAAACACGTTCCAGCACACACTGTCCCCCATAACCAGTCACGTTCTATCACAAACTGTCCCCCATACTCAGTCACGTTCTATCACAAACTGTCCCCCATACTCAGTCACGTTCTATCACAAACTGTCCCTCATGTTCAGTCATGTTCTATCACAAACTGTCCCCCATACTCAGTCACGTTCTATCACAAACTGTCCCCCATACTCAGTCACGTTCTATCACAAACTGTCCCCCATACTCAGTCACGTTCTATCACAAACTGTCCCCCATACTCAGTCACGTTCTTTCACAAACTGTCCCCCATACTCAGTCATGTTCTATCACAAACTGTCCCCATACTCAGTCACGTTGTATCACAAACTGTCCCCTATACTCAGTCACGTTCTTTCACAAACTGTCCCCCATACTCAGTCATGTTCTATCACAAACTGTCCCCCATACTCAGTCATTTTCTATCACACACTGTCCCCCATACTCAATCACGTTCTATCACAAACTGTCCCTCATGTTCTGTCACGTTCTATCACAAACTGTCCCCCATACTCAGTCACGTTCTATCACAAACTGTCCCACATACTCAGTCACGTTCTATCACAAACTGTCCCCCATACTCAGTCACGTTCTATCACAAACTGTCCCCATACTCAGTCACGTTCTATCACAAACTGTCCCCCATACTCAGTCACATTCTTTCAGAAACTGTCCCACATACTCAGTCACGTTCTATCACAAACTGTCCCACATACTCAGTCACATTCTATCACAAACTGTCCCACATACTCAGTCACGTTCTAACACAAACTGTCCCCCATACTCAGTCACATTCTTTCAGAAACTGTCCCCATACTCAGTCACGTTTTATCACAAACTGTCCCCCATACTCAGTCACGTTCTATCACAAACTGTTCCCCATACTCAGTCACGTTCTATCACAAACTGTCCCCCATACTCAGTCACGTTCTGTCACAAACTGTCCCCATACTCAGTCACGTTCTATCACAAACTGTCCCCCATACTCAGTCACGTTCTATCACAAACTGTCCCCCATACTCAGTCACGTTCTATCACAAACTGTCCCCCATACTCAGTCACGTTCTATCACAAACTGTCCCCCATACTCAGACACGTTGTACCACAAACTGTCCCCCATACTCAGTCACGTTCTGTCACAAACTGTCCCCATACTCAGTCACGTTCTATCACAAACTGTCCCCCATACTCAGTCACGTTCTATCACAAACTGTCCCCCATACTCAGTCACGTTCTATCACAAACTGTCCCCCATACTCAGTCACGTTCTATCACAAACTGTTCCCCATACTCAGTCACGTTCTATCACACACTGTCCCCCATACTCAGTCAAGTTCTATCACAAACTGTCCCTCATATTCAGTCACGTCCTATCACAAACTGTCCCTCATGTTCAGTCACGTTCTATCACAAACTGTCCCCCATAGTCAGTCACGTTCTATCACAACCTGTCCCCATACTCAGTCACGTTCTGTCACAAAGTGTCCCCATACTTGGTCACGTTCTTACACAAACTGTCCCTCATAGTCAGTCAAGTTCTATCACTACGTTTCTCCCATAGTCACGTTCTATCACAAACTGTCCCCATACTCAGTCACGTTCTATCAAAAACTGTTCCCCATACTCAGTCACGTTCTATCACAAACTGTCCCTCATATTCAGTCACGTCCTATCACAAACTGTCCCTCATGTTCAGTCACGTTCTATCACAAACTGTCCCCCATACTCAGTCACGGTCTATCACAAACTGTCCCTCATACTCAGTCACGTTCTATCACAAACTGTCCCTCATATTCAGTCACGTCCTATTACAAACTGTCCCTCATGTTCAGTCACGTTCTATCACAAACTGTCCCCCATACTCAAACACGTTCCAGCACACACTGTCCCCCATAACCAGTCACGTTCTATCACAAACTGTCCCCCATACTCAGTCACGTTCTATCACAAACTGTCCCCCATACTCAGTCACGTTCTATCACAAACTGTCCCTCATGTTCAGTCATGTTCTATCACAAACTGTCCCCCATACTCAGTCACGTTCTATCACAAACTGTCCCCCATACTCAGTCACGTTCTATCACAAACTGTCCCCCATACTCAGTCACGTTCTATCACAAACTGTCCCCCATACTCAGTCACGTTCTTTCACAAACTGTCCCCCATACTCAGTCATGTTCTATCACAAACTGTCCCCATACTCAGTCACGTTGTATCACAAACTGTCCCCTATACTCAGTCACGTTCTTTCACAAACTGTCCCCCATACTCAGTCATGTTCTATCACAAACTGTCCCCCATACTCAGTCATTTTCTATCACACACTGTCCCCCATACTCAATCACGTTCTATCACAAACTGTCCCTCATGTTCTGTCACGTTCTATCACAAACTGTCCCCCATACTCAGTCACGTTCTATCACAAACTGTCCCACATACTCAGTCACGTTCTATCACAAACTGTCCCCCATACTCAGTCACGTTCTATCACAAACTGTCCCCATACTCAGTCACGTTCTATCACAAACTGTCCCCCATACTCAGTCACATTCTTTCAGAAACTGTCCCACATACTCAGTCACGTTCTATCACAAACTGTCCCACATACTCAGTCACATTCTATCACAAACTGTCCCACATACTCAGTCACGTTCTAACACAAACTGTCCCCCATACTCAGTCACATTCTTTCAGAAACTGTCCCCATACTCAGTCACGTTTTATCACAAACTGTCCCCCATACTCAGTCACGTTCTATCACAAACTGTTCCCCATACTCAGTCACGTTCTATCACAAACTGTCCCCCATACTCAGTCACGTTCTATCACAAACTGTCCCCCATACTCAGACACGTTCTATCACAAACTGTCCCTCATACTCAGTCATGTACTATCACAAACTGTCCCCCATACTCAGTCACGTTCTATCACAAACTGTCCCCCATACTCAGTCACGTTTACCACACGCTGTCATCCTTACTCAGTCACGTTCTAACACACTTTCCCCCATACTCAGTCACGTTCTATCACACTGTCCCCAATACTCAATCACGTTCTATCACAAACTGTCCCCCATACTCAGTCACGTTCTATCACAAAGTGTCCGCAATACTCAGTCACGTTCTATCAAAAACTGTCCCCCATACTCAGTCACGTTCTATCAAAAACTGTCCCCCATACCCAGTCACATTCTATCACAAACTGTCCCCCATACTAAGTCACGTTCTATCACAAACTGTCCCTCATACTCAGTCACGTTCTATCACAAACTGTCCCTCATATTCAGTCACGTCCTATCACAAACTGTCCCTCATGTTCAGTCACGTTCTATCACAAACTGTCCCCCATACTCAGTCACGGTCTATCACAAACTGTCCCTCATACTCAGTCACGTTCTATCACAAACTGTCCCTCATATTCAGTCACGTCCTATTACAAACTGTCCCTCATGTTCAGTCACGTTCTATCACAAACTGTCCCCCATACTCAAACACGTTCCAGCACACACTGTCCCCCATAACCAGTCACGTTCTATCACAAACTGTCCCCCATACTCAGTCACGTTCTATCACAAACTGTCCCCCATACTCAGTCACGTTCTATCACAAACTGTCCCTCATGTTCAGTCATGTTCTATCACAAACTGTCCCCCATACTCAGTCACGTTCTATCACAAACTGTCCCCCATACTCAGTCACGTTCTATCACAAACTGTCCCCCATACTCAGTCACGTTCTATCACAAACTGTCCCCCATACTCAGTCACGTTCTTTCACAAACTGTCCCCCATACTCAGTCATGTTCTATCACAAACTGTCCCCATACTCAGTCACGTTGTATCACAAACTGTCCCCTATACTCAGTCACGTTCTTTCACAAACTGTCCCCCATACTCAGTCATGTTCTATCACAAACTGTCCCCCATACTCAGTCATTTTCTATCACACACTGTCCCCCATACTCAATCACGTTCTATCACAAACTGTCCCTCATGTTCTGTCACGTTCTATCACAAACTGTCCCCCATACTCAGTCACGTTCTATCACAAACTGTCCCACATACTCAGTCACGTTCTATCACAAACTGTCCCCCATACTCAGTCACGTTCTATCACAAACTGTCCCCATACTCAGTCACGTTCTATCACAAACTGTCCCCCATACTCAGTCACATTCTTTCAGAAACTGTCCCACATACTCAGTCACGTTCTATCACAAACTGTCCCACATACTCAGTCACATTCTATCACAAACTGTCCCACATACTCAGTCACGTTCTAACACAAACTGTCCCCCATACTCAGTCACATTCTTTCAGAAACTGTCCCCATACTCAGTCACGTTTTATCACAAACTGTCCCCCATACTCAGTCACGTTCTATCACAAACTGTTCCCCATACTCAGTCACGTTCTATCACAAACTGTCCCCCATACTCAGTCACGTTCTATCACAAACTGTCCCCCATACTCAGACACGTTCTATCACAAACTGTCCCTCATACTCAGTCATGTACTATCACAAACTGTCCCCCATACTCAGTCACGTTCTATCACAAACTGTCCCCCATACTCAGTCACGTTTACCACACGCTGTCATCCTTACTCAGTCACGTTCTAACACACTTTCCCCCATACTCAGTCACGTTCTATCACACTGTCCCCAATACTCAATCACGTTCTATCACAAACTGTCCCCCATACTCAGTCACGTTCTATCACAAAGTGTCCGCAATACTCAGTCACGTTCTATCAAAAACTGTCCCCCATACTCAGTCACGTTCTATCAAAAACTGTCCCCCATACCCAGTCACATTCTATCACAAACTGTCCCCCATACTAAGTCACGTTCTATCACAAACTGTCCTCCGTACTCAGTCACGTTCTAACACAAACTGTCCCCCATACTCAGACACGTTCTATCACAAACTGTCCCCCATACTCAGTCACATTCTATTACAAACCGTCCTCCATACTCAGTCACTTTGTAACACAAACTGTCCCCCATACTCAGTCTCATTCTTTCACAAAATGTCTCTCATACTCAGTCACCTTCTATCACAAACTGTCCCCCATACTCAGTCACGTTCTATCACAAACTGTGCCCATCCTCAGTCACGTTCTATAACAAACTGTCCCCCTTACTCAGTCACGTTCTATCACAAACTGTCCCCCATACTCAGTCACATTCTATCACAAACAGTCCCCCATACTCAGTCACGTTCTATCACAAACTGTCCCTCATATTCAGTCACGTTCTATCGCAAACTGTCCCCCATACTCAGTCACGTTCTATCACAAACTGTTCCCCATACTCAGTCACGTTCTATCGCAAACTGTCCCCCATACTCAGTCACGTTCTATCACAAACTGTCCCCCATACTCAGTCACGTTCTATCACAAACTGTCCTTCATACTCAGTCACGTTCTATCACAAACTGTCCCCATACTCAGTCACGTTGTATCACAAACTGTCCCCTATACTCAGTCACGTTCTTTCACAAACTGTCCCCCATACTCAGTCATGTTCTATCACAAACTGTCCCCCATACTCAGTCATTTTCTATCACACACTGTCCCCCATACTCAATCACGTTCTATCACAAACTGTCCCTCATGTTCTGTCACGTTCTATCACTAACTGTCCCCCATACTCAGTCACGTTCTATCACAAACTGTCCCCCATACTCAGTCACGTTCTATCACAAACTGTCCCCCATACTCAGTCACGTTCTATCACAAACTGTCCCCCATACTCAGTCACATTCTATCACAAACTGTCCCTCATGTTCTGTCACGTTCTATCACAAACTGTCCCCCATACTCAGTCACGTTCTATCACAAACTGTCCCACATACTCAGTCACGTTCTAACACAAACTGTCCCCCATACTCAGTCACATTCTTTCAGAAACTGTCCCCATACTCAGTCACATTCTATCACAAACTGTCCCTCATGTTCTGTCACGTTCTATCACAAACTGTCCCCCATACTCAGTCACGTTCTATCACGAACTGTCCCCCATACTCAGTCACGTTCTATCACAAACTGTTCCCCATACTCAGTCACGTTCTATCACAAACTGTTCCCCATACTCAGTCACGTTCTATCACAAACTGTCCCCCATACTCAGTCACGTTCTATCACAAACTGTCCCCCATACTCAGTCACGTTCTATCACAAACTGTCCCCCATACTCAGTCACGTTTACCACACGCTGTCATCCTTACTCAGTCACATTCTATCACAAACTGTCCCCCATACTCAGTCACGTTCTATCACACTGTCCCCAATACTCAATCACGTTCTATCACAAACTGTGCTCATACTCAGTCACGTTGTATCACAAACTGTCCCCCATACTCAGTCACGTTCTATCACACTGTCCCCAATACTCAATCACGTTCTATCACAAACTGTGCTCATACTCAGTCACGTTGTATCACAAACTGTCCCCCATACTCAGTCACGTTCTATCAACAACTGTCCCCCATACTCAGTCACGTTCTATAACAAACTGTCCCCATACCCAGTCACATTCTATCACAAACTGTCCCCCATACTACGTCACGTTCTATCACAAACTGTCCATCATACTCAGACACGTTCTATCACAAACTGTCCCCCATACTCAGACACGTTCTATCACAAACTGTCCCCCATACTCAGTCACATTCTATCACAAACCGTCCTCCATACTCAGTCACTTTGTAACACAAACTGTCCCCCATACTCAGTCTCATTCTTTCACAAAATGTCTTTCATACTCAGTCACGTTCTATCACAAACAGTCCCCCATACTCAGTCACGTTCTATCACAAACTGTCCCCCATACTCAGTCACGTTCTATCACAAACAGTCCCCCATACTCAGTCACGTTCTATCACAAACAGTCCCCCATACTCAGTCACGTTCTATCACAAACTGTCCCTCATATTCAGTCACGTTCTATCGCAAACTGTCCCCCATACTCAGTCACGTTCTATCACAAACTGTTCCCCATACTCAGTCACGTTCTATCACAAACTGTCCTTCATACTCAGTCACGTTCTGTCACAAACTGTGCCCATCCTCAGTCACGTTCTATAACAAACTGTCCCCATACCCAGTCACATTCTATCACAAACTGTCCCCCATACTCAGTCTCATTCTTTCACAAACTGTCGCTCATACTCAGTCACGTTCTATCACAAATTCTCCCCCATACTCAGTCTCATTCTTTCACAAACTGTCGCTCATACTCAGTCACGTTCTATCACAAACAGTCTCCCATACTCAGTCACGTTCTATAACACACTGTCCCCCATACACAGTCACGTTCTATCACAAACTGTCCCCATACTCAGTCACGTTCTATCACAAACTGTAACCCATACTCAGTCACATTCTATCACAAACTGTCCCCCATACTCAGTCACGTTCTATCACAAACTGTCAGCCATACTCAGTCACGTTCTATCACAAACTGTCCCTCATATTCAGTCACGTTCTATCGCAAACTGTCCCTCATATTCAGTCACGTTCTATCGCAAACTGTCCCCCATACTCAGTCATGTTCTATCACAAACTGTCCCCCATACTCAGTCACGTTCTATCACAAACTGTCCCCCATACTCAGTCACGTTCTATCACAAACTGTCCCTCATATTCAGTCACGTTCTATCGCACACTGTCCCTCATATTCAGTCACGTGCTATCGCAAACTGTCCCCCATACTCAGTCATGTTCTATCACAAACTGTCCCCCATACTCAGTCACGTTCTATCAGAAACTGTCACCCATACTCAGTCACGTTCTATCACAAACTGTCCCTCATATTCAGTCACGTTCTATCGCAAACTGTCCCTCATATTCAGTCACGTTCTGTCGCAAACTGTCCCCCATACTCAGTCATGTTCTATCACAAACTGTCCCCCATACTCAGTCACGTTCTATCACACACTGTCCCCCATACTCAGTCACGTTCTATAACACACTGTCCCCCATACACAGTCACGTTCTATCACAAACTGTCCCCATACTCAGTCACGTTCTATCACAAACTGTACCCCATACTCAGTCACATTCTATCACAAACTGTCCCCCATACTCAGTCACGTTCTATCACAAACTGTCACCCATACTCAGTCACGTTCTATCACAAACTGTCCCTCATATTCAGTCACGTTCTATCGCAAACTGTCCCTCATATTCAGTCACGTTCTATCGCAAACTGTCCCCCATACTCAGTCATGTTCTATCACAAACTGTCCCCCATACTCAGTCACGTTCTATCACAAACTGTCCCCCATACTCAGTCACGTTCTATCACAAACTGTCCCCATTCTCAGTCACGTTCTATCACAAAGTGGCCCCCATACTCAGTCACGTTCTATCACAAAATGTCCCCCATACTCAGTCACGTTCTATCACAAACTGTCCCCCATACTCAGTCACGTTCTATAACACACTGTCCCCCATACTCAGTCACGTTCTATCACAAACTGTCCCCAATACTCAGTCACGTTCTATAACACACTGTCCCCCATACTCAGTCACGTTCTATAACACACTGTCCCCCATAATCAGTCACGTTCTATCACAAACTGTCCCCATACTCAGTCTCGTTCTATCACAAACTGTCCCCATACTCAGTCACGTTCTATCACAAACTGTCCCCATACTCAGTCACGTTTACCACACACTGTCACCCATACTCAGTCACGTTCTATCACACACTGTCCCCCATACTCACTCACGTTCTATCACAAACTGTTCCCCACACTCAGTTACGTTCTTTCAGAAACTGTCCCCCATTCTCAGTCAAGTTCTATCACAAACTGTCCTCCGTACTCAGTCACGTTCTAACACAAACTGTCCCCCATACTCAGTCACATTCTTTCACAAACTGTCGCTCATACTCAGTCACGTTCTGTCACAAACTGTACCCCCAACTCAGTTACATTCTATCACAAACTGTCCACATACTCAGTCACGTTCTGTCACAAACTGTCCCTCATATTCAGTCACGTTCTGTCACAAACTGTTCCCCATACTCAGTGACTTTCTATCTCAAACTATACCACGTACTCAGACACGTTCTATCACAAACTGTCCCTCACATTCAGTCACGTTCTATTACAAACTGTTCCCCATACTCAGTCACGTTATATCACAAACTGTCCCCCATACCCAGTCACATTCTATCACAAACTGCCCCCCATACTCAGTCACGTTCTATCACAAACTGTCCCCATACTCAGTCACGTTCTATCACAAACTGTCCCCCATACTCAGTCAAGTTCTATCACAAACTGTCCCTCATATTCATTCACGTCCTATCACAAACTGTCCCTCATATTCAGTCACGTTCTATTACAAACTGTTCCCCATACTCAGTCACGTTATATCACAAACTGTCCACCATACTCAGTCACATTCTATCACAAACTGTCCCCAATACTCAGTCACATTCTATCACAAACTGTCCCTCATACTCAGTCACGTTCTATCACAAACTGTCCCCCATACTCAGTCACGTTCTATCACAAACTGTCCTTCATACTCAGTCACGTTCTATCACAAAATATCCCCCATACTCAGTGACTTTCTATCACAAACCTTCCCCATACTCAGCCAAATTCTATCACAAACTGTCCCCTATACTCAGTCACGTTCTATAACAAAATGTCCCCCATACTGAGTCACGTTCTATCACAAAATGTCTCTCATACTCAGTCACGTTCTATCACAAACTGTCCCCCATACTCAGTCACGTTCTATCACAAACTGTCCCCCATACTCAGTCACGTTCTATCACAAACTGTCCCCCATACTCAGTCACGTTCTATCACAAACTGTCCCCCATACTCAGTCACGTTCTATCACAAACTGTCCCTCATGTTCAGTCACGTTCTATCACAAACTGTCCCCCATACTCAGTCACGTTCTATCACAAACTGTTCCCCATAGTCAGTCACGTTCTATCACAAACTGTCCCCATACTCAGTCACGTTCTGTCACAAAGTGTCCCCCATACTCAGTCACGTTCTATCACTACGTTTCTCCCATACTCAGTCACGTTCTATCACAAACTGTCCCCATACTCAGTCACGTTCTATCAAAAACTGTTCCCCATACTCAGTCACGTTCTATCACAAACTGTCCCTCATATTCAGTCACGTCCTATCACAAACTGTCCCTCATGTTCAGTCACGTTCTATCACAAACTGTCCCCCATACTCAGTCACGGTCTATCACAAACTGTCCCTCATACTCAGTCACGTTCTATCACAAACTGTCCCTCATATTCAGTCACGTCCTATTACAAACTGTCCCTCATGTTCAGTCACGTTCTATCACAAACTGTCCCCCATACTCAAACACGTTCCAGCACACACAGTCTCCCATATGCAGACACGTTCTATCACAATCTGCCCCCATAACCAGTCACGTTCTATCACAAACTGTCCCTCATACTCAGTCACGTTCTATCAGAAACTGTCCCCCATACTCAGTCACGTTCTATCACAAACTGTCCCCCATACTCAGTCACGTTCTATCACAAACTGTTCCCCATACTCAGTCAGGTTCTATCACAAACTGTCCCTCATATTCAGTCACGTTCTATCACAAACTGTCCCCCATACTCAGTCACATTCTATCACAAACTGTTCCCCATACTCAGTCACGCTCTATCACAAACTGTTCCCCATACTCAGTCAAGTTCTATCACAAACTGTCCCTCATATTTAGTCACGTCCTATCACAAACTGTCCCTCATGTTCAGTCATGTTCTATCACAAACTGTCCCCCATACTCAGTCACGTTCTATCACAAACTGTCCCCCATACTCAGTCAAGTTCTATCACAAACTGTCCCTCATATTCAGTCAGGTTCGATCACAAACTGTCCCTCATGTTCAGTCATGTTCTATCACAAACTGTCCCCCATACTCAGTCACGTTCTATCACAAACTGTCCCCCATACTCAGTCACGTTCTATCACAAACAGTCCCCATACTCAGTCACATTCTATCACAAACTGTCCCCATACTCAGTCACGTTCTATCACAAACTGTCCCCTATACTCAGTCACATTCTTTCACAAACTGTCCCCATACTCAGTCATGTTCAATCACAAACTGTCCCCCATACTCAGCCACATTCTATCACAAACTGTCCCCATACTCAGTCACGTTCTATCACACACTGTCCCCCATACTCAGTCACGTTCTATCACACACTGTCCCCCATACTCAGTCACGTTCTATCACAATCTGTCCCCATACTCAGTTACGTTCTATCACACACTGTCCCCCATACTCAGTCACGTTCTATCACAAACTGTCCCTCATACTCAGTCACGTTCTATCACAAACTGTCCCCCATACTCAGTCTCGTTCTATCACAAACTGTCCCTCATACTCAGTCACGTTCTATCACACACTGTCCCCCATACTCAGTCACGTTCTATCACAAACTGTCCCTCATACTCAGTCACGTTCTATCACAAACTGTCCCCATACTCAGTCACGTTTACCACACACTGTCACCCATACCCAGTCACGTTCTATCACACACTGTCCCCCATAGTCAGTCACGTTCTATCACAAACTGTCCCCCATACTCACTCACGTTCTATCACAAACTGTTCCCCACACTCAGTCAAGTTCTATCACAAACTGTCCCCCATACTCAGTCACGTTCTATCACAAAGTGTCCCCCATACTCAGAAACATTCTATCACAAACTGTCCCCCATACTGAGTCACGTTCTATCACAAACTGTTCCCCAAACTCAGTCACATTCTATCACAAACTGTCCCCCATACTCAGTCACGTTCTATCACACACTGTCTCCCATACGCAGACACGTTCTATCACAATCTGTCCCCCATAACCAGTCACGTTCTATCACAAACTGTCCCCCATACTCAGTCACGTTCTATCACAAACTGTCCCTCATACTCTGTCCCTCATACTCAGTCATGTTCTATCACAAACTGTCCCCCATACTCAGTCACGTTCTATCACAAACTGTCCCCCATACTCAGTCACGTTCTATCACACACTGTCTCCCATACGCAGACACGTTCTAACACAATCTGTCCCCCATAACCAGTCACGTTCTATCACAAACTGTCCCCCATACTCAGTCACGTTCTATCACAAACTGTCCCTCATACTCAGTCATGTTCTATCACAAACTGTCCCCCATACTCAGTCACGTTCTATCACAAACTGTTCCCCATACTCAGTCACGTTCTATCACAAACTGTTCCCCATACTCAGTCACGTTCTATCACAAACTGTCCCCCATACTCAGTCACGTTCTATCACAAACTGTCCTTCATACTCAGTCACGTTCTGTCACAAACTGTACCCCCAACTCAGTTACGTTCTATCACAAACTGTCCACATCCTCAGTCACGTTCTATCACAAACTGTCCCTCATATTCAGTCACGTTCTGTCACAAACTGTTCCCCATACTCAGTGACTTTCTATCTCAAACTATACCACGTACTCAGACACGTTCTATCACAAACTGTCCCTCATATTCAGTCACGTTCTATTACAAACTGTTCCCCATACTCAGTCACGTTCTATCACAAACTGTCCCCCATACCCAGTCACGTTCTATCACAAACTGTCCCCCATACTCAGTCACGTTTACCACACGCTGTCATCCTTACTCAGTCACATCCTATCACAAACTGTCCCTCATACTCAGTCACGTTCTATCACAAACTGTCCCTCATACTCAGTCACATTTTATCACAAACGGTCCCCGATACTCAGTCACATTCTATCACAAACTGTCCCCATACTCAGCCACCTTCTATCACAGACTGTCCCCCATACTCAGTCACGTTCTATCACAAACTGTCCCTCATGTTCAGTCACGTTCTATCACAAACTGTCCCTCATACTCAGTCACGTTCTATCACAAACTGTCCCCATACCCAGTCACGTTCTATCACAAACTGTCCCCCCTACTCAGTCACGTTCTATCACAAAATATCCCCGATACTCAGTGACTTTCTATCACAAACTTTCCCCATACTCAGCCAAATTCTATCACAAACTGTCCCCTATACTCAGTTACGTTCTATAACAAACTGTCCCCCATACTCAGTCACGTTCTATCACAAAATGTCTCTCATACTCAGTCACGTTCTGTCACAAACTGTCCCCATACTCAGTCACGTTCTATCACAAAATGTCTCTCATACTCAGTCACGTTCTGTCACAAACTGTCCCCATACTCAGTCACGTTCTATCACAAACTGTCCCCATACTCAGTCACGTTCTATCACAAACTGTCCCCCATACTCAGTCACGTTCTATCACAAACTGTCCCCCATACTCAGTCAAGTTCTATCACAAACTGTCCCTCATATTCAGTCACGTCCTATCACAACTGTCCCTCATGTTCAGTCACGTTCGATCACAAACTGTCCCCCATACTCAGTCACGTTCTATCACAAACTGTTCCCCATAGTCAGTCACGTTCTATCACAAACTGTCCCCATACTCAGTCACGTTCTGTCACAAAGTGTCCCCATACTTGGTCACGTTCTTACACAAACTGTCCCTCATACTCAGTCACGTTCTATCACTACGTTTCTCCCATACTCAGTCACGTTCTATCACAAACTGTCCCCATACTCAGTCACGTTCTATCAAACACTGTTCCCCATACTCAGTCACGTTCTATCACAAACTGTCCCTCATATTCAGTCACGTCCTATCACAAACTGTCCCTCATGTTCAGTCACGTTCTATCACAAACTGTCCCCCATACTCAGTCACGTTCTATCACAAACTGTCCCTCATATTCAGTCACGTCCTATTACAAACTGTCCCTCATGTTCAGTCACGTTCTATCACAAACTGTCCTCCATACTCAAACACGTTCCAGCACACACTGTCTCCCATATGCAGACACGTTCTATCACAATCTGCCCCCATAACCAGTCACGTTCTATCACAAACTGTCCCCCATACTCAGTCACGTTCTATCACAAACTGTCCCCCATACTCAGTCAAGTTCTATCACAAACTGTCCCTCATATTCAGTCACGTCCTATCACAAACTGTCCCTCATGTTCAGTCATGTTCTATCACAAACTGTCCCCCATACTCAGTCACGTTCTATCATAAACTCTTCCCCATAGTCAGTCACGCTCTATCACAAACTGTTCCCCATACTCAGTCAAGTTCTATCACAAACTGTCCCTCATATTCAGTCACGTTCTATCACAAACTGTCCCTCATGTTCAGTCATGTTCTATCACAAACTGTCCACCATACTCAGTCACGTTCTATCACAAACTGTTCCCCATACTCAGTCAAGTTCTATCACAAACTGTCCCCCATACTCAGTCACGTTCTATCACAAACTGTCCCCCATACTCAGTCACGTTCTATCACAAACTGTCCCTCATATTCAGTCACGTCCTATCACAAACTGTCCCCCATACTCAGTCACGATCTGTCACAAACTGTCCCCCATACTCAGTCACGTTCTGTCACAGACTGTCCCCCATTCTCAGTCACGTTCTATCACACACTGTCCCCCATACTCAGTCACGTTCTATCACAAACTGTCCCCCATACTCAGTCACGTTTACCACACGCTGTCATCCTTACTCAGTCACATCCTATCACAAACTGTCCCTCATACTCAGTCACGTTCTATCACAAACTGTCCCTCATACTCAGTCACATTTTATCACAAACGGTCCCCGATACTCAGTCACATTCTATCACAAACTGTCCCCATACTCAGCCACCTTCTATCACAGACTGTCCCCCATACTCAGTCACGTTCTATCACAAACTGTCCCTCATGTTCAGTCACGTTCTATCACAAACTGTCCCTCATACTCAGTCACGTTCTATCACAAACTGTCCCCATACCCAGTCACGTTCTATCACAAACTGTCCCCCCTACTCAGTCACGTTCTATCACAAAATATCCCCGATACTCAGTGACTTTCTATCACAAACTTTCCCCATACTCAGCCAAATTCTATCACAAACTGTCCCCTATACTCAGTTACGTTCTATAACAAACTGTCCCCCATACTCAGTCACGTTCTATCACAAAATGTCTCTCATACTCAGTCACGTTCTGTCACAAACTGTCCCCATACTCAGTCACGTTCTATCACAAAATGTCTCTCATACTCAGTCACGTTCTGTCACAAACTGTCCCCATACTCAGTCACGTTCTATCACAAACTGTCCCCATACTCAGTCACGTTCTATCACAAACTGTCCCCCATACTCAGTCACGTTCTATCACAAACTGTCCCCCATACTCAGTCAAGTTCTATCATAAACTCTTCCCCATACTCAGTCACGCTCTATCACAAACTGTCCCCCATACTCAGTCACGTTCTATCACAAACTGTTCCCCATACTCAGTCAAGTTCTATCACAAACTGTCCCCCATACTCAGTCACGTTCTATCACAAACTGTCCCCCATACTCAGTCACGTTCTATCACAAACTGTCCCTCATATTCAGTCACGTCCTATCACAAACTGTCCCTCATGTTCAGTCACGTTCTATCACAAACTGTCCCCCATACTCAGTCAAGTTCTATCACAAACTGTCCCTCATATTCAGTCACGTCCTATCACAAACTGTTCCCCATAGTCAGTCACGTTCTATCACAAACTGTTCCCCATAGTCAGTCACGTTCTATCACAAACTGTTCCCCATAGTCAGTCACGTTCTATCACAAACTGTCCCTCATGTTCAGTCACGTTCTATCACAAACTGTCCCCCATACTCAGTCACGTTCTATCACAAACTGTTCCCCATAGTCAGTCACGTTCTATCACAAACTGTCCCCATACTCAGTCACGTTCTGTCACAAAGTGTCCCCATACTTGGTCACGTTCTTACACAAACTGTCCCTCATACTCAGTCACGTTCTATCACTACGTTTCTCCCATACTCAGTCACGTTCTATCACAAACTGTCCCCATACTCAGTCACGTTCTATCAAACACTGTTCCCCATACTCAGTCACGTTCTATCACAAACTGTCCCTCATATTCAGTCACGTCCTATCACAAACTGTCCCTCATGTTCAGTCACGTTCTATCACAAACTGTCCCCCATATTCAGTCACGTTCTATCACAAACTGTCCCTCATATTCAGTCACGTCCTATTACAAACTGTCCCTCATGTTCAGTCACGTTCTATCACAAACTGTCCTCCATACTCAAACACGTTCCAGCACACACTGTCTCCCATATGCAGACACGTTCTATCACAATCTGCCCCCATAACCAGTCACGTTCTATCACAAACTGTCCCCCATACTCAGTCACGTTCTATCACAAACTGTCCCCCATACTCAGTCAAGTTCTATCACAAACTGTCCCTCATATTCAGTCACGTCCTATCACAAACTGTCCCTCATGTTCAGTCATGTTCTATCACAAACTGTCCCCCATACTCAGTCACGTTCTATCATAAACTCTTCCCCATACTCAGTCACGCTCTATCACAAACTGTCCCCCATACTCAGTCACGTTCTATCACAAACTGTTCCCCATACTCAGTCAAGTTCTATCACAAACTGTCCCTCATACTCAGTCACGTCCTATCACAAACTGTCCCTCATGGTCAGTCATGTTCTATCACAAACTGTCCCCCATACTCAGTCACGTTCTATCACAAACTGTTCCCCATACTCAGTCATGTTCTATCACAAACTGTCCCCCAAACTCAGCCACATTCTATCACAAACTGTCCCCATACTCAGTCACATTCTATCACAAACTGTCCCTCATGTTCAGTCACGTTCTATCACAAACTGTCCCCCATACTCAGTCACGTTCTGTCACAAACTGTCCCCCATACTCAGTCACGTTCTATCACAAACTGTCCCCCATACTCAGTCACGTTCTATCACAAACTGTCCCTCATGTTCAGTTATGTTCTATCACAAACTGTCCCCCATACTCAGTCATGTTCTATCACAAACTGTCCCCCAAACTCAGCCATATTCTATCACAAACTGTCCCCATACTCAGTCACATTCTATCACAAACTGTCCCTCATGTTCAGTCACGTTCTGTCACAAACTGTCCCCCATACTCAGCCACATTCTATCACAAACTGTCCCCATACTCAGTCACATTCTATCACAAACTGTCCCTCATGTTCAGTCACGTTCTATCACAAACTGTCCACCATACTCAGTCACGTTCTGTCACAAACTGTCCCCCATACTCAGTCACGTTCTATCACAAACTGTTCCCCATACTCAGTCACGTTCTATCACAAACTGTCCCCCATACTCAGTCACGTTCTATCACAAACTGTCCCCCATACTCAGTCACGTTCTATCACAAACTGTCCCCCATACTCAGTCACGTTCTATCACAAACTGTCCCCCATACTCAGTCACGTTTTATCACAAACTGTCCCCCATACTCAGTCACGTTCTATCACAAACTGTCCCCCATACTCAGTCACATTCTATCCCAAACTGTCCCTCATACTCAGTCACGTTCTATCACAAACTGTCCCTCATACTCAGTCACGTTCTATCACAAACTGTCCCTCATACTCAGCCACATTCTATCACAGAGTGTCCCCCATACTCAGTCACGTTCTATCACAATCTGTCCCCATACTCAGCCACCTTCTATCACAGACTGTCCCCCATACTCAGTCACGTTCTATCACAAACTGTCCCTCATGTTCAGTCAAGTTCTATCACAAACTGTCCCTCATACTCAGTCACGTTCTATCACAAACTGTCCCCATACTCAGTCACGATCTGTCACAAACTGTCCCCCATACTCAGTCACGTTCTGTCACAGACTGTCCCCCATACTCAGTCACGTTCTATCACACACTGTCCCCCATACTCAGTCACGTTCTATCACAAACTGTCCCCCATACTCAGTCACGTTTACCACACGCTGTCATCCTTACTCAGACACATTCTATCACAAACTGTCCCTCATACTCAGTCACGTTCTATCACAAACTGTCCCCATACTCAGCCACCTTCTATCACAGACTGTCCCCCATACTCAGTCACGTTCTATCACAAACTGTCCCTCATGTTCAGTCACGTTCTATCACAAACTGTCCCTCATACTCAGTCACGTTCTATCACAAACTGTCCCCATACTCAGTCACGTTCTGTCACAAACTGTCCCTCATACTCAGTCACGTTCTATCACAAACTGTCCCCATACTCAGACACGTTCTATCACAAACTGTCCCTCATGTTCAGTCATGTTCTATCACAAACTGTCCCCCATACTCAGTCACGTTCTATCACAAACTGTCCCCCATACTCAGTCACGGTCTGTCACAGACTGTCCCCCATACTCAGTCACGTTCTATCACACACTGTCCCCCATACTCAGTCACGGTCTGTCACAGACTGTCCCCCATACTCAGTCACGTTCTATCACAAACTGTCCCCCATACTCAGTCACGTTCTGTCACAGACTGTCCCCCATACTCAGTCACGTTCTATCACACACTGTCCCCCATACTCAGTCACGTTCTATCACAAACTGTCCCCCATACTCAGTCAAGTTCTATCACAAACTGTCCCTCATATTCAGTCACGTCCTATCACAAACTGTCCCTCATGTTCAGTCATGTTCTATCACAAACTGTCCCCCATACTCAGTCACGTTCTATCATAAACTCTTCCCCATAGTCAGTCACGCTCTATCACAAACTGTTCCCCATACTCAGTCAAGTTCTATCACAAACTGTCCCTCATATTCAGTCACGTTCTATCACAAACTGTCCCTCATGTTCAGTCATGTTCTATCACAAACTGTCCCCCATACTCAGTCACGTTCTATCACAAACTGTTCCCCATACTCAGTCAAGTTCTATCACAAACTGTCCCCCATACTCAGTCACGTTCTATCACAAACTGTCCCCCATACTCAGTCACGTTCTATCACAAACTGTCCCTCATATTCAGTCACGTCCTATCACAAACTGTCCCCCATACTCAGTCACGATCTGTCACAAACTGTCCCCCATACTCAGTCACGTTCTGTCACAGACTGTCCCCCATTCTCAGTCACGTTCTATCACACACTGTCCCCCATACTCAGTCACGTTCTATCACAAACTGTCCCCCATACTCAGTCACGTTTACCACACGCTGTCATCCTTACTCAGTCACATCCTATCACAAACTGTCCCTCATACTCAGTCACGTTCTATCACAAACTGTCCCTCATACTCAGTCACATTTTATCACAAACGGTCCCCGATACTCAGTCACATTCTATCACAAACTGTCCCCATACTCAGCCACCTTCTATCACAGACTGTCCCCCATACTCAGTCACGTTCTATCACAAACTGTCCCTCATGTTCAGTCACGTTCTATCACAAACTGTCCCTCATACTCAGTCACGTTCTATCACAAACTGTCCCCATACCCAGTCACGTTCTATCACAAACTGTCCCCCCTACTCAGTCACGTTCTATCACAAAATATCCCCGATACTCAGTGACTTTCTATCACAAACTTTCCCCATACTCAGCCAAATTCTATCACAAACTGTCCCCTATACTCAGTTACGTTCTATAACAAACTGTCCCCCATACTCAGTCACGTTCTATCACAAAATGTCTCTCATACTCAGTCACGTTCTGTCACAAACTGTCCCCATACTCAGTCACGTTCTATCACAAAATGTCTCTCATACTCAGTCACGTTCTGTCACAAACTGTCCCCATACTCAGTCACGTTCTATCACAAACTGTCCCCATACTCAGTCACGTTCTATCACAAACTGTCCCCCATACTCAGTCACGTTCTATCACAAACTGTCCCCCATACTCAGTCAAGTTCTATCATAAACTCTTCCCCATACTCAGTCACGCTCTATCACAAACTGTCCCCCATACTCAGTCACGTTCTATCACAAACTGTTCCCCATACTCAGTCAAGTTCTATCACAAACTGTCCCCCATACTCAGTCACGTTCTATCACAAACTGTCCCCCATACTCAGTCACGTTCTATCACAAACTGTCCCTCATATTCAGTCACGTCCTATCACAAACTGTCCCTCATGTTCAGTCACGTTCTATCACAAACTGTCCCCCATACTCAGTCAAGTTCTATCACAAACTGTCCCTCATATTCAGTCACGTCCTATCACAAACTGTTCCCCATAGTCAGTCACGTTCTATCACAAACTGTTCCCCATAGTCAGTCACGTTCTATCACAAACTGTTCCCCATAGTCAGTCACGTTCTATCACAAACTGTCCCTCATGTTCAGTCACGTTCTATCACAAACTGTCCCCCATACTCAGTCACGTTCTATCACAAACTGTTCCCCATAGTCAGTCACGTTCTATCACAAACTGTCCCCATACTCAGTCACGTTCTGTCACAAAGTGTCCCCATACTTGGTCACGTTCTTACACAAACTGTCCCTCATACTCAGTCACGTTCTATCACTACGTTTCTCCCATACTCAGTCACGTTCTATCACAAACTGTCCCCATACTCAGTCACGTTCTATCAAACACTGTTCCCCATACTCAGTCACGTTCTATCACAAACTGTCCCTCATATTCAGTCACGTTCTATCACAAACTGTCCCTCATGTTCAGTCACGTTCTATCACAAACTGTCCCCCATATTCAGTCACGTTCTATCACAAACTGTCCCTCATATTCAGTCACGTCCTATTACAAACTGTCCCTCATGTTCAGTCACGTTCTATCACAAACTGTCCTCCATACTCAAACACGTTCCAGCACACACTGTCTCCCATATGCAGACACGTTCTATCACAATCTGCCCCCATAACCAGTCACGTTCTATCACAAACTGTCCCCCATACTCAGTCACGTTCTATCACAAACTGTCCCCCATACTCAGTCAAGTTCTATCACAAACTGTCCCTCATATTCAGTCACGTCCTATCACAAACTGTCCCTCATGTTCAGTCATGTTCTATCACAAACTGTCCCCCATACTCAGTCACGTTCTATCATAAACTCTTCCCCATACTCAGTCACGCTCTATCACAAACTGTCCCCCATACTCAGTCACGTTCTATCACAAACTGTTCCCCATACTCAGTCAAGTTCTATCACAAACTGTCCCCCATACTCAGTCACGTTCTATCACAAACTGTCCCCCATACTCAGTCACGTTCTATCACAAACTGTCCCTCATATTCAGTCACGTCCTATCACAAACTGTCCCTCATGTTCAGTCATGTTCTATCACAAACTGTCCCCCATACTCAGTCACGTTCTATCACAAACTGTTCCCCATACTCAGTCAAGTTCTATCACAAACTGTCCCTCATACTCAGTCACGTCCTATCACAAACTGTCCCTCATGGTCAGTCATGTTCTATCACAAACTGTCCCCCATACTCAGTCACGTTCTATCACAAACTGTTCCCCATACTCAGTCATGTTCTATCACAAACTGTCCCCCAAACTCAGCCACATTCTATCACAAACTGTCCCCATACTCAGTCACATTCTATCACAAACTGTCCCTCATGTTCAGTCACGTTCTATCACAAACTGTCCCCCATACTCAGTCACGTTCTGTCACAAACTGTCCCCCATACTCAGTCACGTTCTATCACAAACTGTCCCCCATACTCAGTCACGTTCTATCACAAACTGTCCCTCATGTTCAGTTATGTTCTATCACAAACTGTCCCCCATACTCAGTCATGTTCTATCACAAACTGTCCCCCAAACTCAGCCATATTCTATCACAAACTGTCCCCATACTCAGTCACATTCTATCACAAACTGTCCCTCATGTTCAGTCACGTTCTGTCACAAACTGTCCCCCATACTCAGCCACATTCTATCACAAACTGTCCCCATACTCAGTCACATTCTATCACAAACTGTCCCTCATGTTCAGTCACGTTCTATCACAAACTGTCCACCATACTCAGTCACGTTCTGTCACAAACTGTCCCCCATACTCAGTCACGTTCTATCACAAACTGTTCCCCATACTCAGTCACGTTCTATCACAAACTGTCCCCCATACTCAGTCACGTTCTATCACAAACTGTCCCCCATACTCAGTCACGTTCTATCACAAACTGTCCCCCATACTCAGTCACGTTCTATCACAAACTGTCCCCCATACTCAGTCACGTTTTATCACAAACTGTCCCCCATACTCAGTCACGTTCTATCACAAACTGTCCCCCATACTCAGTCACATTCTATCCCAAACTGTCCCTCATACTCAGTCACGTTCTATCACAAACTGTCCCTCATACTCAGTCACGTTCTATCACAAACTGTCCCTCATACTCAGCCACATTCTATCACAGAGTGTCCCCCATACTCAGTCACGTTCTATCACAATCTGTCCCCATACTCAGCCACCTTCTATCACAGACTGTCCCCCATACTCAGTCACGTTCTATCACAAACTGTCCCTCATGTTCAGTCAAGTTCTATCACAAACTGTCCCTCATACTCAGTCACGTTCTATCACAAACTGTCCCCATACTCAGTCACGATCTGTCACAAACTGTCCCCCATACTCAGTCACGTTCTGTCACAGACTGTCCCCCATACTCAGTCACGTTCTATCACACACTGTCCCCCATACTCAGTCACGTTCTATCACAAACTGTCCCCCATACTCAGTCACGTTTACCACACGCTGTCATCCTTACTCAGACACATTCTATCACAAACTGTCCCTCATACTCAGTCACGTTCTATCACAAACTGTCCCCATACTCAGCCACCTTCTATCACAGACTGTCCCCCATACTCAGTCACGTTCTATCACAAACTGTCCCTCATGTTCAGTCACGTTCTATCACAAACTGTCCCTCATACTCAGTCACGTTCTATCACAAACTGTCCCCATACTCAGTCACGTTCTGTCACAAACTGTCCCTCATACTCAGTCACGTTCTATCACAAACTGTCCCCATACTCAGACACGTTCTATCACAAACTGTCCCTCATGTTCAGTCATGTTCTATCACAAACTGTCCCCCATACTCAGTCACGTTCTATCACAAACTGTCCCCCATACTCAGTCACGGTCTGTCACAGACTGTCCCCCATACTCAGTCACGTTCTATCACACACTGTCCCCCATACTCAGTCACGGTCTGTCACAGACTGTCCCCCATACTCAGTCACGTTCTATCACAAACTGTCCCCCATACTCAGTCACGTTCTGTCACAGACTGTCCCCCATACTCAGTCACGTTCTATCACACACTGTCCCCCATACTCAGTCACGTTCTATCACAAACTGTCCCCATACTCAGACACGTTCTATCACAAACTGTCCCTCATGTTCAGTCATGTTCTATCACAAACTGTCCCCCATACTCAGTCACGTTCTATCACAATCTGTCCCCCATACTCAGTCACGTTCTATCACAAACTGTCCCCCACACTCAGTCACGTTCTATCACAAACTGTCCCCCATACTCAGTCACGTTCTATCACAAACTGTCCCCATACTCAGTCACGTTCTATCACAATCTGTCCCCCATACTCAGTCACGTTCTATCACAAACTGTCCCCCATACTCAGTCACGTTCTAACACAAACTGTCCCCCATACTCAGTCACGTTCTATCACAAACTGTCCCCCATACTCAGTCACGTTCTATCACAAACTGACCCCATACTCAGTCACGTTCTATCACAAACTGTCCCCATACTCAGTCACGTTCTATCACAATCTGTCCCCCATACTCAGTCACGTTCTATCACAAACTGTCCCCCATACTCAGTCACGTTCTAACACAAACTGTCCCCCATACTCAGTCACGTTCTATCACAAACTGTCCCCCATACTCAGTCACGTTCTATCACAAACTGACCCCATACTCAGTCACGATCTGTCACAAACTGTCCCCCATACTCAGTCACATTCTATCACAAACTCTCCCCCATACTCTGTCACGTTCTATCACAAACTGTCCCCCATACTCAGTCACGTTCTATCACAAACTGTCCCCCATACTCAGTCACGTTCTAACACAAACTGTCCCCCATACTCAGTCACGTTCTATCACAAACTGTCCCCCATACTCAGTCACGTTCTATCACAAACTGACCCCATACTCAGTCACGTTCTATCACACACTGTCCCCCATACTCAGTCACGATCTGTCACAAACTGTCCCCCATACTCAGTCACATTCTATCACAAACTGTCCCCCATACTCAGTCACGTTCTATCACAAACTGTCCCCATACTCAGTCACGTTCTATCACAAACTGTCCCCCATACTCAGTCACGTTCTATCACAAACTGTCCCCCATACTCAGTCATGTTCTATCACACACTGTCCCCCACACTCAGTCACGTTCTATCACAAACTGTCCCCCATACTCAGTCACGATCTGTCACAAACTGTCCCCCATACTCAGTCACATTCTATCACACACTGTCCCCCATACTCAGTCACATTCTATCACAAACTGTCCCCCATACTCAGTCACGTTCTATCACAAACTGTCCCCCATACTCAGTCACGTTCTAACACAAACTGTCCCCCATACTCAGTCACGTTCCATCACAAACTGTCCCCCATACTCAGTCACGATCTGTCACAAACTGTCCCCCATACTCAGTCACGTTCTATCACAAACTGTCCCCCATACTCAGTCACGTTCTATCACACACTGACCCCCATACTCAGTCACGTTCTATCACAAACTGTCCCCCATACTCAGTCACGTTCTATTACAAACTGTCCCCCATACTCAGTCACTTTCAGTCACAAACTGTCCCCCATACTCAGTCACGTTCTATCACAAACTGTCCGAATACTCAGTCACGTTCTATCACAAACTGTCCCCCATACTCAGTCACGTTCTATCACAAACTGTCCCCCATACTCAGTCACGTTCTATCACAAACTGTCCCCCATACTCAGTCACGTTCTATCACAAACTGTCCCCCATACTCAGTCACGTTCTATCACAATCTGTCCCCCATACTCAGTCACGTTCTATCACAAACTGTCCCCATACTCAGTCACGTTCTATCACAAACTGTCCCCCATACTCAGTCACATTCTATCACAAACTGTCCCCCATACTCAGTAACGTTCTATCACAAACTGTCCCCCATACTCAGTAACGTTCTATCACAATCTGTCCCCATACTCAGTCACGCTCTATCACAAACTGTCCCCATACTCAGTCACGTTCTATCACAAACTGTCCCCATACTCAGTCACGTTCTATCACAATCTGTCCCCCATACTCAGTCACGTTCTATCACAAACTGTCCCCCATACTCAGTCATGTTCTATCACAAACTGTCCCCATACTCAGTAACGTTCTATCACAATCTGTCCCCATACTCAGTCACGTTCTATCACAAACTGTCCCCCATACTCAGTCACGTTCTATCACAAACTGTTCCCCATACTCAGTCACGTTCTATCACAAACTGTCCCCATACTCAGTCACATTCTATCACAAACTGTCCCCCATACTCAGTCACGTTCTATCACAAACTGTCCCCCACACTCAGTCACGTTTTATCACAAACTGTCCCCCATACTCAGTCATGTTCTATCACACACTGTCCCCCATACTCAGTCACGTTCTATCACAATCTGTCCCCCATACTCAGTCACATTCTATCACAAACTGTCCCCCATACTCAGTCACGTTCTATCACAAACTGTCCCCCATACTCAGTCACGTTCTATCACAAACTGTCCCCATACTCAGTCACGTTCTATCACAAACTGTCCCCATACTCAGTCACGTTCTATCACAAACTGTCCCCCATACTCAGTCATGTTCTATCACAAACTGTTCCCCATACTCAGTCACGTTCTATCACAATCTGTCCCTCATACTCAGTCATGTTCTATCACAAACTGTCCCCATACTCAGTCACGTTCTATCACAAACTGTCCCCCATACTCAGTCACATTCTATCACAAACTGTCCCCATTCTCAGTCACGTTCTATCACAAACTGTCCACCATACTCAGTCACGTTCTATCACAAACTGTCCCCCATACTCAGTCACGTTGTATCACAAACTGTCCCCCATACTCAGTCACGTTGTATCACAAACTGTCCCCATACTCAGTCACATTCTATCACAAACTGTCCCCATACTCAGTCACGTTCTATCACAAACTGTCCCCCATACTCAGTCACGTTCTATCACAAACTGTCCCCCATACTCAGTCACGTTCTATCACAAACTGCCCCCATACTCAGTCACGTTCTATCACAAACTGTCCCCATACTCAGTCACGTTCTATCACAAACTGTCCCCCATACTCAGTCACGTTCTGTCACAAACTGTCCCCCATACTCAGTCACGTTCTATCACAATCTGTCCCCATTCTCAGTCACGTTCTATCACAAACTGTCCCCCATACTCAGTCACGTTCTATCACAAACTGTCCCCCATACTCGGTCACGTTCTGTCACAAACTGTCCCCCATACTCAGTCACGTTCTATCACAAACTGTCCCCCATACTCAGTCATGTTCTATCACAAACTGTCCCCATACTCAGTCACGTTCTATCACAATCTGTCCCCCATACTCAGTCACGTTCTATCACAAACTCTCCCCCATACTCAGTCACGTTCTATCACAAACTGTCCCCCATACTCAGTCACGTTCTATCACAAACTGTACCCCATACTCAGTCACGTTCTATCACACACTGTCCCCCATACTCAGTCACGTTCTATCACAAACTGTCCCTCATACTCAGTCACGTTCTATCACAAACTGTCCCCCATACTCAGTCACGTTCTATCACAAACTGTCCCTCATACTCAGTCACGTTCTATCACAAACTGTCCCCCATACTCAGTCATGTTCTATCACAAACTGTCCCCATACTCAGTCACGTTCTATCACAATCTGTCCCCCATACTCAGTCACGTTCTATCACAAACTGTCCCCCATACTCAGTCACGTTCTATCACAAACTGTCCCCCACACTCAGTCACGTTCTATCACAAACTGTACCCCATACTCAGTCACGTTCTATCACACACTGTCCCCCATACTCAGTCACGTTCTATCACAAACTCTCCCTCATACTCAGTCACGTTCTATCACACTGTCCCCCATACTCAGTCACGTTCTATCACAAACTGTCCCCCATACTCAGTCACGTTCTATCACAAACTGTCCCCAAAACTCAGTCACGTTCTATCACAAACTGTCCCCCATACTCAGTCACGTTCTATCACAAACGGTCCCCAAAACTCAGTCACGTTCTATCACAAACTGTCCCCAAAACTCAGTCACGTTCTATCACAAACTGTCCCCCATACTCAGTCACGTTCTATCACAAACTGTCCCCAAAACTCAGTCACGTTCTATCACACACTGTCCCCCATACTCAGTCACATTCTATCACAATCTGTCCCCCATACTCAGTCACGTTCTATCACACACTGTCCCCCATACTCAGTCACATTCTATCACAATCTGTCCCCCATACTCAGTCACGTTCTATCACAAACTGTCCCCCATACTCAGTCATATTCTATCACAAACTGTCCCCCATACTCAGTCACGTTCTATCACAAACTGTCCCCCATACTCAGTCACGTTCTATCACAAACTGTCCCCCATACTCAGTCACGTTCTATCACAAACTGTCCCCATACTCAGTCATATTCTATCACAAACTGTCCCCCATATTCAGTCATATTCTATCACAAACTGTCCCCCATACTCAGTCACGTTCTATTACAAACTGTCCCCCATACTCAGCCACATTCTATCACAAACTGTCCCCCATACTCAGTCACGTTCTATCACAAACTGTACCCCATACTCAGTCACGTTCTATCACAAACTGTCCCCCATACTCAGTCATATTCTATCACAAACTGTCCCCCATACTCAGTCACGTTCTATCACAAACTGTCCCCAAAACTCAGTCACGTTCTATCACACACTGTCCCCCATACTCAGTCACGTTCTATCACAAACTGTCCCCATACTCAGTCACGTTCTATCACAATCTGTCCCCCATACTCAGTCACGTTCTATCACAAACTGTCCCCCATACTCAGTCACGTTCTAACACAAACTGTCCCCCATACTCAGTCACGTTCTATCACAAACTGTCCCCCATACTCAGTCACGTTCTATCACAAACTGACCCCATACTCAGTCACGTTCTATCACAAACTGTCCCCATACTCAGTCACGTTCTATCACAATCTGTCCCCCATACTCAGTCACGTTCTATCACAAACTGTCCCCCATACTCAGTCACGTTCTAACACAAACTGTCCCCCATACTCAGTCACGTTCTATCACAAACTGTCCCCCATACTCAGTCACGTTCTATCACAAACTGACCCCATACTCAGTCACGATCTGTCACAAACTGTCCCCCATACTCAGTCACATTCTATCACAAACTCTCCCCCATACTCTGTCACGTTCTATCACAAACTGTCCCCCATACTCAGTCACGTTCTATCACAAACTGTCCCCCATACTCAGTCACGTTCTAACACAAACTGTCCCCCATACTCAGTCACGTTCTATCACAAACTGTCCCCCATACTCAGTCACGTTCTATCACAAACTGACCCCATACTCAGTCACGTTCTATCACACACTGTCCCCCATACTCAGTCACGATCTGTCACAAACTGTCCCCCATACTCAGTCACATTCTATCACAAACTGTCCCCCATACTCAGTCACGTTCTATCACAAACTGTCCCCATACTCAGTCACGTTCTATCACAAACTGTCCCCCATACTCAGTCACGTTCTATCACAAACTGTCCCCCATACTCAGTCATGTTCTATCACACACTGTCCCCCATACTCAGTCACGTTCTATCACAAACTGTCCCCCATACTCAGTCACATTCTATCACAAACTGTCCCCATACTCAGTCACGTTCTATCACACACTGTCCCCCATACTCAGTCACGATCTGTCACAAACTGTCCCCCATACTCAGTCACATTCTATCACACACTGTCCCCCATACTCAGTCACATTCTATCACAAACTGTCCCCCATAATCAGTCACGTTCTATCACAAACTGTCCCCCATACTCAGTCACGTTCTAACACAAACTGTCCCCCATACTCAGTCACGTTCTATCACAAACTGTCCCCCATACTCAGTCACGTTCTATCACAATCTGTCCCCCATACTCAGTCACGTTCTGTCACACACTGTCCCCCATACTCAGTCACGATCTGTCACAAACTGTCCCCCATACTCAGTCACATTCTATCACACACTGTCCCCCATACTCAGTCACATTCTATCACAAACTGTCCCCCATACTCAGTCACGTTCTATCACAAACTGTCCCCCATACTCA
Organism: Chiloscyllium plagiosum; assembly: GCF_037043375.1. Lineage (NCBI taxonomy): Eukaryota > Metazoa > Chordata > Chondrichthyes > Orectolobiformes > Hemiscylliidae > Chiloscyllium > Chiloscyllium plagiosum. The sequence continues at coordinate 8,548,965 of NW_028270178.1, forward strand.
GTCACGTTCTATCACAAACTGTCCCCCATCCTCAGTCACGTTCTATCACAAACTGTCCCCCATACTCAGTCACGTTCTATCACACACTGTCCCCCATACTCAGTCACGATCTGTCACAAACTGTCCCCCATACTCAGTCACATTCTATCACACACTGTCCCCCATACTCAGTCACATTCTATCACAAACTGTCCCCCATACTCAGTCACGTTCTATCACAAACTGTCCCCCATACTCAGTCACGTTCTAACACAAACTGTCCCCCATACTCAGTCACGTTCCATCACAAACTGTCCCCCATACTCAGTCACGATCTGTCACAAACTGTCCCCCATACTCAGTCACGTTCTATCACAAACTGTCCCCCATACTCAGTCACGTTCTATCACACACTGACCCCCATACTCAGTCACGTTCTATCACAAACTGTCCCCCATACTCAGTCACGTTCTATTACAAACTGTCCCCCATACTCAGTCACTTTCAGTCACAAACTGTCCCCCATACTCAGTCACGTTCTATCACAAACTGTCCCCATACTCAGTCACGTTCTATCACAAACTGTCCCCCATACTCAGTCACGTTCTATCACAAACTGTCCCCATACTCAGTCACATTCTATCACAAACTGTCCCCCATACTCAGTCACGTTCTATCACAAACTGTCCCCCATACTCAGTCACGTTCTATCACAAACTGTCCCCCATACTCAGTCACGATCTGTCACAAACTGTCCCCCATACTCAGTCACATTCTATCACACACTGTCCCCCATACTCAGTCACGTTCTATCACAAACTGTCCCCCATACTCAGTCACGATCTGTCACAAACTGTCCCCCATACTCAGTCACATTCTATCACACACTGTCCCCCATACTCAGTCACGTTCTATCACAAACTGTCCCCATACTCAGTCACATTCTATCACAAACTGTCCCCCATACTCAGTCACGTTCTATCACAAACTGTCCCCATACTCAGTCACGTTCTATCACAATCTGTCCCCCATACTCAGTCACGTTCTATCACAAACTGTCCCCCATACTCAGTCACGTTCTATCACAAACTGTCCCCCATACTCAGTCACGATCTGTCACAAACTGTCCCCCATACTCAGTCACATTCTATCACACACTGTCCCCCATACTCAGTCACATTCTATCACACACTGTCCCCCATACTCAGTCACGTTCTATCACAAACTGTCCCCATACTCAGTCACGATCTGTCACAAACTGTCCCCCATACTCAGTCACATTCTATCACAAACTGGCCCCCATACTCAGTCACGTTCTAACACAAACTGTCCCCCATACTCAGTCACGTTCTATCACAAACTGTCCCCCACACTCAGTCACGTTCTATCACAAACTGTCCCCCATACTCAGTCACGTTCTATCACAATCTGTCCCCCATACTCAGTCACGTTCTATCACAAACTGTCCCCCATACTCAGTCACATTCTATCACAGACTGTCCCCCATACTCAGTCACGTTCTATCACAGACTGTCCCCCATACTCAGTCACATTCTATCACAAACTGTCCCCCATACTCAGTCACGTTCTATCACAAACTGTCCCCCATACTCAGTCACGTTCTATCACAAACTGTCCCCCATACTCAGTCACGTTCTATCACAAACTGTTCCCCATACTCAGTCACGTTCTATCACAAACTGTCCCCCATACTCAGTCACGTTCTATCACAAACTGTTCCCCATACTCAGTCACGTTCTATCACAAACTGTCCCCCATACTCAGTCACGTTCTATCACAAACTGTCCCCCATACTCAGTCACATTCTATCACAAACTGTCCCCCATACTCAGTCACGTTCTATCACAAACTGTCCCCCATACTCAGTCACGTTCTATCACAAACTGTCCCCCATACTCAGTCACGTTCTATCACAAACTGTCCCCCATACTCAGTCACGTTCTATCACAATCTGTCCCCCATACTCAGTCACGTTCTATCACAAACTGTCCCCATACTCAGTCACGTTCTATCACAAACTGTCCCCCATACTCAGTCATGTTCTATCACAAACTGTCCCCCATACTCAGTAACGTTCTATCACAAACTGTCCCCCATACTCAGTAACGTTCTATCACAATCTGTCCCCATACTCAGTCACGCTCTATCACAAACTGTCCCCATACTCAGTCACGTTCTATCACAAACTGTCCCCATACTCAGTCACGTTCTATCACAATCTGTCCCCCATACTCAGTCACGTTCTATCACAAACTGTCCCCCATACTCAGTCATGTTCTATCACAAACTGTCCCCATACTCAGTAACGTTCTATCACAATCTGTCCCCATACTCAGTCACGTTCTATCACAAACTGTCCCCCATACTCAGTCACGTTCTATCACAAACTGTTCCCCATACTCAGTCACGTTCTATCACAAACTGTCCCCATACTCAGTCACATTCTATCACAAACTGTCCCCCATACTCAGTCACGTTCTATCACAAACTGTCCCCCACACTCAGTCACGTTTTATCACAAACTGTCCCCCATACTCAGTCATGTTCTATCACACACTGTCCCCCATACTCAGTCACGTTCTATCACAATCTGTCCCCCATACTCAGTCACATTCTATCACAAACTGTCCCCCATACTCAGTCACGTTCTATCACAAACTGTCCCCCATACTCAGTCACGTTCTATCACAAACTGTCCCCATACTCAGTCACGTTCTATCACAAACTGTTCCCCATACTCAGTCACGTTCTATCACACACTGTCCCCCATACTCAGTCACGTTCTATCACAAACTGTCCCCCATACTCAGTCACATTCTATCACAAACTGTCCCCATACTCAGTCACGTTCTATCACAAACTGTCCCCCATACTCAGTCATGTTCTATCACAAACTGTTCCCCATACTCAGTCACGTTCTATCACAATCTGTCCCTCATACTCAGTCATGTTCTATCACAAACTGTCCCCATACTCAGTCACGTTCTATCACAAACTGTCCCCCATACTCAGTCACATTCTATCACAAACTGTCCCCATTCTCAGTCACGTTCTATCACAAACTGTCCACCATACTCAGTCACGTTCTATCACAAACTGTCCCCCATACTCAGTCACGTTCTATCACAAACTGTCCCCCATACTCAGTCACGTTGTATCACAAACTGTCCCCATACTCAGTCACATTCTATCACAAACTGTCCCCATACTCAGTCACGTTCTATCACAAACTGTCCCCCATACTCAGTCACGTTCTATCACAAACTGTCCCCCATACTCAGTCACGTTCTATCACAAACTGCCCCCATACTCAGTCACGTTCTATCACAAACTGTCCCCATACTCAGTCACGTTCTATCACAAACTGTCCCCCATACTCAGTCACGTTCTGTCACAAACTGTCCCCCATACTCAGTCACGTTCTATCACAATCTGTCCCCATTCTCAGTCACGTTCTATCACAAACTGTCCCCCATACTCAGTCACGTTCTATCACAAACTGTCCCCCATACTCGGTCACGTTCTGTCACAAACTGTCCCCCATACTCAGTCACGTTCTATCACAAACTGTCCCCCATACTCAGTCATGTTCTATCACAAACTGTCCCCATACTCAGTCACGTTCTATCACAATCTGTCCCCCATACTCAGTCACGTTCTATCACAAACTCTCCCCCATACTCAGTCACGTTCTATCACAAACTGTCCCCCATACTCAGTCACGTTCTATCACAAACTGTACCCCATACTCAGTCACGTTCTATCACACACTGTCCCCCATACTCAGTCACGTTCTATCACAAACTGTCCCTCATACTCAGTCACGTTCTATCACAAACTGTCCCCCATACTCAGTCACGTTCTATCACAAACTGTCCCTCATACTCAGTCACGTTCTATCACAAACTGTCCCCCATACTCAGTCATGTTCTATCACAAACTGTCCCCATACTCAGTCACGTTCTATCACAATCTGTCCCCCATACTCAGTCACGTTCTATCACAAACTCTCCCCCATACTCAGTCACGTTCTATCACAAACTGTCCCCCACACTCAGTCACGTTCTATCACAAACTGTACCCCATACTCAGTCACGTTCTATCACACACTGTCCCCCATACTCAGTCACGTTCTATCACAAACTATCCCTCATACTCAGTCACGTTCTATCACACTGTCCCCCATACTCAGTCACGTTCTATCACAAACTGTCCCCCATACTCAGTCACGTTCTATCACAAACTGTCCCCAAAACTCAGTCACGTTCTATCACAAACTGTCCCCCATACTCAGTCACGTTCTATCACAAACTGTCCCCAAAACTCAGTCACGTTCTATCACAAACTGTCCCCAAAACTCAGTCACGTTCTATCACAAACTGTCCCCCATACTCAGTCACGTTCTATCACAAACTGTCCCCAAAACTCAGTCACGTTCTATCACACACTGTCCCCCATACTCAGTCACATTCTATCACAATCTGTCCCCCATACTCAGTCACGTTCTATCACAATCTGTCCCCCATACTCAGTCATATTCTATCACAAACTGTCCCCCATACTCAGTCACGTTCTATCACAAACTGTCCCCCATACTCAGTCACGTTCTATCACAAACTGTCCCCCATACTCAGTCACGTTCTATCACAAACTGTCCCCATACTCAGTCATATTCTATCACAAACTGTCCCCCATATTCAGTCATATTCTATCACAAACTGTCCCCCATACTCAGTCACGTTCTATTACAAACTGTCCCCCATACTCAGCCACATTCTATCACAAACTGTCCCCCATACTCAGTCACGTTCTATCACAAACTGTCCCCCATACTCAGTCATATTCTATCACAAACTGTCCCCCATACTCAGCCACATTCTATCAGAAACTGTCCCCCATACTCAGCCACATTCTATCACAAACTGTCCCCCATACTCAGTCACGTTCTATCACAAACTGTCCCCCATACTCAGTCACGTTCTATCACAATCTGTCCCCCATACTCAGTCACGTTCTATCACAAACTGTCCCCCATACTCAGTCACGTTCTATCACAAACTGTCCCCAAAACTCAGTCAAGTTCGATCACAAACTGTCCCCAAAACTCAGTCACGTTCTATCACAATCTGTCCCCCATACTCAGTCACGTTCTATCACAAACTGTCCCCCATACTCAGTCACGTTCTATCACAAACTGTCCCCAAAACTCAGTCACGTTCTATCACAAACTGTCCCCAAAACTCAGTCACGTTCTATCACAATCTGTCCCCCATATTCAGTCACGTTCTATCACAAACTGTCCCCCATACTCAGTCACGTTCTATCACAAACTGTCCCCCATACTCAGTCACATTCTATCACAAACTGTCCCCCATACTCAGTCACGTTCTATCACAAACTGTCCCCCATACTCAGTCACATTCTATCACAAACTGTCCCCCATACTCAGCCACATTCTATCACAAACTGTCCCCCATACTCAGTCACGTTCTATCACAAACTGTCCCCCATACTCAGTCACGTTCTATCAATAACTGTCCCCCATACTCAGTCACGTTCTATCACAAACTGTCCCCCATACTCAGTCACGTTCTATCACACACTGTCCCTCATACTCAGTCACGTTCTATCACACACTGTCCCTCATATTCAGTCACATTCTATCACAAACTGTCCCCCATACTCAGTCACATTCTATCACAAACTCTCCCCCATACTCAGTCACGTTCTATCACAAACTGTTCCCCATTCTCAGTCACGTTCTATCACAAACTGTCCCCCATACTCAGTCACGTTCTATCACAAACTGTCCCCCATACTCAGTCACGTTCTATCACAAACTGTTCCCCATTCTCAGTCACGTTCTATCACAAACTGTCCCCCATACTCAGTCACGCTCTATCACAAACTGTCTCCATACTCAGTCAAGTTCTATCACAAACTGTCCCCATACTCAGTCACGTTCTATAACAAAGTGTCCCCCATACTCAGTCACGTTCTATCACACACTGTCTCCCATACTCAGTCACGTTCTATCACGAACTGTCCCTCATATTCAGTCACGTCCTATCTCAACCTGTCCCCCATACTCAGTCACGTTCTATCACAAACTGTCCCTCATATTCAGTCACATTCTATCACAAACTGTCCCCCATACTCAGTCACGTTCTATCACAAACTGTCCCTCATATTCAGTCACGTCCTATCGCAAACTGTCCCTCATGTTCAGTCACGTTCTATCACAAACTGTCGCCATACTCAGTCACGTTCTATCACAAACTGTCCCCCATACTCAGTCACGTTCTATCACAAACTGTCCCTCATACTCAGTCACGTTCTATCACAAACTGTCCCTCATACTCAGTCACGTTCTATCACAAACTGTCCCTCATACTCAGTCACGTTCTATCACAAACTGTCCCCCATACACAGTCACGTTCTATCACAATCTGTCCCCCATACTCAGTCACGTTCTATCACAAACTGTCCCCCATACTCAGTCACGTTCTATCACAAACTGTCCCCCATACTCAGTCACGTTCTATCACAAACTGTCCCCATTCTCAGTCACGTTCTATCACAAACTGTCCCCCATACTCAGTCACGTTCTATCACACACTGACCCCCATACTCAGTCACGTTCTATCACAAACTGTCCCCCATACTCAGTCACGTTCTATCACAAACTGTCCCCATTCTCAGTCACGTTCTATCACAAACTGTCCCCCATACTCAGTCACGTTCTATCACACACTGACCCCCATACTCAGTCACATTCTATCACAAACTGTCCCTCATACTCAGTCACGTTCTATCACAAACTGTCCCCCATACTCAGTCACGTTCTATCACAATCTGTCCCCCATACTCAGTCACGTTCTATCACAAACTGTCCCCATACTCAGTCACGTTCTATCACAAACTGTCCCCCATACTCAGTCACGTTCTATCACAAACTGTCCCCATTCTCAGTCACGTTCTATCACAAACTGTCCCCCATACTCAGTCACGTTCTATCACACACTGTCCCCCATACTCAGTCACATTCTATCACAAACAGTCCCTCATACTCAGTCACGTTCTATCACAAACTGTCCCCCATACTCAGTCACGTTCTATCACAAACTGTCCCCCATACTCAGTCACGTTCTATCACAAACTGTCCCCCATACTCAGACACGTTCTATCACACACTGACCCCATACTCAGTCACGTTCTATCACAAACTGTCCCGCATACTCAGTATCGTTCTATCACAATCTGACCCCATACTCAGTCATGTTCTATCACACACTGTCCCCCATACTCAGACACGTTCTATCACAAACTGTCCCTCATGTTCAGTCACGTTCTATCACAAACTGTCCCCCATACTCAGTCACGTTCTATCACAAACTGTCCCCCATACTCAGTCACGTTCTATCACAAACTGTCCCCCATACTCAGTCACGTTTACCACACGCGGTCATCCTTACTCAGTCACGTTCTAACACACTGTCCCCCATACTCAGTCACGTTCTATCACAAACTGTTCCCCATACTCAGTTACGTTCTATCACAAACTGTCCTTCATACTCAGTCACGTTCTAACACAATCTGTTCCCCACACTCAGTCACGTTCTATCACAAAGTGTCCCCAATACTCAGTCACGTTCTATCACAAAGTCTCCGCAATACTCAGTCACATTCTATCACAAACTGTCCCCCATACTCAGTCACATTCTATCACAAACTCTCCCCCATAATCAGTCACGTTTTATCACAAACTGTCCCCCATACTCAGTCACATTCTATCACAAACTCTCCCCCATACTCAGTCACATTCTATCACAAACTCTCCCCCATACTCAGTCACGTTCTATCAGACACTGTCCCCCATACTCAGTCACGTTCTATCACAAACTCTCCGGCATATTAAGTCATGTTCTATCACAAACTGTCCCCCATACTCAGTCACGTTCTATCACAAACTGTCCCCCATACTCAGTCACGTTCTATCACAAACTGTTCCCCATACTCAGTCACGTTCTATCACAAACTGTCCCCCATACTCAGTCACGTTCTATCACAAACTGTCCCCCATACTCAGTCACGTTCTATCACAAACTCTCCGGCATATTAAGTCATGTTCTATCACAAACTGTCCCCCATACTCAGTCACGTTCTATCACAAACTGTCCCCCATACTCAGTCACGTTCTATCACAAACTGTCCCCCATACTCAGTCACGTTCTATCACAAACTGTCCCCCATACTCAGTCACGCTCTATCACAAACTGTCACCATACTCAGTCAAGTTCTATCACAAACTGTCCCCATACTCAGTCACGTTCTATCACAAACTGTCCCCCATACTCAGTCACGTTCTATCACAAACTGTCCCCCATACTCAGACACGTTCTATCACAAACTGTCCCCATACTCTGCATCATTCTATCACAGACTGTCCCCCATACTCAGTCACGTTCTATCACAAACTGTCCCCCATACTCAATCACGTTCTGTCACAAACTGTCCCCATACTCAGTCACATTCTATCACAAACTGTCCCCCATACTCAGTCACGTTCTATCACAAACTGTCCCCCATACTCAGTCACGTTCTATCACAAACTGTCCCTCATATTCAGTCACGTTCTATCACAAACTGTCCCCATACTCTGCATCATTCTATCACAGACTGTCCCCCATACTCAGTCACGTTCTATCACAAACTGTCCCCCATACTCAGTCACGTTCTATCACAAACTGTCCCCATACTCAGTCACGTTCTATCACAAACTGTCCCCCATACTCAGTCACGTTCTATCACAAACTGTCCCCCATACTCAGACACGTTCTATCACAAACTGTCCCCATACTCTGCATCATTCTATCACAGACTGTCCCCCATACTCAGTCACGTTCTATCACAAACTGTCCCCCATACTCAATCACGTTCTGTCACAAACTGTCCCCATACTCAGTCACGTTCTGTCACAAACTGTCCCCATACTCAGTCACGTTCTATCACAAACTGTCCCTCATATTCAGTCACGTTCTATCACAAACTGTCCCCCATACTCAATCACGTTCTGTCACAAACTGTCCCCATACTCAGTCACGTTCTATCACAAACTGTCCCCCATACTCAGTCACGTTCTATCACAAACTGTCCCCCATACTCAATCACGTTCTGTCACAAACTGTCCCCATACTCAGTCACATTCTATCACAAACTGTCCCCCATACTCAGTCACGTTCTATCACAAACTGTCCCCCATACTCAGACACGTTCTATCACAAACTGTCCCCATACTCTGCATCATTCTATCACAAACTGTCCCCCATACTCAGACACGTTCTATCACAAACTGTCCCCCATACTCAGACACGTTCTATCACAAACTGTCCCCATACTCTGCATCATTCTATCACAGACTGTCCCCCATACTCAGTCACGTTCTATCACAAACTGTCCCCCATACTCAGACACGTTCTATCACAAACTGTCCCCATACTCTGCATCATTCTATCACAGACTGTCCCCCATACTCAGTCACGTTCTATCACAAACTGTCCCCCATACTCAATCACGTTCTGTCACAAACTGTCCCCATACTCAGTCACGTTCTATCACAAACTGTCCCCCATACTCAGTCACGTTCTATCACAGACTGTCCCCCATACTCAATCACGTTCTGTCACAAACTGTCCCCCATACTCCGTCACATTCTATCACAAACTTTCCCCCACACTCAGTCACGTTCTATCACACACTGTCCCCCATACTCAGTCACGTTCTATCACAAACTGTCTCTCATACTCAGTCACGTTCTATCACAAACTGTCCCCATACTCAGTCACGTTCTATCACAAACTGTCCCCATACTCAGTCACGTTCTATCACAAACTGTCTCTCATACTCAGTCACGTTCTATCACAAACTGTCCCCCATACTCAGTCACGTTCTATCACAAACTGTACCCCATACTCAGTCACATTCTATCACAAACTGTCCCCCATACTCAGTCACATTCTATCACAAACTGTCCCCCATACTCAGTCACGTTCTATCACAAACTGTCCCCCATACTCAGTCACGTTCTATCACAAACTGTCTCCCATACTCAGTCTTGTTCGATCACAAACTGTCTCTCATACTCAGTCACGTTCTATCACAAACTGTCCCCATACTCAGTCACGTTCTATCACAATCTGTCCCCCATTCTCAGTCACGTTCTATCACAAACTGTCCCCCATACTCAGTCACGTTCTATCACAAACTGTCCCCCATACTCAGTCACGTTCTATCACAAACTGTCCCCCATACTCAGTCACGTTCTATCACAAACTTTCTCTCATACTCAGTCACGTTCTATCACAAACTGTCCCCATACTCAGTCACGTTCTATCACAAACTGTCCCCATACTCAGTCACGTTCTATCACAAACTGTACCCCATACTCAGTCATGTTCTATCACAAACTGTCTCCCATACTCAGTCTTGTTCTATCACAAACTGTCTCTCATACTCAGTCACGTTCTATCACAAACTGTCCCCATACTCAGTCACGTTCTATCACAATCTGTCCCCCATTCTCAGTCACGTTCTATCACAAACTGTCCAGCATATTAAGTCATGGTCTATCACAAACTGTCCCCCATACTCAGTCATGTTCTATCACAAACTGTCCCCCATACTCAGTCACGTTCTATCACAAACTGTCCAGCATATTAAGTCATGGTCTATCACAAACTGTCCCCCATCCTCAGTCATGTTCTATCACAAACTGTCCCCCATACTCAGTCACGTTCTATCACAAATTGTCCCCAATACTCAGCCACGTTCTATCACACACTGTCCCCCATACTCAGTCACGTTCTATCACAAACTCTCCGGCATATTAAGTCTTGTTCTATCACAAACTGTCCCCCATACTCAGTCACGTTCTATCACAAACTGTCCCCCATACTCAGTCACGTTCTATCACAAACTGTTCCCCATTCTCAGTCACGTTCTATCACAAACTGTCCCCCATACTCAGTCACGCTCTATCACAAACTGTCTCCATACTCAGTCAAGTTCTATCACAAACTGTCCCCATACTCAGTCACGTTCTATAACAAACTGTCCCCCATACTCAGTCACGTTCTATCACACACTGTCTCCCATACTCAGTCACGTTCTATCACGAACTGTCCCTCATATTCAGTCACGTCCTATCTCAACCTGTCCCCCATACTCAGTCACGTTCTATCACAAACTGTCCCTCATATTCAGTCACATTCTATCACAAACTGTCCCCCATACTCAGTCACATTCTATCACAAACTGTCCCCCATACTCAGTCACGTTCTATCACGAACTGTCCCTCATATTCAGTCACGTCCTATCTCAACCTGTCCCCCATACTCAGTCACGTTCTATCACAAACTGTCCCTCATATTCAGTCACATTCTATCACAAACTGTCCCCCATACTCAGTCACATTCTATCACAGACTGTCCCCCATACTCAGTCACGTTCTATCACAAACTGTCCCCCATACTCAGTCACGTTCTATCACAAACTGTCCCTCATATTCAGTCACGTCCTATCGCAAACTGTCCCTCATGTTCAGTCACGTTCTATCACAAACTGTCCCCCATACTCAGTCACGTTCTATCACAAACTGTCCCCCATACTCAGTCACGTTCTATCACAAACTGTCCCCCATACTCAGTCATGTTCTATCACAAACTGTCCCCCATACTCAGTCACGTTCTATCACAAACTGTCCCCATTCTCAGTCACGTTCTATCACAAACTGTCCCCCATACTCAGTCACGTTCTATCACACACTGACCCCCATACTCAGTCACGTTCTATCACAAACTGTCCCCCATACTCAGTCACGTTCTATCACAAACTGTCCCCATTCTCAGTCACGTTCTATCACAAACTGTCCCCCATACTCAGTCACGTTCTATCACACACTGACACCCATACTCAGTCACATTCTATCACAAACTGTCCCTCATACTCAGTCACGTTCTATCACAAACTGTCCCCATACTCAGTCACGTTCTATCACAAACTGTCCCCCATACTCAGTCACGTTCTATCACAAACTGTCCCCATTCTCAGTCAAGTTCTATCACAAACTGTCCCCCATACTCAGTCACGTTCTATCACACACTGTCCCCCATACTCAGTCACATTCTATCACAAACAGTCCCTCATACTCAGTCACGTTCTATCACAAACTGTCCCCCATACTCAGTCACGTTCTGTCACAAACTGTCCCCCATACTCAGTCACGTTCTATCACAAACTGTCCCCCATACTCAGTCACGTTCTATCACACACTGACCCCATACTCAGTCACGTTCTATCACAAACTGTCCCGCATACTCAGTATCGTTCTATCACCATCTGACCCCATACTCAGTCATGTTCTATCACACACTGTCCCCCATACTCAGACACGTTCTATCACAAACTGTCCCTCATGTTCAGTCACGTTCTATCACAAACTGTCCCCCATACTCAGTCACGTTCTATCACAAACTGTCCCCCATACTCAGTCACGTTCTATCACAAACTGTCCCCCATACTCAGTCACGTTCTAACACACTGTCCCCCATACTCAGTCACGTTCTATCACAAACTGTTCCCCATACTCAGTCACGTTCTATCACAAACTGTCCTTCATACTCAGTCACGTTCTAACACAATCTGTTCCCCACACTCAGTCACGTTCTATCACAAAGTGTCCCCAATACTCAGTCACGTTCTATCACAAAGTCTCCGCAATACTCAGTCACATTCTATCACAAACTGTCCCCCATACTCAGTCACGTTTTATCACAAACTGTCCCCCATACTCAGTCACGTTCTATCACAAACTGTCCCCCATACTCAGTCACATTCTATCACAAACTGTCCCTCATACTCAGTCACGTTCTATCACAAACTGTCCCTCATACTCAGTCACGTTTTATCACAAACTGTCCCCCATACTCAGTCACATTCTATCACAAACTGTCCCTCATACTCAGTCACGTTCTATCACAAACTGTCCCTCATACTCAGTCACGTTTTATCACAAACTGTCCCCCATACTCAGTCACGTTCTATCACAAACTGTCCCCATACTCAGTCACATTCTATCACAAACTGTCCCCATACTCAGTCACGTTCTGTCACAAACTGTCCCCCATACTCAGTCATGTTCTATCACAAACTGTCCCCCATACTCAGTCACATTCTATCACAAACTGTCCCCATACTCAGTCACGTTCTATCACAAACTGTCCCCATACTCAGTCACGTTCTATCACAATCTGTCCCCCATTCTCAGTCACGTTCTATCACAAACTGTCCAGCATATTAAGTCATGGTCTATCACAAACTGTCCCCCATACTCAGTCATGTTCTATCACAAACTGTCCCCCATACTCAGTCACGTTCTATCACAAACTGTCCCCATACTCAGTCACGTTCTATCACAAATTGTCCCCAATACTCAGTCACGTTCTATCACACACTGTCCCCCATACTCAGTCACGTTCTATCACAAACTCTCCGGCATATTAAGTCATGTTCTATCACAAACTGTCCCCCATACTCAGTCACGTTCTATCACAAACTGTCCCCCATACTCAGTCACGTTCTATCACAAACTGTTCCCCATTCTCAGTCACGTTCTATCACAAACTGTCCCCCATACTCAGTCACGCTCTATCACAAACTGTCTCCATACTCAGTCAAGTTCTATCACAAACTGTCCCCATACTCAGTCACGTTCTATAACAAACTGTCCCCCATACTCAGTCACGTTCTATCACACACTGTCTCCCATACTCAGTCACGTTCTATCACGAACTGTCCCTCATATTCAGTCACGTCCTATCTCAACCTGTCCCCCATACTCAGTCACGTTCTATCACAAACTGTCCCTCATATTCAGTCACATTCTATCACAAACTGTCCCCCATACTCAGTCACGTTCTATCACAAACTGTCCCTCATATTCAGTCACGTCCTATCGCAAACTGTCCCTCATGTTCAGTCACGTTCTATCACAAACTGTCGCCATACTCAGTCACGTTCTATCACAAACTGTCCCCCATACTCAGTCACGTTCTATCACAAACTGTCCCCATTCTCAGTCACGTTCTATCACAAACTGTCCCCCATACTCAGTCACGTTCTATCACACACTGACCCCCATACTCAGTCACGTTCTATCACAAACTGTCCCCCATACTCAGTCACGTTCTATCACAAACTGTCCCCATTCTCAGTCACGTTCTATCACAAACTGTCCCCCATACTCAGTCACGTTCTATCACACACTGACCCCCATACTCAGTCACATTCTATCACAAACTGTCCCTCATACTCAGTCACGTTCTATCACAAACTGTCCCCATACTCAGTCACGTTCTATCACAAACTGTCCCCCATACTCAGTCACGTCCTATCACAAACTGTCCCCATTCTCAGTCACGTTCTATCACAAACTGTCCCCCATACTCAGTCACGTCCTATCACAAACTGTCCCCATTCTCAGTCACGTTCTATCACAAACTGTCCCCCATACTCAGTCACGTTCTATCACACACTGTCCCGCATACTCAGTATCGTTCTATCACAATCTGACCCCATACTCAGTCATGTTCTATCACACACTGTCCCCCATACTCAGACACGTTCTATCACAAACTGTCCCTCATGTTCAGTCACGTTCTATCACAAACTGTCCCCCATACTCAGTCACGTTCTATCACAAACTGTCCCCCATACTCAGTCACGTTCTATCACAAACTGTCCCCCATACTCAGTCACGTTTACCACACGCTGTCATCCTTACTCAGTCAAGTTCTAACACACTGTCCCCCATACTCAGTCACGTTCTATCACAAACTGTTCCCCATACTCAGTCACGTTCTATCACAAACTGTCCTTCATACTCAGTCACGTTCTAACACAATCTGTTCCCCACACTCAGTCACGTTCTATCACAAAGTGTCCCCAATACTCAGTCACGTTCTATCACAAAGTCTCCGCATTACTCAGTCACGTTCTATCACAAACTGTCCTTCATACTCAGTCACGTTCTAACACAATCTGTTCCCCACACTCAGTCACGTTCTATCACAAACTGTCCCCCATACTCAGTCACGTTCTATCACACACTGACCCCCATACTCAGTCACGTTCTATCACAAACTGTCCCCCATACTCAGTCACGTTCTATCACAAACTGTCCCCATTCTCAGTCACGTTCTATCACAAACTGTCCCCCATACTCAGTCACGTTCTATCACACACTGACACCCATACTCAGTCACATTCTATCACAAACTGTCCCTCATACTCAGTCACGTTCTATCACAAACTGTCCCCATACTCAGTCACGTTCTATCACAAACTGTCCCCCATACTCAGTCACGTTCTATCACAAACTGTCCCCATTCTCAGTCAAGTTCTATCACAAACTGTCCCCCATACTCAGTCACGTTCTATCACACACTGTCCCCCATACTCAGTCACATTCTATCACAAACAGTCCCTCATACTCAGTCACGTTCTATCACAAACTGTCCCCCATACTCAGTCACGTTCTGTCACAAACTGTCCCCCATACTCAGTCACGTTCTATCACAAACTGTCCCCCATACTCAGTCACGTTCTATCACACACTGACCCCATACTCAGTCACGTTCTATCACAAACTGTCCCGCATACTCAGTATCGTTCTATCACCATCTGACCCCATACTCAGTCATGTTCTATCACACACTGTCCCCCATACTCAGACACGTTCTATCACAAACTGTCCCTCATGTTCAGTCACGTTCTATCACAAACTGTCCCCCATACTCAGTCACGTTCTATCACAAACTGTCCCCCATACTCAGTCACGTTCTATCACAAACTGTCCCCCATACTCAGTCACGTTCTAACACACTGTCCCCCATACTCAGTCACGTTCTATCACAAACTGTTCCCCATACTCAGTCACGTTCTATCACAAACTGTCCTTCATACTCAGTCACGTTCTAACACAATCTGTTCCCCACACTCAGTCACGTTCTATCACAAAGTGTCCCCAATACTCAGTCACGTTCTATCACAAAGTCTCCGCAATACTCAGTCACATTCTATCACAAACTGTCCCCCATACTCAGTCACGTTTTATCACAAACTGTCCCCCATACTCAGTCACGTTCTATCACATACTGTCCCCCATACTCAGTCACATTCTATCACAAACTGTCCCTCATACTCAGTCACGTTCTATCACAAACTGTCCCTCATACTCAGTCACGTTTTATCACAAACTGTCCCCCATACTCAGTCACATTCTATCACAAACTGTCCCTCATACTCAGTCACGTTCTATCACAAACTGTCCCTCATACTCAGTCACGTTTTATCACAAACTGTCCCCCATACTCAGTCACGTTCTATCACAAACTGTCCCCATACTCAGTCACATTCTATCACAAACTGTCCCCATACTCAGTCACGTTCTGTCACAAACTGTCCCCCATACTCAGTCATGTTCTATCACAAACTGTCCCCCATACTCAGTCACATTCTATCACAAACTGTCCCCATACTCAGTCACGTTCTATCACAAACTGTCCCCATACTCAGTCACGTTCTATCACAATCTGTCCCCCATTCTCAGTCACGTTCTATCACAAACTGTCCAGCATATTAAGTCATGGTCTATCACAAACTGTCCCCCATACTCAGTCATGTTCTATCACAAACTGTCCCCCATACTCAGTCACGTTCTATCACAAACTGTCCCCATACTCAGTCACGTTCTATCACAAATTGTCCCCAATACTCAGTCACGTTCTATCACACACTGTCCCCCATACTCAGTCACGTTCTATCACAAACTCTCCGGCATATTAAGTCATGTTCTATCACAAACTGTCCCCCATACTCAGTCACGTTCTATCACAAACTGTCCCCCATACTCAGTCACGTTCTATCACAAACTGTTCCCCATTCTCAGTCACGTTCTATCACAAACTGTCCCCCATACTCAGTCACGCTCTATCACAAACTGTCTCCATACTCAGTCAAGTTCTATCACAAACTGTCCCCATACTCAGTCACGTTCTATAACAAACTGTCCCCCATACTCAGTCACGTTCTATCACACACTGTCTCCCATACTCAGTCACGTTCTATCACGAACTGTCCCTCATATTCAGTCACGTCCTATCTCAACCTGTCCCCCATACTCAGTCACGTTCTATCACAAACTGTCCCTCATATTCAGTCACATTCTATCACAAACTGTCCCCCATACTCAGTCACGTTCTATCACAAACTGTCCCTCATATTCAGTCACGTCCTATCGCAAACTGTCCCTCATGTTCAGTCACGTTCTATCACAAACTGTCGCCATACTCAGTCACGTTCTATCACAAACTGTCCCCCATACTCAGTCACGTTCTATCACAAACTGTCCCCATTCTCAGTCACGTTCTATCACAAACTGTCCCCCATACTCAGTCACGTTCTATCACACACTGACCCCCATACTCAGTCACGTTCTATCACAAACTGTCCCCCATACTCAGTCACGTTCTATCACAAACTGTCCCCATTCTCAGTCACGTTCTATCACAAACTGTCCCCCATACTCAGTCACGTTCTATCACACACTGACCCCCATACTCAGTCACATTCTATCACAAACTGTCCCTCATACTCAGTCACGTTCTATCACAAACTGTCCCCATACTCAGTCACGTTCTATCACAAACTGTCCCCCATACTCAGTCACGTCCTATCACAAACTGTCCCCATTCTCAGTCACGTTCTATCACAAACTGTCCCCCATACTCAGTCACGTCCTATCACAAACTGTCCCCATTCTCAGTCACGTTCTATCACAAACTGTCCCCCATACTCAGTCACGTTCTATCACACACTGTCCCGCATACTCAGTATCGTTCTATCACAATCTGACCCCATACTCAGTCATGTTCTATCACACACTGTCCCCCATACTCAGACACGTTCTATCACAAACTGTCCCTCATGTTCAGTCACGTTCTATCACAAACTGTCCCCCATACTCAGTCACGTTCTATCACAAACTGTCCCCCATACTCAGTCACGTTCTATCACAAACTGTCCCCCATACTCAGTCACGTTTACCACACGCTGTCATCCTTACTCAGTCAAGTTCTAACACACTGTCCCCCATACTCAGTCACGTTCTATCACAAAATGTTCCCCATACTCAGTCACGTTCTATCACAAACTGTCCTTCATACTCAGTCACGTTCTAACACAATCTGTTCCCCACACTCAGTCACGTTCTATCACAAAGTGTCCCCAATACTCAGTCACGTTCTATCACAAAGTCTCCGCATTACTCAGTCACGTTCTATCACAAACTGTCCTTCATACTCAGTCACGTTCTAACACAATCTGTTCCCCACACTCAGTCACGTTCTATCACAAACTGTCCCCCATACTCAGTCACGTTCTATCACACACTGACCCCCATACTCAGTCACATTCTATCACAAACTGTCCCTCATACTCAGTCACGTTCTATCACAAACTGTCCCTCATGTTCAGTCACGTTCTATCACACACTGTCCCTCATACTCAGTCACATTCTATCACAAACTGTCCCCCATACTCAGTCACGTTTTATCACAAACTGTCCCCCATACTCAGTCACGTTCTATCACAAACTGTCCCCCATACTCAGTCACATTCTATCACAAATTGTCCCTCATACTCAGTCACGTTCTATCACAAACTGTCCCCCATACTCAGTCACGTTCTATCACAATCTGTCCCCATACTCAGTCACGTTCTATCACAAACTGTCCCCCATACTCAGTCATGTTCTATCACAAACTGTCCCCCATACTCAGTCACGTTCTATCACAAACTGTCCCCCATACTCAGTCACGTTCTATCACAAACTGTCCCCCATACTCAGTCACGTTCTATCACAAACTGTCCCCCATACTCAGTCACATTGTATCACAAACTGTCCCCCATACTCAGTCACGTTCTATCACACACTGTCCCCCATACTCAGTCACGTTCTATCACAAACTGTCCCCCATACTCAGTCACGTTCTATCACAAACTGTCCCCCATACTCAGTCACGTTCTATCACAAACTGTCCCCATACTCAGTCACATTCTATCACAAACTGTCCCCCATACTCAGTCACGTTCTATCACAATCTGTCCCCATACTCAGTCACGTTCTATCACAAACTGTCCCCCATACTCAGTCACGTTCTATCACAAACTGTCCCCCATACTCAGTCACGTTCTATCACAAACTGTCCCCCATACTCAGTCACGTTCTATCACAAACTGTCCCCCATACTCAGTCACATTGTATCACAAACTGTCCCCCATACTCAGTCACGTTCTATCACACACTGTCCCCCATACTCAGTCACGTTCTATCACAAACTGTCCCCCATACTCAGTCACGTTCTATCACAAACTGTCCCCCATACTCAGTCACGTTCTATCACAAACTGTCCCCATACTCAGTCACATTCTATCACAAACTGTCCCCCATACTCAGTCACGTTCTATCACAATCTGTCCCCATACTCAGTCACGTTCTATCACAAACTGTCCCCCATACTCAGTCATGTTCTATCACAAACTGTCCCCCATACTCAGTCACGTTCTATCACAAACTGTCCCCCATACTCAGTCACGTTCTATCACAAACTGTCCCCCATACTCAGTCACGTTCTATCACAAACTGTCCCCCATACTCAGTCACGTTCTATCACAAACTGTCCCCCATACTCAGTCACGTTCAATCACAAACTCTCCCCCATACTCAGTCACGTTCTATCACAAACTGTCCCCCATACTCAGTCACGTTCTTTCACAATCTGTCCCCCATACTAAGTCACGTTCTATCAAAAACTGTCCCCCATACTCAGTCACGTTCTATCACAAACTGTCCCCCATACTCAGTCACGTTCTATCACAAACTGTCCCCCATACTCAGTCACGTTCTATCACACACTGACCCCCATACTCAGTCACATTCTATCACAAACTGTCCCTCATACTCAGTCACGTTCTATCACAAACTGTCCCCATACTCAGTCACGTTCTATCACAAACTGTCCCCCATACTCAGTCACGTCCTATCACAAACTGTCCCCATTCTCAGTCACGTTCTATCACAAACTGTCCCCCATACTCAGTCACGTCCTATCACAAACTGTCCCCATTCTCAGTCACGTTCTATCACAAACTGTCCCCCATACTCAGTCACGTTCTATCACACACTGTCCCGCATACTCAGTATCGTTCTATCACAATCTGACCCCATACTCAGTCATGTTCTATCACACACTGTCCCCCATACTCAGACACGTTCTATCACAAACTGTCCCTCATGTTCAGTCACGTTCTATCACAAACTGTCCCCCATACTCAGTCACGTTCTATCACAAACTGTCCCCCATACTCAGTCACGTTCTATCACAAACTGTCCCCCATACTCAGTCACGTTTACCACACGCTGTCATCCTTACTCAGTCAAGTTCTAACACACTGTCCCCCATACTCAGTCACGTTCTATCACAAAATGTTCCCCATACTCAGTCACGTTCTATCACAAACTGTCCTTCATACTCAGTCACGTTCTAACACAATCTGTTCCCCACACTCAGTCACGTTCTATCACAAAGTGTCCCCAATACTCAGTCACGTTCTATCACAAACTGTCCTTCATACTCAGTCACGTTCTAACACAATCTGTTCCCCACACTCAGTCACGTTCTATCACAAACTGTCCCCCATACTCAGTCACGTTCTATCACACACTGACCCCCATACTCCGTCACATTCTATCACAAACTGTCCCTCATACTCAGTCACGTTCTATCACAAACTGTCCCTCATGTTCAGTCACGTTCTATCACACACTGTCCCTCATACTCAGTCACATTCTATCACAAACTGTCCCCCATACTCAGTCACGTTTTATCACAAACTGTCCCCCATACTCAGTCACGTTCTATCACAAACTGTCCCCCATACTCAGTCACATTCTATCACAAATTGTCCCTCATACTCAGTCACGTTCTATCACAAACTGTCCCCCATACTCAGTCACGTTCTATCACAATCTGTCCCCATACTCAGTCACGTTCTATCACAAACTGTCCCCCATACTCAGTCATGTTCTATCACAAACTGTCCCCCATACTCAGTCACGTTCTATCACAAACTGTCCCCCATACTCAGTCACGTTCTATCACAAACTGTCCCCCATACTCAGTCACGTTCTATCACAAACTGTCCCCCATACTCAGTCACATTGTATCACAAACTGTCCCCCATACTCAGTCACGTTCTATCACACACTGTCCCCCATACTCAGTCACGTTCTATCACAAACTGTCCCCCATACTCAGTCACGTTCTATCACAAACTGTCCCCCATACTCAGTCACGTTCTATCACAAACTGTCCCCATACTCAGTCACATTCTATCACAAACTGTCCCCCATACTAAGTCACGTTCTATCACACACTGTCCCCCATACTCAGTCACGTTCTATCACACACTGTCCCCCATACTCAGTCACGTTCTATCACAAACTGTCCCCCATACTCAGTCACATTGTATCACAAACTGTCCCCCATACTCAGTCACGTTCTATCACACACTGTCCCCCATACTCAGTCACGTTCTATCACAAACTGTCCCCCATACTCAGTCACGTTCTATCACAAACTGTCCCCCATACTCAGTCACGTTCTATCACAAACTGTCCCCATACTCAGTCACATTCTATCACAAACTGTCCCCCATACTCAGTCACGTTCTATCACAATCTGTCCCCATACTCAGTCACGTTCTATCACAAACTGTCCCCCATACTCAGTCATGTTCTATCACAAACTGTCCCCCATACTCAGTCACGTTCTATCACAAACTGTACCCCATACTCAGTCACGTTCTATCACAAACTGTCCCCCATACTCAGTCACGTTCTATCACAAACTGTCCCCCATACTCAGTCACATTCTATCACAAACTGTCCCTCATACTCAGTCACATTCTATCACAAACTGTCCCTCATACTCAGTCACGTTTTATCACAAACTGTCCCCCATACTCAGTCACGTTCAATCACAAACTCTCCCCCATACTCAGTCACGTTCTATCACAAACTGTCCCCCATACTCAGTCACGTTCTTTCACAATCTGTCCCCCATACTAAGTCACGTTCTATCAAAAACTGTCCCCCATACTCAGTCACATTCTATCACAAACCGTCCTCCATACTCAGTCACTTTGTAACACAAATTGTCCCCCATACTCAGTCTCATTCTTTCACAAACTGTCGCTCATACTCAGTCACGTTCTATCACAAACTGTCCCCCATACTCAGTCACGTTCTATCACAAACTGTGCCCATCCTCAGTCACATTCTATAACAAACTGTCCCCCATACTCAGTCACGTTCTATCACAAACTGTCCCCCATACTCAGTCACGTTCTATCACAAACTGTCCCTCATATTCAGTCACGTTCTATCGCAAACTGTCCCCCA
The DNA here is from genome assembly GCF_037043375.1 of Chiloscyllium plagiosum. Classification (NCBI taxonomy): domain Eukaryota; kingdom Metazoa; phylum Chordata; class Chondrichthyes; order Orectolobiformes; family Hemiscylliidae; genus Chiloscyllium; species Chiloscyllium plagiosum. The sequence goes on from NW_028270178.1 coordinate 8,571,544, forward strand.
TACTCAGTCACATTCTATCACAAACTGTCCCTCATACTCAGTCACGTTCTATCACAAACTGTCCCCCATACTCAGTCACGTTCTATCCCAAACTGTCCCCCATAATCAGTCACGTTCTATCACAAACTGTCCCCATTCTCAGTCACGTTCTATCACAAAGTGGCCCCCATACTCAGTCACGTTCTATCACAAACTGTTCCCCATACTCTGTCACGTTCTATCACAAACTGTCCTTCATACTCAGTCACGTTCTGTCACATACTGTCCTTCATACTCAGTCACGTTCTATCACAAACTGTTCCCCATACTCAGTCACGTTCTATCACAAACTGTCCCCCATACTCAGTCACGTTCTATCACAAACTGTCCCCATACACAGTCACGTTGTATCACAAACTGTCCCCCATACTCAGTCACGTTCTATCACAAACTGTCCCCCATACTCAGTCACGTTGTATCACAAACTGTCCCCCATACTCAGTCACGTTCTATCACAAACTGTCCCCCATACTCAGTCACGTTGTATCACAAACTGTCCCCCATACTCAGTCACGTTCTATCACAAACTGTCCCCCATACTCAGTCACGTTCTATCACAAACTGTCCCCCATACTCAGTCACGTTCTATCACAAACTGTCCCCCATACTCAGTCACGTTCTATCACAAACTGTCCCCCATACTCAGTCACGTTCTATAACACACTGTCCCCCATACTCAGTCACGTTCTATCACAAACTGTCCCCCATACTCAGTCACGTTCTGTCACAAACTGTCCTTCATACTCAGTCACGTTCTGTCACATACTGTCCTTCATACTCAGTCACGTTCTATCACAATCTGTCCCCCATACTCAGTCACGTTCTATAACAAACTGTCCCCATACTCAGTCACGTTCTATCACAAACTGTCCCCCATACTCAGTCACGTTCTATCACAAACTGTCCCCATACTCAGTCACGTTCTATCACAGTCTGTCCCCCATACTCAGTCACGTTCTATCACAAACTGTCCCCCATACTCAGTCACGTTCTATCACAAACTGTCCCTCATACTCAGTCACATTGTATCACAAACTGTTCCCCATACTCAGTCACGTTCTATCACAATCTGTCCCCCATACTCAGTCACGTTCTATCACACACTGTCCCCCATACTCAGTCACGTTCTATCACAAACTGTCCCCCATACTCAGTCACGTTCTATCACAAACTGTCCCCCATACTCAGTCACGTTCTATCACAAACTGTCCCCCATACTCAGTCACATTCTATCACAAACTGTCCCTCATACTCAGTCACATTCTATCACAAACTGTCCCTCATACTCAGTCACGTTTTATCACAAACTGTCCCCCATACTCAGTCACGCTCTATCACAAACTGTCTCCATACTCAGTCAAGTTCTATCACAAACTGTCCCCATACTCAGTCACGTTCTATAACAAACTGTCCCCCATACTCAGTCACGTTCTATCACACACTGTCTCCCATACTCAGTCACGTTCTATCACGAACTGTCCCTCATATTCAGTCACGTCCTATCTCAACCTGTCCCCCATACTCAGTCACGTTCTATCACAAACTGTCCCTCATATTCAGTCACATTCTATCACAAACTGTCCCCCATACTCAGTCACGTTCTATCACAAACTGTCCCTCATATTCAGTCACGTCCTATCGCAAACTGTCCCTCATGTTCAGTCACGTTCTATCACAAACTGTCGCCATACTCAGTCACGTTCTATCACAAACTGTCCCCCATACTCAGTCACGTTCTATCACAAACTGTCCCCATTCTCAGTCACGTTCTATCACAAACTGTCCCCCATACTCAGTCACGTTCTATCACACACTGACCCCCATACTCAGTCACGTTCTATCACAAACTGTCCCCCATACTCAGTCACGTTCTATCACAAACTGTCCCCATTCTCAGTCACGTTCTATCACAAACTGTCCCCCATACTCAGTCACGTTCTATCACACACTGACCCCCATACTCAGTCACATTCTATCACAAACTGTCCCTCATACTCAGTCACGTTCTATCACAAACTGTCCCCATACTCAGTCACGTTCTATCACAAACTGTCCCCCATACTCAGTCACGTCCTATCACAAACTGTCCCCATTCTCAGTCACGTTCTATCACAAACTGTCCCCCATACTCAGTCACGTCCTATCACAAACTGTCCCCATTCTCAGTCACGTTCTATCACAAACTGTCCCCCATACTCAGTCACGTTCTATCACACACTGTCCCGCATACTCAGTATCGTTCTATCACAATCTGACCCCATACTCAGTCATGTTCTATCACACACTGTCCCCCATACTCAGACACGTTCTATCACAAACTGTCCCTCATGTTCAGTCACGTTCTATCACAAACTGTCCCCCATACTCAGTCACGTTCTATCACAAACTGTCCCCCATACTCAGTCACGTTCTATCACAAACTGTCCCTCATGTTCAGTCACGTTCTATCACAAACTGTCCCCCATACTCAGTCACGTTCTAACACAATCTGTTCCCCACACTCAGTCACGTTCTATCACAAAGTGTCCCCAATACTCAGTCACGTTCTATCACAAAGTCTCCGCATTACTCAGTCACGTTCTATCACAAACTGTCCTTCATACTCAGTCACGTTCTAACACAATCTGTTCCCCACACTCAGTCACGTTCTATCACAAACTGTCCCCCATACTCAGTCACGTTCTATCACACACTGACCCCCATACTCAGTCACATTCTATCACAAACTGTCCCTCATACTCAGTCACGTTCTATCACAAACTGTCCCTCATGTTCAGTCACGTTCTATCACACACTGTCCCTCATACTCAGTCACATTCTATCACAAACTGTCCCCCATACTCAGTCACGTTTTATCACAAACTGTCCCCCATACTCAGTCACGTTCTATCACAAACTGTCCCCCATACTCAGTCACATTCTATCACAAATTGTCCCTCATACTCAGTCACGTTCTATCACAAACTGTCCCCCATACTCAGTCACGTTCTATCACAATCTGTCCCCATACTCAGTCACGTTCTATCACAAACTGTCCCCCATACTCAGTCATGTTCTATCACAAACTGTCCCCCATACTCAGTCACGTTCTATCACAAACTGTCCCCCATACTCAGTCACGTTCTATCACAAACTGTCCCCCATACTCAGTCACGTTCTATCACAAACTGTCCCCCATACTCAGTCACATTGTATCACAAACTGTCCCCCATACTCAGTCACGTTCTATCACACACTGTCCCCCATACTCAGTCACGTTCTATCACAAACTGTCCCCCATACTCAGTCACGTTCTATCACAAACTGTCCCCCATACTCAGTCACGTTCTATCACAAACTGTCCCCATACTCAGTCACATTCTATCACAAACTGTCCCCCATACTCAGTCACGTTCTATCACAATCTGTCCCCATACTCAGTCACGTTCTATCACAAACTGTCCCCCATACTCAGTCACGTTCTATCACAAACTGTCCCCCATACTCAGTCACGTTCTATCACAAACTGTCCCCCATACTCAGTCACGTTCTATCACAAACTGTCCCCCATACTCAGTCACATTGTATCACAAACTGTCCCCCATACTCAGTCACGTTCTATCACACACTGTCCCCCATACTCAGTCACGTTCTATCACAAACTGTCCCCCATACTCAGTCACGTTCTATCACAAACTGTCCCCCATACTCAGTCACGTTCTATCACAAACTGTCCCCATACTCAGTCACATTCTATCACAAACTGTCCCCCATACTCAGTCACGTTCTATCACAATCTGTCCCCATACTCAGTCACGTTCTATCACAAACTGTCCCCCATACTCAGTCATGTTCTATCACAAACTGTCCCCCATACTCAGTCACGTTCTATCACAAACTGTCCCCCATACTCAGTCACGTTCTATCACAAACTGTCCCCCATACTCAGTCACGTTCTATCACAAACTGTCCCCCATACTCAGTCACGTTCTATCACAAACTGTCCCCCATACTCAGTCACGTTCAATCACAAACTCTCCCCCATACTCAGTCACGTTCTATCACAAACTGTCCCCCATACTCAGTCACGTTCTTTCACAATCTGTCCCCCATACTAAGTCACGTTCTATCAAAAACTGTCCCCCATACTCAGTCACGTTCTATCACAAACTGTCCCCCATACTCAGTCACGTTCTATCACAAACTGTCCCCCATACTCAGTCACGTTCTATCACACACTGACCCCCATACTCAGTCACATTCTATCACAAACTGTCCCTCATACTCAGTCACGTTCTATCACAAACTGTCCCCATACTCAGTCACGTTCTATCACAAACTGTCCCCCATACTCAGTCACGTCCTATCACAAACTGTCCCCATTCTCAGTCACGTTCTATCACAAACTGTCCCCCATACTCAGTCACGTCCTATCACAAACTGTCCCCATTCTCAGTCACGTTCTATCACAAACTGTCCCCCATACTCAGTCACGTTCTATCACACACTGTCCCGCATACTCAGTATCGTTCTATCACAATCTGACCCCATACTCAGTCATGTTCTATCACACACTGTCCCCCATACTCAGACACGTTCTATCACAAACTGTCCCTCATGTTCAGTCACGTTCTATCACAAACTGTCCCCCATACTCAGTCACGTTCTATCACAAACTGTCCCCCATACTCAGTCACGTTCTATCACAAACTGTCCCCCATACTCAGTCACGTTTACCACACGCTGTCATCCTTACTCAGTCAAGTTCTAACACACTGTCCCCCATACTCAGTCACGTTCTATCACAAAATGTTCCCCATACTCAGTCACGTTCTATCACAAACTGTCCTTCATACTCAGTCACGTTCTAACACAATCTGTTCCCCACACTCAGTCACGTTCTATCACAAAGTGTCCCCAATACTCAGTCACGTTCTATCACAAACTGTCCTTCATACTCAGTCACGTTCTAACACAATCTGTTCCCCACACTCAGTCACGTTCTATCACAAACTGTCCCCCATACTCAGTCACGTTCTATCACACACTGACCCCCATACTCCGTCACATTCTATCACAAACTGTCCCTCATACTCAGTCACGTTCTATCACAAACTGTCCCTCATGTTCAGTCACGTTCTATCACACACTGTCCCTCATACTCAGTCACATTCTATCACAAACTGTCCCCCATACTCAGTCACGTTTTATCACAAACTGTCCCCCATACTCAGTCACGTTCTATCACAAACTGTCCCCCATACTCAGTCACATTCTATCACAAATTGTCCCTCATACTCAGTCACGTTCTATCACAAACTGTCCCCCATACTCAGTCACGTTCTATCACAATCTGTCCCCATACTCAGTCACGTTCTATCACAAACTGTCCCCCATACTCAGTCATGTTCTATCACAAACTGTCCCCCATACTCAGTCACGTTCTATCACAAACTGTCCCCCATACTCAGTCACGTTCTATCACAAACTGTCCCCCATACTCAGTCACGTTCTATCACAAACTGTCCCCCATACTCAGTCACATTGTATCACAAACTGTCCCCCATACTCAGTCACGTTCTATCACACACTGTCCCCCATACTCAGTCACGTTCTATCACAAACTGTCCCCCATACTCAGTCACGTTCTATCACAAACTGTCCCCCATACTCAGTCACGTTCTATCACAAACTGTCCCCATACTCAGTCACATTCTATCACAAACTGTCCCCCATACTAAGTCACGTTCTATCACACACTGTCCCCCATACTCAGTCACGTTCTATCACACACTGTCCCCCATACTCAGTCACGTTCTATCACAAACTGTCCCCCATACTCAGTCACATTGTATCACAAACTGTCCCCCATACTCAGTCACGTTCTATCACACACTGTCCCCCATACTCAGTCACGTTCTATCACAAACTGTCCCCCATACTCAGTCACGTTCTATCACAAACTGTCCCCCATACTCAGTCACGTTCTATCACAAACTGTCCCCATACTCAGTCACATTCTATCACAAACTGTCCCCCATACTCAGTCACGTTCTATCACAATCTGTCCCCATACTCAGTCACGTTCTATCACAAACTGTCCCCCATACTCAGTCATGTTCTATCACAAACTGTCCCCCATACTCAGTCACGTTCTATCACAAACTGTACCCCATACTCAGTCACGTTCTATCACAAACTGTCCCCCATACTCAGTCACGTTCTATCACAAACTGTCCCCCATACTCAGTCACATTCTATCACAAACTGTCCCTCATACTCAGTCACATTCTATCACAAACTGTCCCTCATACTCAGTCACGTTTTATCACAAACTGTCCCCCATACTCAGTCACGTTCAATCACAAACTCTCCCCCATACTCAGTCACGTTCTATCACAAACTGTCCCCCATACTCAGTCACGTTCTTTCACAATCTGTCCCCCATACTAAGTCACGTTCTATCAAAAACTGTCCCCCATACTCAGTCACATTCTATCACAAACCGTCCTCCATACTCAGTCACTTTGTAACACAAATTGTCCCCCATACTCAGTCTCATTCTTTCACAAACTGTCGCTCATACTCAGTCACGTTCTATCACAAACTGTCCCCCATACTCAGTCACGTTCTATCACAAACTGTGCCCATCCTCAGTCACATTCTATAACAAACTGTCCCCCATACTCAGTCACGTTCTATCACAAACTGTCCCCCATACTCAGTCACGTTCTATCACAAACTGTCCCTCATATTCAGTCACGTTCTATCGCAAACTGTCCCCCATACTCAGTCACATTCTATCACAAACTGTCCCTCATACTCAGTCACGTTCTATCACAAACTGTCCCCCATACTCAGTCACGTTCTATCCCAAACTGTCCCCCATAATCAGTCACGTTCTATCACAAACTGTCCCCATTCTCAGTCACGTTCTATCACAAAGTGGCCCCCATACTCAGTCACGTTCTATCACAAACTGTTCCCCATACTCTGTCACGTTCTATCACAAACTGTCCTTCATACTCAGTCACGTTCTGTCACATACTGTCCTTCATACTCAGTCACGTTCTATCACAAACTGTTCCCCATACTCAGTCACGTTCTATCACAAACTGTCCCCCATACTCAGTCACGTTCTATCACAAACTGTCCCCATACACAGTCACGTTGTATCACAAACTGTCCCCCATACTCAGTCACGTTCTATCACAAACTGTCCCCCATACTCAGTCACGTTGTATCACAAACTGTCCCCCATACTCAGTCACGTTCTATCACAAACTGTCCCCCATACTCAGTCACGTTGTATCACAAACTGTCCCCCATACTCAGTCACGTTCTATCACAAACTGTCCCCCATACTCAGTCACGTTCTATCACAAACTGTCCCCCATACTCAGTCACGTTCTATCACAAACTGTCCCCCATACTCAGTCACGTTCTATCACAAACTGTCCCCCATACTCAGTCACGTTCTATAACACACTGTCCCCCATACTCAGTCACGTTCTATCACAAACTGTCCCCCATACTCAGTCACGTTCTGTCACAAACTGTCCTTCATACTCAGTCACGTTCTGTCACATACTGTCCTTCATACTCAGTCACGTTCTATCACAATCTGTCCCCCATACTCAGTCACGTTCTATAACAAACTGTCCCCATACTCAGTCACGTTCTATCACAAACTGTCCCCCATACTCAGTCACGTTCTATCACAAACTGTCCCCATACTCAGTCACGTTCTATCACAGTCTGTCCCCCATACTCAGTCACGTTCTATCACAAACTGTCCCCCATACTCAGTCACGTTCTATCACAAACTGTCCCTCATACTCAGTCACATTGTATCACAAACTGTTCCCCATACTCAGTCACGTTCTATCACAATCTGTCCCCCATACTCAGTCACGTTCTATCACACACTGTCCCCCATACTCAGTCACGTTCTATCACAAACTGTCCCCCATACTCAGTCACGTTCTATCACAAACTGTCCCCCATACTCAGTCACGTTCTATCACAAACTGTCCCCCATACTCAGTCACATTCTATCACAAACTGTCCCTCATACTCAGTCACATTCTATCACAAACTGTCCCTCATACTCAGTCACGTTTTATCACAAACTGTCCCCCATACTCAGTCACGTTCTATCACAAACTGTCCCCCATACTCAGTCACGTTCTATCACAATCTGTCCCCCATACTCAGTCACATTCTATCACAAACTGTCCCCCATACTCAGTCACGTTCTATCACAAACTGTCCCCCATACTCAGTCACGTTCTATCACAAACTGTCCCCCATACTCAGTCACGTTGTATCACAAACTGTCCCCCATACTCAGTCACGTTCTATCACAATCTGTCCCCCATACTCAGTCACGTTCTATCACAAACTGTCCCCATACTCAGTCACGTTCTATCACAAACTGTCCCCCATACTCAGTCACGTTCTATCACAAACTGTCCCCCATACTCAGTCACGTTGTATCACAAACTGTCCCCCATACTCAGTCACGTTCTATCACAATCTGTCCCCCACACTCAGTCACGTTCTATCACAAACTGTCCCCATACTCAGTCACGTTCTATCACAAACTGTCCCCCATACTCAGTCACGTTCTATCACAAACTGTCCCCCATACTCAGTCACGTTCTATCACAAACTGTCCCCATACTCAGTCACGTTCTATCACAATCTGTCCCCCATACTCAGTCACGTTCTATCACAAACTGTCCCCCATACTCAGTCACGTTCTATCACAAACTGTCCCCCATACTCAGTCACGTTCTATCACAAACTGTCCCCCATACTCAGTCACGTTCTATCACAAACTGTCCCCCATACTCAGTCACATTGTATCACAAACTGTCCCCATACTCAGTCACGTTCTATTACAATCTGTCCCCCATACTCAGTCACGTTCTATCACAAACTGTCCCCCATACTCAGTCACGTTCTATCACAAACTGTCCCCCATACTCAGTCACGTTCTATCACAAACTGTCCCCCATACTCAGTCACATTGTATCACAAACTGTCCCCCATACTCAGTCACGTTCTATCACACACTGTCCCCCATACTCAGTCACGTTCTATCACAAACTGTCCCCCATACTCAGTCACGTTCTATCACAAACTGTCCCCAATACTCAGTCACGTTCTATCACAAACTGTCCCCCATACTCAGTCACGTTCTATCACAATCTGTCCCCCATACTCAGTCACGTTCTATCACAAACTGTCCCCCATACTCAGTCATGTTCTATCACAAACTGTCCCCGATACTCTGTCACGTTCTATCACAAAGTGTCCCCAATACTCAGTCACGTTCTATCACAAACTGTCCCCCATACTCAGTCACGTTCTATCACAAACTGTCCCTCATACTCAGTCACGTTCTATCACAAACTGTCCCTCATACTCAGTCACGTTCTATCACAAACTGTCCCTCATACTCAGTCACGTTCTATCACAAACTGTCCCCCATACACAGTCACGTTCTATCACAATCTGTCCCCCATACTCAGTCACGTTCTATCACAAACTGTCCCCCATACTCAGTCACGTTCTATCACAAACTGTCCCCCATACTCAGTCACGTTCTATCACACACTGTCCCCCATTCTCCGTCATGTTCTATCACAAACTGTCCCCCATACTCAGTCACGTTCTATCACAAACTGTCCCCCATACTCAGTCACGTTCTATCACAAACTGTCCCCCATACTCAGTCACGTTGTATCACAAACTGTCCCCCATACTCAGTCACGTTCTATCACAAACTGTCCCCCATACTCAGTCACGTTCTATCACAAACTGTCCCCCATACTCAGTCACGTTCTATCACAAACTGTCCCCCATACTCAGTCACGTTCTATCACAAACTGTCCCCCATACTCAGTCACGTTCTATAACACACTGTCCCCCATACTCAGTCACGTTCTATCACAAACTGTCCCCCATACTCAGTCACGTTCTGTCACAAACTGTCCTTCATACTCAGTCACGTTCTGTCACATACTGTCCTTCATACTCAGTCACGTTCTATCACAATCTGTCCCCCATACTCAGTCACGTTCTATCACAAACTGTCCCCCATACTCAGTCACGTTCTATCACAAACTGTCCCCCATACTCAGTCACGTTCTATCACAAACTGTCCCCATACTCAGTCACGTTCTATCACAGTCTGTCCCCCATACTCAGTCACGTTCTATCACAATCTGTCCCCCATACTCAGTCACGTTCTATCACAAACTGTCCCTCATACTCAGTCACATTGTATCACAAACTGTACCCCATACTCATTCACATTGTATCACAAACTGTCCCCCATACTCAGTCACGTTCTATCACACACTGTCCCCCATACTCAGTCACGTTCTATCACAAACTGTCCCCCATACTCAGTCACGTTCTATCACAAACTGTCCCCCATACTCAGTCACATTCTATCACAAACTGTCCCTCATACTCAGTCACATTCTATCACAAACTGTCCCTCATACTCAGTCACGTTTTATCACAAACTGTCCCCCATACTCAGTCACGTTCTATCACAAACTGTCCCCCATACTCAGTCACGTTCTATCACAATCTGTCCCCCATACTCAGTCACATTCTATCACAAACTGTCCCCCATACTCAGTCACGTTCTATCACAAACTGTCCCCCATACTCAGTCACGTTCTATCACAAACTGTCCCCCATACTCAGTCACGTTGTATCACAAACTGTCCCCCATACTCAGTCACGTTCTATCACAATCTGTCCCCCATACTCAGTCACGTTCTATCACAAACTGTCCCCATACTCAGTCACGTTCTATCACAAACTGTCCCCCATACTCAGTCACGTTCTATCACAAACTGTCCCCCATACTCAGTCACGTTGTATCACAAACTGTCCCCCATACTCAGTCACGTTCTATCACAATCTGTCCCCCACACTCAGTCACGTTCTATCACAAACTGTCCCCATACTCAGTCACGTTCTATCACAAACTGTCCCCCATACTCAGTCACGTTCTATCACAAACTGTCCCCCATACTCAGTCACGTTCTATCACAAACTGTCCCCATACTCAGTCACGTTCTATCACAATCTGTCCCCCATACTCCGTCACGTTCTATCACAAACTGTCCCCCATACTCAGTCACGTTCTATCACAAACTGTCCCCCATACTCAGTCACGTTCTATCACAAACTGTCCCCCATAATCAGTCACGTTCTATCACAAACTGTCCCCCATACTCAGTCACATTGTATCACAAACTGTCCCCATACTCAGTCACGTTCTTTCACAATCTGTCCCCCATACTCAGTCACGTTCTATCACAAACTGTCCCCCATACTCAGTCACGTTCTATCACAAACTGTCCCCCATACTCAGTCACGTTCTATCACAAACTGTCCCCCATACTCAGTCACATTGTATCACAAACTGTCCCCCATACTCAGTCACGTTCTATCACACACTGTCCCCCATACTCAGTCACGTTCTATCACAAACTGTCCCCCATACTCAGTCACGTTTTATCACAAACTGTCCCCCATACTCAGTCACGTTCTATCACAAACTGTCCCCCATACTCAGTCACGTTCTATCACAATCTGTCCCCCATACTCAGTCACGTTCTATCACAAACTGTCCCCCATACTCAGTCATGTTCTATCACAAACTGTCCCCGATACTCAGTCACGTTCTATCACAAAGTGTCCCCAATACTCAGTCACGTTCTATCACAAACTGTCCCCCATACTCAGTCACGTTCTATCACAAACTGTCCCTCATACTCAGTCACGTTCTATCACAAACTGTCCCTCATACTCAGTCACGTTCTATCACAAACTGTCCCTCATACTCAGTCACGTTCTATCACAAACTGTCCCCCATACACAGTCACGTTCTATCACAATCTGTCCCCCATACTCAGTCACGTTCTATCACAAACTGTCCCCCATACTCAGTCACGTTCTATCACAAACTGTCCCCCATACTCAGTCACTTTCTATCACACACTGTCCCCCATTCTCAGTCATGTTCTATCACAAACTGTCCCCCATACTCAGTCACGTTCTATCACAAACTGTCCCCCATACTCAGTCACGTTCTATCACAAACTGTCCCCCATTCTCAGTCACGTTCTATCACAAACTGTCCCCCATACTCAGTCACGTTCTATCACACACTGTGCCCCATACTCAGTCACGTTCTATCACAAACTGTCCCCGATACTCAGTCACGTTCTATCACAAAGTGTCCCCAATACTCAGTCACGTTCTATCACAAACTGTCCCCCATACTCAGTCACGTTCTATCACAAACTGTCCCTCAAACTCAGTCATGTTCTATCACAAACTGTCCCCCATTCTCAGTCATGTTCTATCACAAACTGTCCCCGATACTCAGTCACGTTCTATCACAAAGTGTCCCCAATACTCAGTCACGTTCTATCACAATCTGTCCCCCATACTCAGTCACGTTCTATCACAAACTGTCCCTCATACTCAGTCATGTTCTATCACAAACTGTCCCCCATACTCAGTCACGTTCTATCACAATCTGTCCCCCATACTCAGTCACGGTCTATCACAAACTGTCCCCCATACTCAGTCACGTTCTATCACAAACTGTCCCCCATACTCAGTCACGTTCTATCACACACTGTCCCCCATACTCAGTCACATTCTATCACAAACTGTCCCCCATTCTCAGTCATGTTCTATCACAAACTGTCCCCGATACTCAGTCACGTTCTATCACAAAGTGTCCCCAATACTCAGTCACGTTCTATCACAAACTGTCCCCCATACTCAGTCACGTTCTATCACAAACTGTCCCCCATACTCAGTCACGTTCTATCACAAACTGTCCCCATACTCAGTCACGTTCTATCACAAACTGTCCCCCATACTCAGTCACGTTCTATCACACACTGTCCCCCATACTCAGTCACGTTCTATCACAAACTGTCCCCCATACTCAGTCACGTTCTATCACAAAGTGTCCCCAATACTCAGTCACGTTCTATCACAGACTGTCCCCCATACTCAGTCACGTTCTATCACAAACTGTCCCCCATACTCAGTCACGTTCTATCACAAACTGTCCCCCATACTCAGTCATGTTCTATCACAAACTGTCCCCCATACTCAGTCACGTTCTATCACAAACTGTCCCCCATACTCAGTCACGTTCTATCACAAACTGTCCCCCATACTCAGTCACGTTCTATCACAAACTGTCCCCCATACTCAGTCACATTGTATCACAAACTGTCCCCCATACTCAGTCACGTTCTATCACACACTGTCCCCCATACTCAGTCACGTTCTATCACAAACTGTCCCCCATACTCAGTCACGTTCTATCACAAACTGTCCCCCATACTCAGTCACGTTCTATCACAAACTGTCCCCATACTCAGTCACATTCTATCACAAACTGTCCCCCATACTAAGTCACGTTCTATCACACACTGTCCCCCATACTCAGTCACGTTCTATCACACACTGTCCCCCATACTCAGTCACGTTCTATCACAAACTGTCCCCCATACTCAGTCACATTGTATCACAAACTGTCCCCCATACTCAGTCACGTTCTATCACACACTGTCCCCCATACTCAGTCACGTTCTATCACAAACTGTCCCCCATACTCAGTCACGTTCTATCACAAACTGTCCCCCATACTCAGTCACGTTCTATCACAAACTGTCCCCATACTCAGTCACATTCTATCACAAACTGTCCCCCATACTCAGTCACGTTCTATCACAATCTGTCCCCATACTCAGTCACGTTTTATCACAAACTGTCCCCCATACTCAGTCATGTTCTATCACAAACTGTCCCCCATACTCAGTCACGTTCTATCACAAACTGTCCCCCATACTCAGTCACGTTCTATCACAAACTGTCTCCATACTCAGTCACGTTCTATCACAAACTGTCCCTCATACTCAGTCACATTCTATCACAAACTGTCCCCCATACTCAGTCACGTTCTATCACAAACTGTCCCCCATACTCAGTCACATTCTATCACAAACTGTCCCTCATACTCAGTCACGTTTTATCACAAACTGTCCCCCATACTCAGTCACGTTCTATCACAAACTGTCCCCCATACTCAGTCACGTTCAATCACAAACTGTCCCTCATACTCAGTCACATTCTATCACAAACTGTCCCTCATACTCAGTCACGTTTTATCACAAACTGTCCCCCATACTCAGTCACGTTCTATCACAAACTGTCCCCCATACTCAGTCACGTTCAATCACAAACTCTCCCCCATACTCAGTCACGTTCTATCACAAACTGTCCCCCATACTCAGTCACGTTCTTTCACAATCTGTCCCCCATACTAAGTCACGTTCTATCAAAAACTGTCCCCCATACTCAGTCACATTCTATCACAAACCGTCCTCCATACTCAGTCACTTTGTAACACAAATTGTCCCCCATACTCAGTCTCATTCTTTCACAAACTGTCGCTCATACTCAGTCACGTTCTATCACAAACTGTCCCCCATACTCAGTCACGTTCTATCACAAACTGTGCCCATCCTCAGTCACATTCTATAACAAACTGTCCCCCATACTCAGTCACGTTCTATCACAAACTGTCCCCCATACTCAGTCACGTTCTATCACAAACTGTCCCTCATATTCAGTCACGTTCTATCGCAAACTGTCCCCCATACTCAGTCACGTTCTATCACAAACTGTCCCTCATACTCAGTCACGTTCTATCACAAACTGTCCCCCATACTCAGTCACGTTCTATCCCAAACTGTCCCCCATAATCAGTCACGTTCTATCACAAACTGTCCCCATTCTCAGTCACGTTCTATCACAAAGTGGCCCCCATACTCAGTCACGTTCTATCACAAACTGTTCCCCATACTCTGTCACGTTCTATCACAAACTGTCCTTCATACTCAGTCACGTTCTGTCACATACTGTCCTTCATACTCAGTCACGTTCTATCACAAACTGTTCCCCATACTCAGTCACGTTCTATCACAAACTGTCCCCCATACTCAGTCACGTTCTATCACAAACTGTCCCCATACACAGTCACGTTGTATCACAAACTGTCCCCCATACTCAGTCACGTTCTATCACAAACTGTCCCCCATACTCAGTCACGTTGTATCACAAACTGTCCCCCATACTCAGTCACGTTCTATCACAAACTGTCCCCCATACTCAGTCACGTTGTATCACAAACTGTCCCCCATACTCAGTCACGTTCTATCACAAACTGTCCCCCATACTCAGTCACGTTCTATCACAAACTGTCCCCCATACTCAGTCACGTTCTATCACAAACTGTCCCCCATACTCAGTCACGTTCTATCACAAACTGTCCCCCATACTCAGTCACGTTCTATAACACACTGTCCCCCATACTCAGTCACGTTCTATCACAAACTGTCCCCCATACTCAGTCACGTTCTGTCACAAACTGTCCTTCATACTCAGTCACGTTCTGTCACATACTGTCCTTCATACTCAGTCACGTTCTATCACAATCTGTCCCCCATACTCAGTCACGTTCTATAACAAACTGTCCCCATACTCAGTCACGTTCTATCACAAACTGTCCCCCATACTCAGTCACGTTCTATCACAAACTGTCCCCATACTCAGTCACGTTCTATCACAGTCTGTCCCCCATACTCAGTCACGTTCTATCACAAACTGTCCCCCATACTCAGTCACGTTCTATCACAAACTGTCCCTCATACTCAGTCACATTGTATCACAAACTGTTCCCCATACTCAGTCACGTTCTATCACAATCTGTCCCCCATACTCAGTCACGTTCTATCACACACTGTCCCCCATACTCAGTCACGTTCTATCACAAACTGTCCCCCATACTCAGTCACGTTCTATCACAAACTGTCCCCCATACTCAGTCACGTTCTATCACAAACTGTCCCCCATACTCAGTCACATTCTATCACAAACTGTCCCTCATACTCAGTCACATTCTATCACAAACTGTCCCTCATACTCAGTCACGTTTTATCACAAACTGTCCCCCATACTCAGTCACGTTCTATCACAAACTGTCCCCCATACTCAGTCACGTTCTATCACAATCTGTCCCCCATACTCAGTCACATTCTATCACAAACTGTCCCCCATACTCAGTCACGTTCTATCACAAACTGTCCCCCATACTCAGTCACGTTCTATCACAAACTGTCCCCCATACTCAGTCACGTTGTATCACAAACTGTCCCCCATACTCAGTCACGTTCTATCACAATCTGTCCCCCATACTCAGTCACGTTCTATCACAAACTGTCCCCATACTCAGTCACGTTCTATCACAAACTGTCCCCCATACTCAGTCACGTTCTATCACAAACTGTCCCCCATACTCAGTCACGTTGTATCACAAACTGTCCCCCATACTCAGTCACGTTCTATCACAATCTGTCCCCCACACTCAGTCACGTTCTATCACAAACTGTCCCCATACTCAGTCACGTTCTATCACAAACTGTCCCCCATACTCAGTCACGTTCTATCACAAACTGTCCCCCATACTCAGTCACGTTCTATCACAAACTGTCCCCATACTCAGTCACGTTCTATCACAATCTGTCCCCCATACTCAGTCACGTTCTATCACAAACTGTCCCCCATACTCAGTCACGTTCTATCACAAACTGTCCCCCATACTCAGTCACGTTCTATCACAAACTGTCCCCCATACTCAGTCACGTTCTATCACAAACTGTCCCCCATACTCAGTCACATTGTATCACAAACTGTCCCCATACTCAGTCACGTTCTATCACAATCTGTCCCCCATACTCAGTCACGTTCTATCACAAACTGTCCCCCATACTCAGTCACGTTCTATCACAAACTGTCCCCCATACTCAGTCACGTTCTATCACAAACTGTCCCCCATACTCAGTCACATTGTATCACAAACTGTCCCCCATACTCAGTCACGTTCTATCACACACTGTCCCCCATACTCAGTCACGTTCTATCACAAACTGTCCCCCATACTCAGTCACGTTCTATCACAAACTGTCCCCAATACTCAGTCACGTTCTATCACAAACTGTCCCCCATACTCAGTCACGTTCTATCACAATCTGTCCCCCATACTCAGTCACGTTCTATCACAAACTGTCCCCCATACTCAGTCATGTTCTATCACAAACTGTCCCCGATACTCAGTCACGTTCTATCACAAAGTGTCCCCAATACTCAGTCACGTTCTATCACAAACTGTCCCCCATACTCAGTCACGTTCTATCACAAACTGTCCCTCATACTCAGTCACGTTCTATCACAAACTGTCCCTCATACTCAGTCACGTTCTATCACAAACTGTCCCTCATACTCAGTCACGTTCTATCACAAACTGTCCCCCATACACAGTCACGTTCTATCACAATCTGTCCCCCATACTCAGTCACGTTCTATCACAAACTGTCCCCCATACTCAGTCACGTTCTATCACAAACTGTCCCCCATACTCAGTCACGTTCTATCACACACTGTCCCCCATTCTCAGTCATGTTCTATCACAAACTGTCCCCCATACTCAGTCACGTTCTATCACAAACTGTCCCCCATACTCAGTCACGTTCTATCACAAACTGTCCCCCATACTCAGTCACGTTGTATCACAAACTGTCCCCCATACTCAGTCACGTTCTATCACAAACTGTCCCCCATACTCAGTCACGTTCTATCACAAACTGTCCCCCATACTCAGTCACGTTCTATCACAAACTGTCCCCCATACTCAGTCACGTTCTATCACAAACTGTCCCCCATACTCAGTCACGTTCTATAACACACTGTCCCCCATACTCAGTCACGTTCTATCACAAACTGTCCCCCATACTCAGTCACGTTCTGTCACAAACTGTCCTTCATACTCAGTCACGTTCTGTCACATACTGTCCTTCATACTCAGTCACGTTCTATCACAATCTGTCCCCCATACTCAGTCACGTTCTATCACAAACTGTCCCCCATACTCAGTCACGTTCTATCACAAACTGTCCCCATACTCAGTCACGTTCTATCACAGTCTGTCCCCCATACTCAGTCACGTTCTATCACAAACTGTCCCCCATACTCAGTCACGTTCTATCACAATCTGTCCCTCATACTCAGTCACATTGTATCACAAACTGTTCCCCATACTCAGTCACGTTCTATCACAATCTGTCCCCCATACTCAGTCACGTTCTATCACAAACTGTCCCTCATACTCAGTCACATTGTATCACAAACTGTACCCCATACTCATTCACATTGTATCACAAACTGTCCCCCATACTCAGTCACGTTCTATTACACACTGTCCCCCATACTCAGTCACGTTCTATCACAAACTGTCCCCCATACTCAGTCACGTTCTATCACAAACTGTCCCCCATACTCAGTCACATTCTATCACAAACTGTCCCTCATACTCAGTCACATTCTATCACAAACTGTCCCTCATACTCAGTCACGTTTTATCACAAACTGTCCCCCATACTCAGTCACGTTCTATCACAAACTGTCCCCCATACTCAGTCACGTTCTATCACAATCTGTCCCCCATACTCAGTCACATTCTATCACAAACTGTCCCCCATACTCAGTCACGTTCTATCACAAACTGTCCCCCATACTCAGTCACGTTCTATCACAAACTGTCCCCCATACTCAGTCACGTTGTATCACAAACTGTCCCCCATACTCAGTCACGTTCTATCACAATCTGTCCCCCATACTCAGTCACGTTCTATCACAAACTGTCCCCATACTCAGTCACGTTCTATCACAAACTGTCCCCCATACTCAGTCACGTTCTATCACAAACTGTCCCCCATACTCAGTCACGTTGTATCACAAACTGTCCCCCATACTCAGTCACGTTCTATCACAATCTGTCCCCCACACTCAGTCACGTTCTATCACAAACTGTCCCCATACTCAGTCACGTTCTATCACAAACTGTCCCCCATACTCAGTCACGTTCTATCACAAACTGTCCCCCATACTCAGTCACGTTCTATCACAAACTGTCCCCATACTCAGTCACGTTCTATCACAATCTGTCCCCCATACTCAGTCACGTTCTATCACAAACTGTCCCCCATACTCAGTCACGTTCTATCACAAACTGTCCCCCATACTCAGTCACGTTCTATCACAAACTGTCCCCCATACTCAGTCACGTTCTATCACAAACTGTCCCCCATACTCAGTCACATTGTATCACAAACTGTCCCCATACTCAGTCACGTTCTTTCACAATCTGTCCCCCATACTCAGTCACGTTCTATCACAAACTGTCCCCCATACTCAGTCACGTTCTATCACAAACTGTCCCCCATACTCAGTCACGTTCTATCACAAACTGTCCCCCATACTCAGTCACATTGTATCACAAACTGTCCCCCATACTCAGTCACGTTCTATCACACACTGTCCCCCATACTCAGTCACGTTCTATCACAAACTGTCCCCCATACTCAGTCACGTTTTATCACAAACTGTCCCCCATACTCAGTCACGTTCTATCACAAACTGTCCCCCATACTCAGTCACGTTCTATCACAATCTGTCCCCCATACTCAGTCACGTTCTATCACAAACTGTCCCCCATACTCAGTCATGTTCTATCACAAACTGTCCCCGATACTCAGTCACGTTCTATCACAAAGTGTCCCCAATACTCAGTCACGTTCTATCACAAACTGTCCCCCATACTCAGTCACGTTCTATCACAAACTGTCCCTCATACTCAGTCACGTTCTATCACAAACTGTCCCTCATACTCAGTCACGTTCTATCACAAACTGTCCCTCATACTCAGTCACGTTCTATCACAAACTGTCCCCCATACACAGTCACGTTCTATCACAATCTGTCCCCCATACTCAGTCACGTTCTATCACAAACTGTCCCCCATACTCAGTCACGTTCTATCACAAACTGTCCCCCATACTCAGTCACTTTCTATCACACACTGTCCCCCATTCTCAGTCATGTTCTATCACAAACTGTCCCCCATACTCAGTCACGTTCTATCACAAACTGTCCCCCATACTCAGTCACGTTCTATCACAAACTGTCCCCCATTCTCAGTCACGTTCTATCACAAACTGTCCCCCATACTCAGTCACGTTCTATCACACACTGTGCCCCATACTCAGTCACGTTCTATCACAAACTGTCCCCGATACTCAGTCACGTTCTATCACAATGTGTCCCCAATACTCAGTCACGTTCTATCACAAACTGTCCCCCATACTCAGTCACGTTCTATCACAAACTGTCCCTCATACTCAGTCATGTTCTATCACAAACTGTCCCCCATTCTCAGTCATGTTCTATCACAAACTGTCCCCGATACTCAGTCACGTTCTATCACAAAGTGTCCCCAATACTCAGTCACGTTCTATCACAATCTGTCCCCCATACTCAGTCACGTTCTATCACAAACTGTCCCTCATACTCAGTCATGTTCTATCACAAACTGTCCCCCATACTCAGTCACGTTCTATCACAATCTGTCCCCCATACTCAGTCACGGTCTATCACAAACTGTCCCCCATACTCAGTCACGTTCTATCACAAACTGTCCCCCATACTCAGTCACGTTCTATCACACACTGTCCCCCATACTCAGTCACATTCTATCACAAACTGTCCCCCATTCTCAGTCATGTTCTATCACAAACTGTCCCCGATACTCAGTCACGTTCTATCACAAAGTGTCCCCAATACTCAGTCACGTTCTATCACAAACTGTCCCCCATACTCAGTCACGTTCTATCACAAACTGTCCCCCATACTCAGTCACGTTCTATCACAAACTGTCCCCATACTCAGTCACGTTCTATCACAAACTGTCCCCCATACTCAGTCACGTTCTATCACACACTGTCCCCCATACTCAGTCACGTTCTATCACAAACTGTCCCCCATACTCAGTCACGTTCTATCACAAAGTGTCCCCAATACTCAGTCACGTTCTATCACAGACTGTCCCCCATACTCAGTCACGTTCTATCACAAACTGTCCCCCATACTCAGTCACGTTCTATCACAAACTGTCCCCCATACTCAGTCACGTTCTATCACACACTGTCCCCCATACTCAGTCACATTCTATCACAGACTGTCCCCCATACTCAGTCACGTTCTATCACAAACTGTCCCCCATACTCAGTCACATTCTATCACAAACTGTCCCCCATACTCAGTCACGTTCTATCACAATCTGTCCCCCATACTCAGTCACGTTCTATCACAAACTGTCCCCCATACTCAGTCACGTTCTATCACATACTGTTCCCCATTCTCAGTCATGTTCTATCACAAACTGTCCCCAATACTCAGTCACGTTCTTTCACAAACCGTCCCCCATACTCAGTCACGTTCTATCACAAACTGTCCCCCATACTCAGTCACGTTCTATCACAAGTTGTCCCCATACTCAGCCACATTCTATCACAGACTGTCCCCCATACTCAGTCACGTTCTATCACAAACTGTCCCCCATACTCAGTCACGTTCTATCACCATCTGTCCCCCATACTCAGTCATGTTCTATCACCATCTGTCCCCCATACTCAGTCACGTTCTATCACAAACAGTCCCCAATACTCAGTCACGTTCTATCACAAACTGTTCCCCATACTCAGTCACGTTCTATCACAAACTGTCCCCCATACTCAGTCACGTTCTATCACCAACTGTACCCCATACTCAGTCACGTTCTATCACAAACTGTCCCCATACTCAGTCACGTTCTATCACAAACTGTACCCCATTCTCAGTCACGTTCTATCACAAACTGTCCCCCATACTCAGTCACGTTCTATCACAAACTGTCCCCCATACTCAGTCACGTTCTATCACACACTGTCCCCATACTCAGTCACGTTCTATCACAAACTGTACCCCATTCTTAGTCACGTTCTATCACACACTGTCCCCCATACTCAGTCACGTTCTATCACAAACTGTCCCTCATACTCAGTCACGTTCTAACACAAACTGTCCCCCATACTCAGTCACGTTCTATCACAAAGTGTCCCTCATACTCAGTCACGTTCTATCACAAAGTGTCCCCCATACTCAGTCACGTTCTATCACCAACTGTCCCCCATACTCAGTCACGTTCTATCACAAACAGTCCTCAATACTCAGTCACGTTCTATCACAAACTGTCCCCCATACTCAGTCACGTTCTATCACAAACAGTCCTCAATACTCAGTCACGTTCTATCACAAACTGTCCCTCATACTCAGTCACGTTCTATCACAAAGTGTCCCCCATACTCAGTCACGTTCTATCACCAACTGTCCCCCATACTCAGTCACGTTCTATCACAAACAGTCCCCAATACTCAGTCACGTTCTATCACAAACTGTTCCCCATACTCAGTCACGTTCTATCACAAACTGTCCCCCATACTCAGTCACGTTCTATCACCAACTGTACCCCATACTCAGTCACGTTCTATCACAAACTGTCCCCATACTCAGTCACGTTCTATCACAAACTGTACCCCATACTCAGTCACGTTCTATCACCAACTGTGCCCCATACTCAGTCACGTTCTATCACAAACTGTCCCCCATACTCAGTCACGTTCTATCACAAACTGTCCCCCATACTCAGTCACGTTCTATCACCAACTGTCCCCCATACTCAGTCACGTTCTATCACAAACAGTCCCCATACTCAGTCACGTTCTATCACAAACTGTCCCCCATTCTCAGTCACGTTCTATCACAAACTGTCCCTCATACTCAGTCACGTTCTAACACAAACTGTCCCCCATACTCAGTCACGTTCTATCACAAACTGTCCACCATACTCAGTCATGTTCTATCACAATCTGTCCCCCATTCTCAGTCACGTTCTATCACAAACTGTCCCTCATACTCAGTCACGTTCTATCACAAACTGTCCCCCATACTCAGTCACGTTCTATCACAAACTGTCCCTCATACTCAGTCACGTTCTATCACAAACTGTCCCCCATACTCAGTCACGTTCTATCACAAACAGTCCCCATACTCAGTCACGTTCTATCACAAACTGTCCCCCATTCTCAGTCACGTTCTATCACAAACTGTCCCTCATACTCAGTCACGTTCTAACACAAACTGTCCCCCATACTCAGTCACGTTCTATCACAAACTGTCCACCATACTCAGTCACGTTCTACCACAAACTGTCCCGCATAATAAGTCATGTTCCATCACAAACTGTCCCCCATACTCAGTCACGTTCTATCACAAACTGTCCCCCATACTCACTCACGTTCTATCACAAACTGTCCCCCATACT
The DNA here is from genome assembly GCF_037043375.1 of Chiloscyllium plagiosum. Lineage (NCBI taxonomy): Eukaryota > Metazoa > Chordata > Chondrichthyes > Orectolobiformes > Hemiscylliidae > Chiloscyllium > Chiloscyllium plagiosum. The sequence goes on from NW_028270178.1 coordinate 8,594,939, forward strand.
CAGTCACATTCTATCACAAACTGTCCCCCATACTCAGTCACGTTCTATCACAAACCGTCCCTCATGTTCAGTCACATTTTATCACAAACTCTCCCCCATACTCAGTCACGGTCTTTCACAAACAGTCCCCCATACTCAGTCACGTTCTATCAAAAACTGTCCCCCATACTCAGTCACGTTCTATCACAAACTCTCCCCCATACTCAGTCACGTTCTATCACAAACTCTCCCCCATACTCAGTCATGGTCTTTCCCAAACTGTCCCCCATACTCAGTCACGTTCTATCACAAACTGCCCCCATACTCAGTCACGTTCTATCACAAACTGTCCCCATACTCAGCCACATTCTATCACAGACTGTCCCCCATACTCAGTCACGTTCTATCACAAACTGTCCCCCATACTCAGTCACGTTCTAACACAAACTGTCCCCAATACTCAGTCACGTTCTATCACAAACTGTCCCCCATACTCAGTCACGTTCTAACACAATCTGTTCCCCATACTCAGTCACGTTCTATCACAAACTGTCCCCCATACTCAGTCACGTTCTGTCACAAACTGTCCCCCATACTCAGTCACGTTCTATCACAAACTGTCCCCCATACTCGGTCACGTTCTATCACAAACTGTCCCCCATACTCAGTCACGTTCTATCACAAACTGTCCCCCATACTCAGTCACGTTCTATCACAAACTGTCCCCCATACTCCGTCACGTTCTATCACAAACTGTCCCCCATACTCAGTCACGTTCTATCACAAACTGTCCCCCATACTCAGTCACGTTCTATCACAAACTGTCCCCCATACTCAGTCACGTTCTATCACAAACTGTCCCCCATACTCAGTCACGTTCTATCACAAACTGTCCCCCATACTCAGTCACGTTCTATCACAAACTGTCCCCCATACTCAGTCACGTTCTATCACAAACTGTCCCCCATACTCAGTCACGTTCTATCACAAACTGTCTCCCACACTCAGTCATGTTCTATCACAAACTGTCCCCCATACTCAGTCACGTTCTATCACAAACTGTCTCCCATACTCAGTCACGTTCTATCACAAACTGTCTCCCATACTCAGTCACGTTCTATCACAAACTGTCCCCCATACTCAGTCACGTTCTATCACAAACTGTCCCCCATACTCAGTCACGTTCTATCACAAACTGTCTCCCATACTCAGTCACGTTCTATCACAAACTGTCTCCCATACTCAGTCACGTTCTATCACAAACTGTCCCCCATACTCAGTCACGTTCTATCACAAACTGTCTCCCATACTCAGTCACGTTCTATCACAAACTGTCCCCCATACTCAGTCACGTTCTATCACAAACTGTCCCCCATACTCAGTCACGTTCTATCACAAACTGTCCCCCATACTCAGTCACGTTCTATCACAAACTGTCTCCCATACTCAGTCACGTTCTATCACAAACTGTCCCCCATACTCAGTCACGTTCTATCACAAACTGTCCCCCATACTCAGTCACGTTCCATCACAAACTGTCCCCCATACTCAGTCACGTTCTATCACAAAGTGTCTCCAATACTCAGTCACGTTCTATCACAAACTGTCCCCCATACTCAGTCACGTTCTATCACACACTGTCCCCCATACTCAGTCACATTCTATCACAAACTGTCCCCCATACTCAGTCACGTTCTATCACAATCTGACCCCATACTCAGTCACGTTCTATCACAAACTGTCCCCCATACTCAGTCACGTTCTATCACAAACTGTCCCCCATACTCAGTCACGTTCTATCACATACTGTTCCCCATTCTCAGTCATGTTCTATCACAAACTGTCCCCAATACTCAGTCACGTTCTTTCACAAACCGTCCCCCATACTCAGTCACGTTCTATCACAAACTGTCCCCCATACTCAGTCACGTTCTATCACAAGTTGTCCCCATACTCAGCCACATTCTATCACAGACTGTCCCCCATACTCAGTCACGTTCTATCACAAAGTGTCCCCCATACTCAGTCACGTTCTATCACCATCTGTCCCCCATACTCAGTCACGTTCTATCACCATCTGTCCCCCATACTCAGTCACGTTCTATCACAAACAGTCCCCAATACTCAGTCACGTTCTATCACAAACTGTTCCCCATACTCAGTCACGTTCTATCACAAACTGTCCCCCATACTCAGTCACGTTCTATCACCAACTGTACCCCATACTCAGTCACGTTCTATCACAAACTGTCCCCATACTCAGTCACGTTCTATCACAAACTGTCCCTCATACTCAGTCACGTTCTATCACAAAGTGTCCCCCATACTCAGTCACGTTCTATCACCAACTGTCCCCCATACTCAGTCACGTTCTATCACAAACAGTCCCCAATACTCAGTCACGTTCTATCACAAACTGTTCCCCATACTCAGTCACGTTCTATCACAAACTGTCGCCCATACTCAGTCACGTTCTATCACCAACTGTACCCCATACTCAGTCACGTTCTATCACAAACTGTCCCCATACTCAGTCACGTTCTATCACCAACTGTACCCCATACTCAGTCACGTTCTATCACAAACTGTACCCCATTTTCAGTCACGTTCTATCACAAACTGTCCCCCATACTCAGTCACGTTCTATCACCAACTGTCCCCCATACTCAGTCACGTTCTATCACAAACAGTCCCCATACTCAGTCACGTTCTATCACAAACTGTCCCCCATTCTCAGTCACGTTCTATCACAAACTGTCCCTCATACTCAGTCACGTTCTAACACAAACTGTCCCCCATTCTCAGTCACGTTCTATCACAAACTGTCCCTCATACTCAGTCACGTTCTAACACAAACTGTCCCCCATACTCAGTCACGTTCTATCACAAACTGTCCCCATACTCAGTCACGTTCTATCACAAACTGTCCCTCATACTCAGTCACGTTCTATCACAAAGTGTCCCCCATACTCAGTCACGTTCTATCACCAACTGTCCCCCATACTCAGTCACGTTCTATCACAAACAGTCCCCAATACTCAGTCACGTTCTATCACAAACTGTTCCCCATACTCAGTCACGTTCTATCACAAACTGTCCCCCATACTCAGTCACGTTCTATCACAAACTGTCCCCCAGACTCAGTCACGTTCTATCACCAACTGTACCCCATACTCAGTCACGTTCTATCACAAACTGGCCCCATACTCAGTCACGTTCTATCACCAACTGTACCCCATACTCAGTCACGTTCTATCACAAACTGTACCCCATTTTCAGTCACGTTCTATCACAAACTGTCCCTCATACTCAGTCACGTTCTATCACACACTGTCCCCATACTCAGTCACGTTCTATCACAAACTGACCCCATACTCAGTCACGTTCTATCACAAACTGTCCCCCATTCTCAGTCACGTTCTATCACAAACTGTCCCTCATACTCAGTCACGTTCTATCACACACTGTCCCCATACTCAGTCACGTTCTATCACAAACTGACCCCATACTCAGTCACGTTCAATCACAAACTGTCCCTCATACTCAGTCACGTTCTATCACAAACTGACCCCATACTCAGTCACGTTCAATCACAAACTGTCCCTCATACTCAGTCACGTTCTATCACAAACTGTCCCCCATACTCAGTCACGTTCTATCACCAACTGTACCCCATACTCAGTCACGTTCTATCACAAACTGTCCCCATACTCAGTCACGTTCTATCACAAACTGTCCCTCATACTCAGTCACGTTCTATCACAAAGTGTCCCCCATACTCAGTCACGTTCTATCACCAACTGTCCCCCATACTCAGTCACGTTCTATCACAAACAGTCCCCAATACTCAGTCACGTTCTATCACAAACTGTTCCCCATACTCAGTCACGTTCTATCACAAACTGTCCCCCATACTCAGTCACGTTCTATCACCAACTGTACCCCATACTCAGTCACGTTCTATCACAAACTGTCCCCCATACTCAGTCACATTCTATCACAAACTGTCCCCCATACTCAGTCACGTTCTATCACAAACTGTCTCCCACACTCAGTCATGTTCTATCACAAACTGTCCCCCATACTCAGTCACGTTCTATCACAAACTGTCTCCCATACTCAGTCACGTTCTATCACAAACTGTCTCCCATACTCAGTCACGTTCTATCACAAACTGTCGCCCATACTCAGTCACGTTCTATCACAAACTGTCCCCCATACTCAGTCACGTTCTATCACAAACTGTCTCCCATACTCAGTCACGTTCTATCACAAACTGTCTCCCATACTCAGTCACGTTCTATCACAAACTGTCCCCCATACTCAGTCACGTTCTATCACAAACTGTCTCCCATACTCAGTCACGTTCTATCACAAACTGTCCCCCATACTCAGTCACGTTCTATCACAAACTGTCCCCCATACTCAGTCACGTTCTATCACAAACTGTCCCCCATACTCAGTCACGTTATATCACAAACTGTCTCCCATACTCAGTCACGTTCTATCACAAACTGTCCCCCATACTCAGTCACGTTCTATCACAAACTGTCCCCCATACTCAGTCACGTTCCATCACAAACTGTCCCCCATACTCAGTCACGTTCTATCACAAAGTGTCCCCAATACTCAGTCACGTTCTATCACAAACTGTCCCCCATACTCAGTCACGTTCTATCACACACTGTCCCCCATACTCAGTCACATTCTATCACAAACTGTCCCCCATACTCAGTCACGTTCTATCACAATCTGACCCCATACTCAGTCACGTTCTATCACAAACTGTCCCCCATACTCAGTCACGTTCTATCACAAACTGTCCCCCATACTCAGTCACGTTCTATCACATACTGTTCCCCATTCTCAGTCATGTTCTATCACAAACTGTCCCCAATACTCAGTCACGTTCTTTCACAAACCGTCCCCCATACTCAGTCACGTTCTATCACAAACTGTCCCCCATACTCAGTCACGTTCTATCACAAGTTGTCCCCATACTCAGCCACATTCTATCACAGACTGTCCCCCATACTCAGTCACGTTCTATCACAAAGTGTCCCCCATACTCAGTCACGTTCTATCACCATCTGTCCCCCATACTCAGTCACGTTCTATCACCATCTGTCCCCCATACTCAGTCACGTTCTATCACAAACAGTCCCCAATACTCAGTCACGTTCTATCACAAACTGTTCCCCATACTCAGTCACGTTCTATCACAAACTGTCCCCCATACTCAGTCACGTTCTATCACCAACTGTACCCCATACTCAGTCACGTTCTATCACAAACTGTCCCCATACTCAGTCACGTTCTATCACAAACTGTCCCTCATACTCAGTCACGTTCTATCACAAAGTGTCCCCCATACTCAGTCACGTTCTATCACCAACTGTCCCCCATACTCAGTCACGTTCTATCACAAACAGTCCCCAATACTCAGTCACGTTCTATCACAAACTGTTCCCCATACTCAGTCACGTTCTATCACAAACTGTCCACCATACTCAGTCACGTTCTATCACAAACTGTCCCTCATACTCAGTCACGTTCTATCACCAACTGTACCCCATACTCAGTCACGTTCTATCACAAACTGTCCCCATACTCAGTCACGTTCTATCACCAACTGTACCCCATACTCAGTCACGTTCTATCACAAACTGTACCCCATTTTCAGTCACGTTCTATCACAAACTGTCCCCCATACTCAGTCACGTTCTATCACCAACTGTCCCCCATACTCAGTCACGTTCTATCACAAACAGTCCCCATACTCAGTCACGTTCTATCACAAACTGTCCCCCATTCTCAGTCACGTTCTATCACAAACTGTCCCTCATACTCAGTCACGTTCTAACACAAACTGTCCCCCATTCTCAGTCACGTTCTATCACAAACTGTCCCTCATACTCAGTCACGTTCTAACACAAACTGTCCCCCATACTCAGTCACGTTCTAACACAAACTGTCCCCCATACTCAGTCACGTTCTATCACAAACTGTCCCCATACTCAGTCACGTTCTATCACAAACTGTCCCTCATACTCAGTCACGTTCTATCACAAAGTGTCCCCCATACTCAGTCACGTTCTATCACCAACTGTCCCCCATACTCAGTCACGTTCTATCACAAACAGTCCCCAATACTCAGTCACGTTCTATCACAAACTGTTCCCCATACTCAGTCACGTTCTATCACAAACTGTCCCCCATACTCAGTCACGTTCTATCACAAACTGTCCCCCAGACTCAGTCACGTTCTATCACCAACTGTACCCCATACTCAGTCACGTTCTATCACAAACTGGCCCCATACTCAGTCACGTTCTATCACCAACTGTACCCCATACTCAGTCACGTTCTATCACAAACTGTACCCCATTTTCAGTCACGTTCTATCACACACTGTCCCCATACTCAGTCACGTTCTATCACAAACTGACCCCATACTCAGTCACGTTCTATCACAAACTGTCCCCCATTCTCAGTCACGTTCTATCACAAACTGTCCCTCATACTCAGTCACGTTCTATCACACACTGTCCCCATACTCAGTCACGTTCTATCACAAACTGACCCCATACTCAGTCACGTTCAATCACAAACTGTCCCTCATACTCAGTCACGTTCTATCACAAACTGACCCCATACTCAGTCACGTTCAATCACAAACTGTCCCTCATACTCAGTCACGTTCTATCACAAACTGTCCCCCATACTCAGTCACGTTCTATCACCAACTGTACCCCATACTCAGTCACGTTCTATCACAAACTGTCCCCATACTCAGTCACGTTCTATCACAAACTGTCCCTCATACTCAGTCACGTTCTATCACAAAGTGTCCCCCATACTCAGTCACGTTCTATCACCAACTGTCCCCCATACTCAGTCACGTTCTATCACAAACAGTCCCCAATACTCAGTCACGTTCTATCACAAACTGTTCCCCATACTCAGTCACGTTCTATCACAAACTGTCCCCCATACTCAGTCACGTTCTATCACCAACTGTACCCCATACTCAGTCACGTTCTATCACAAACTGTCCCCCATACTCAGTCACATTCTATCACAAACTGTCCCCCATACTCAGTCACGTTCTAACACAATCTGTTCCCCATACTCAGTCACGTTCTATCACAAACTGTCCCCCATACTCGGTCACGTTCAATCACAAACTGTCCCCCATACTCGGTCACGTTCAATCACAAACTGTCCCCCATACTCAGTCACGTTCTAACACAAACTGTCCCCCATACTCAGTCACGTTCTATCACAAACTGTCCCCCATACTCGGTCACGTTCAATCACAAACTGTCCCCCATACTCAGTCACGTTCTACCACAAACTGTCCCCCATACTCAGTCACGTTCTATCACAAACTGTCCCCCATACTCAGTCACGTTCTGTCACAAACTGTCCCCCATACTCAGTCACATTCTATCACAAACTGTCCCCATACTCGGTCACGTTCAATCACAATCTGTCCCCCATACTCAGTCACGTTCAATCACAATCTGTCCCCATACTCAGTCACGTTCTATCACAATCTGTCCCTCATATTCAGTCACGTTCTATCACAAACTTTCCCCCATACTCAGTCACGTTCTGTCACAAACTGTCCCTCATACTCAGTCACGTTCTATCACAAACTGTCCCCCATACTCAGTCACGTTCAATCACAATCTGTCCCCATACTCAGTCATGTTCTATCACAAACTGTCCCCCATACTCAGTCACGTTCTATCACATACTGTCCCCCATACTCAGTCACGTTCTATAACACACTGTCCCCCATACTCAGTCACGTTCTATCACAAACTGTCCTTCATACTCAGTCACGTTCTGTCACAAACTGTCCCCCATCCTCAATCACGTTCTATCACATACTGTTCCCCATACTCAGTCACATTCTATCACAAACTGTCCCCCATACTCAGTCACGATCTATCACATACTGTTCCCCATACTCAGTCACATTCTGTCACAAACTGTCCCCCATACTCAGTCACGTTCTATCACAAACTGTCCCCCATACTCAGTCACATTCTGTCACAAACTGTCCCCCATACTCAGTCACGTTCTAACACAAACTGTCCCCATACTCAGTCACGTTCTGTCACAAACTGTCCCCCATCCTCAATCACGTTCTGTCACAAACTGTCCCCCATACTCAGTCACGTTCTATCACATACTGTTCCCCATACTCAGTCACGTTCTATCACAAACTGTCCCCCATACTCAGTCACATTCTGTCACAAACTGTCCCCCATACTCAGTCACGTTCTATCACAAACTGTCCCCATACTCAGTCACGTTCTATCACAAACTGTCCCCCATACTCAGTCACGTTCTATCACAAACTGTCCCCCATACTCAGTCACATTCTATCACAAACTGTCCCCCATACTCAGTCACGTTCTATCACAAACTGTCCCCCATACTCAGTCACGTTCTATCACAAACTGTCCCCCATACTCAGTCACATTCTATCACAAACTGTTCCCCATACTCAGTCACGTTCTATCACAAACTGTCCCCCATACTCAGTCACGTTCTATCACCAACTGTACCCCATACTCAGTCACGTTCTATCACAAACTGTACCCCATTTTCAGTCACGTTCTATCACAAACTGTCCCCCATACTCAGTCACGTTCTATCACCAACTGTCCCCCATACTCAGTCACGTTCTATCACAAACAGTCCCCATACTCAGTCACGTTCTATCACAAACTGTCCCCCATTCTCAGTCACGTTCTATCACAAACTGTCCCTCATACTCAGTCACGTTCTAACACAAACTGTCCCCCATTCTCAGTCACGTTCTATCACAAACTGTCCCTCATACTCAGTCACGTTCTAACACAAACTGTCCCCCATACTCAGTCACGTTCTATCACAAACTGTCCCCATACTCAGTCACGTTCTATCACAAACTGTCCCTCATACTCAGTCACGTTCTATCACAAAGTGTCCCCCATACTCAGTCACGTTCTATCACCAACTGTCCCCCATACTCAGTCACGTTCTATCACAAACAGTCCCCAATACTCAGTCACGTTCTATCACAAACTGTTCCCCATACTCAGTCACGTTCTATCACAAACTGTCCCCCATACTCAGTCACGTTCTATCACAAACTGTCCCCCAGACTCAGTCACGTTCTATCACCAACTGTACCCCATACTCAGTCACGTTCTATCACAAACTGGCCCCATACTCAGTCACGTTCTATCACCAACTGTACCCCATACTCAGTCACGTTCTATCACAAACTGTACCCCATTTTCAGTCACGTTCTATCACAAACTGTCCCTCATACTCAGTCACGTTCTATCACACACTGTCCCCATACTCAGTCACGTTCTATCACAAACTGACCCCATACTCAGTCACGTTCTATCACAAACTGTCCCCCATTCTCAGTCACGTTCTATCACAAACTGTCCCTCATACTCAGTCACGTTCTATCACACACTGTCCCCATACTCAGTCACGTTCTATCACAAACTGACCCCATACTCAGTCACGTTCAATCACAAACTGTCCCTCATACTCAGTCACGTTCTATCACAAACTGACCCCATACTCAGTCACGTTCAATCACAAACTGTCCCTCATACTCAGTCACGTTCTATCACAAACTGTCCCCCATACTCAGTCACGTTCTATCACCAACTGTACCCCATACTCAGTCACGTTCTATCACAAACTGTCCCCATACTCAGTCACGTTCTATCACAAACTGTCCCTCATACTCAGTCACGTTCTATCACAAAGTGTCCCCCATACTCAGTCACGTTCTATCACCAACTGTCCCCCATACTCAGTCACGTTCTATCACAAACAGTCCCCAATACTCAGTCACGTTCTATCACAAACTGTTCCCCATACTCAGTCACGTTCTATCACAAACTGTCCCCCATACTCAGTCACGTTCTATCACCAACTGTACCCCATACTCAGTCACGTTCTATCACAAACTGTCCCCCATACTCAGTCACATTCTATCACAAACTGTCCCCCATACTCAGTCACGTTCTATCACAAACTGTCTCCCACACTCAGTCATGTTCTATCACAAACTGTCCCCCATACTCAGTCACGTTCTATCACAAACTGTCTCCCATACTCAGTCACGTTCTATCACAAACTGTCTCCCATACTCAGTCACGTTCTATCACAAACTGTCCCCCATACTCAGTCACGTTCTATCACAAACTGTCCCCCATACTCAGTCACGTTCTATCACAAACTGTCTCCCATACTCAGTCACGTTCTATCACAAACTGTCTCCCATACTCAGTCACGTTCTATCACAAACTGTCCCCCATACTCAGTCACGTTCTATCACAAACTGTCTCCCATACTCAGTCACGTTCTATCACAAACTGTCCCCCATACTCAGTCACGTTCTATCACAAACTGTCCCCCATACTCAGTCACGTTCTATCACAAACTGTCCCCCATACTCAGTCACGTTCTATCACAAACTGTCTCCCATACTCAGTCACGTTCTATCACAAACTGTCCCCCATACTCAGTCACGTTCTATCACAAACTGTCCCCCATACTCAGTCACGTTCCATCACAAACTGTCCCCCATACTCAGTCACGTTCTATCACAAAGTGTCCCCAATACTCAGTCACGTTCTATCACAAACTGTCCCCCATACTCAGTCACGTTCTATCACACACTGTCCCCCATACTCAGTCACATTCTATCACAAACTGTCCCCCATACTCAGTCACGTTCTATCACAATCTGACCCCATACTCAGTCACGTTCTATCACAAACTGTCCCCCATACTCAGTCACGTTCTATCACAAACTGTCCCCCATACTCAGTCACGTTCTATCACATACTGTTCCCCATTCTCAGTCATGTTCTATCACAAACTGTCCCCAAAACTCAGTCACGTTCTTTCACAAACCGTCCCCCATACTCAGTCACGTTCTATCACAAACTGTCCCCCATACTCAGTCACGTTCTATCACAAGTTGTCCCCATACTCAGCCACATTCTATCACAGACTGTCCCCCATACTCAGTCACGTTCTATCACAAAGTGTCCCCCATACTCAGTCACGTTCTATCACCATCTGTCCCCCATACTCAGTCACGTTCTATCACCATCTGTCCCCCATACTCAGTCACGTTCTATCACAAACAGTCCCCAATACTCAGTCACGTTCTATCACAAACTGTTCCCCATACTCAGTCACGTTCTATCACAAACTGTCCCCCATACTCAGTCACGTTCTATCACCAACTGTACCCCATACTCAGTCACGTTCTATCACAAACTGTCCCCATACTCAGTCACGTTCTATCACAAACTGTCCCTCATACTCAGTCACGTTCTATCACAAAGTGTCCCCCATACTCAGTCACGTTCTATCACCAACTGTCCCCCATACTCAGTCACGTTCTATCACAAACAGTCCCCAATACTCAGTCACGTTCTATCACAAACTGTTCCCCATACTCAGTCACGTTCTATCACAAACTGTCCCCCATACTCAGTCACGTTCTATCACCAACTGTACCCCATACTCAGTCACGTTCTATCACAAACTGTCCCCATACTCAGTCACGTTCTATCACCAACTGTACCCCATACTCAGTCACGTTCTATCACAAACTGTACCCCATTTTCAGTCACGTTCTATCACAAACTGTCCCCCATACTCAGTCACGTTCTATCACCAACTGTCCCCCATACTCAGTCACGTTCTATCACAAACAGTCCCCATACTCAGTCACGTTCTATCACAAACTGTCCCCCATTCTCAGTCACGTTCTATCACAAACTGTCCCTCATACTCAGTCACGTTCTAACACAAACTGTCCCCCATTCTCAGTCACGTTCTATCACAAACTGTCCCTCATACTCAGTCACGTTCTAACACAAACTGTCCCCCATACTCAGTCACGTTCTAACACAAACTGTCCCCCATACTCAGTCACGTTCTATCACAAACTGTCCCCATACTCAGTCACGTTCTATCACAAACTGTCCCTCATACTCAGTCACGTTCTATCACAAAGTGTCCCCCATACTCAGTCACGTTCTATCACCAACTGTCCCCCATACTCAGTCACGTTCTATCACAAACAGTCCCCAATACTCAGTCACGTTCTATCACAAACTGTTCCCCATACTCAGTCACGTTCTATCACAAACTGTCCCCCATACTCAGTCACGTTCTATCACAAACTGTCCCCCAGACTCAGTCACGTTCTATCACCAACTGTACCCCATACTCAGTCACGTTCTATCACAAACTGGCCCCATACTCAGTCACGTTCTATCACCAACTGTACCCCATACTCAGTCACGTTCTATCACAAACTGTACCCCATTTTCAGTCACGTTCTATCACAAACTGTCCCTCATACTCAGTCACGTTCTATCACACACTGTCCCCATACTCAGTCACGTTCTATCACAAACTGACCCCATACTCAGTCACGTTCTATCACAAACTGTCCCCCATTCTCAGTCACGTTCTATCACAAACTGTCCCTCATACTCAGTCACGTTCTATCACACACTGTCCCCATACTCAGTCACGTTCTATCACAAACTGACCCCATACTCAGTCACGTTCAATCACAAACTGTCCCTCATACTCAGTCACGTTCTATCACAAACTGACCCCATACTCAGTCACGTTCAATCACAAACTGTCCCTCATACTCAGTCACGTTCTATCACAAACTGTCCCCCATACTCAGTCACGTTCTATCACCAACTGTACCCCATACTCAGTCACGTTCTATCACAAACTGTCCCCATACTCAGTCACGTTCTATCACAAACTGTCCCTCATACTCAGTCACGTTCTATCACAAAGTGTCCCCCATACTCAGTCACGTTCTATCACCAACTGTCCCCCATACTCAGTCACGTTCTATCACAAACAGTCCCCAATACTCAGTCACGTTCTATCACAAACTGTTCCCCATACTCAGTCACGTTCTATCACAAACTGTCCCCCATACTCAGTCACGTTCTATCACCAACTGTACCCCATACTCAGTCACGTTCTATCACAAACTGTCCCCCATACTCAGTCACATTCTATCACAAACTGTCCCCCATACTCAGTCACGTTCTAACACAATCTGTTCCCCATACTCAGTCACGTTCTATCACAAACTGTCCCCCATACTCGGTCACGTTCAATCACAAACTGTCCCCCATACTCGGTCACGTTCAATCACAAACTGTCCCCCATACTCAGTCACGTTCTAACACAAACTGTCCCCCATACTCAGTCACGTTCTATCACAAACTGTCCCCCATACTCGGTGACGTTCAATCACAAACTGTCCCCCATACTCAGTCACGTTCTACCACAAACTGTCCCCCATACTCAGTCACGTTCTGTCACAAACTGTCCCCCATACTCAGTCACATTCTATCACAAACTGTCCCCATACTCGGTCACGTTCAATCACAATCTGTCCCCCATACTCAGTCACGTTCAATCACAATCTGTCCCCATACTCAGTCACGTTCTATCACAATCTGTCCCTCATATTCAGTCACGTTCTATCACAAACTGTCCCCCATACTCAGTCACGTTCTGTCACAAACTGTCCCTCATACTCAGTCACGTTCTATCACAAACTGTCCCCCATACTCAGTCACGTTCAATCACAATCTGTCCCCATACTCAGTCATGTTCTATCACAAACTGTCCCCCATACTCAGTCACGTTCTATCACATACTGTCCCCCATACTCAGTCACGTTCTATAACACACTGTCCCCCATACTCAGTCACGTTCTATCACAAACTGTCCTTCATACTCAGTCACGTTCTGTCACAAACTGTCCCCCATCCTCAATCACGTTCTATCACATACTGTTCCCCATACTCAGTCACATTCTATCACAAACTGTCCCCCATACTCAGTCACGTTCTATCACATACTGTTCCCCATACTCAGTCACATTCTGTCACAAACTGTCCCCCATACTCAGTCACGTTCTATCACAAACTGTCCCCCATACTCAGTCACATTCTGTCACAAACTGTCCCCCATACTCAGTCACGTTCTAACACAAACTGTCCCCATACTCAGTCACGTTCTGTCACAAACTGTCCCCCATCCTCAATCACGTTCTGTCACAAACTGTCCCCCATACTCAGTCACGTTCTATCACATACTGTTCCCCATACTCAGTCACGTTCTATCACAAACTGTCCCCCATACTCAGTCACATTCTATCACAAACTGTCCCCCATACTCAGTCACGTTCTATCACAAACTGTCCCCATACTCAGTCACGTTCTATCACAAACTGTCCCCCATACTCAGTCACGTTCTATCACAAACTGTCCCCCATACTCAGTCACATTCTATCACAAACTGTCCCCCATACTCAGTCACGTTCTATCACAAACTGTCCCCCATACTCAGTCACATTCTATCACAAACTGTTCCCCATACTCAGTCACGTTCTATCACAAACTGTCCCCCATACTCAGTCACGTTCTATCACAAACTGTCCCCCATACTCAGCCACATTCTATCACAAACTGTCCCCCATACTCAGTCACGTTCTATCACAAACTGTCCCTCATACTCAGTCAAGTTCTATCACATACTGTCCCCCATACTCAGTCACGTTCTATAACACACTGTCCCCCATACTCAGTCACGTTCTATCACAAACTGTCCCCATACTCAGTCACGTTCTATCACAAACTGTCCCCAATACTCAGTCACGTTCTATCACAAAGTGTCCCCAATACTCAGTCACATTCTATCACAAACTGTCCCCCATACTCAGTCACGTTCTATCACACACTGTCTCCCATACGGAGACACGTTCTATCACAATCTGTCCCCCATAACCAGTCACGTTCTATCACAAACTGTCCCCCATACTCAGTCACGTTCTATCACAAACTGTCCCCCATACTCAGTCACGTTCTATCACACACTGTCTCCCATACGCAGACACGTTCTATCACAATCTGTCCCCCATAACCAGTCACGTTCTATCACAAACTGTCCCCCATACTCAGTCACGTTCTATCAGAAACTGTCCCTCATACTCAGTCATGTTCTATCACAAACTGTCCCCCATACTCGGTCACGTTCAATCACAAACTGTCCCCCATACTCAGTCATGTTCTATCACAAACTGTCCCCCATACTCAGTCACGTTCTATCAGAAACTGTCCCTCATACTCAGTCACGATCTATCACAAACTGTCCCCCATACTCAGTCACGTTCTATCATAGTCTGTCCCCCATACTCAGTCACGTTCTATCACAAACTGTCCCTCGTACTCAGTCACGTTCTATCACAAACTGCCCCCATACTCAGTCTCGTTCTATCGCAAACTGTCCCTCATGTTCAGTCACGTTCTATCACAAACTGTCCCCCACACTCAGTCATGTTCTATCACAAACTGTCCCCCATACTCACTCACGTTCTATCACAAACTGTTCCCCACACTCAGTCAAGTTCTATCACAAAGTGTCCCCAATACTCAGTCACATTCTATCACAAACTGTCCCCCATACTCAGTCACGTTCTATCACACACTGTGTCCCATACGCAGACACGTTCTATCACAATCTGTCCCCCATAACCAGTCACGTTCTATCACAAACTGTCCCCCATACTCAGTCACGTTCTATCACAAACTGTCCCCATTCTCAGTCACGTTCTATCACAAAGTGGCCCCCATACTCAGTCACGTTCTATCACAAACTGTCCACAATACTCACTCACGTTCTATCACAAACTGTTCCCCATACTCAGTCAAGTTCTATCACACACTGTCTCCCATACGCAGACACGTTCTACCACAAACTGTCCCCCATACTCAGTCACGTTCTAACACAAACTGTTCCCCACACTCAGTCACGTTCTATCACAAACTGTCCCCCATACTCAGTCACATTCTATCACAAACTGTCCCCCATACTCAGTCACGTTCTATCACAAACTGTCCCCCATACTCAGTCACGTTCTAACACAAACTGGCCCCCATACTCAGTCACGTTCTATCACAAACTGTCCCCCATACTCAGTCACGTTCTATCACAAACTGTCCCCCATACTCAGTCACGTTCTATCACAAACTGTCCCCCATACTCAGTCACGTTCTATCACAAACTGTCCCCCATACTCAGTCACGTTCTATCACAAACTGTCCCCCATACTCAGTCACGTTCTATCACAAACTGTCCCCCATACTCAGTCACGTTCTATCACAAACTGGCCCCCATACTCAGTCACGTTCTATCACAAACTGTTCCCCATACTCAGTCACGTTCTATCACAAACTGTCCCCCATACTCAGTCACATTCTATCACAAACTGTCCCCCATACTCAGTCACGTTCTATCACAAACAGTCCCCCATACTCAGTCACGTTCTATCACAAACAGTCCCCCATACTCAGTCACGTTCTATCACAAACTGTCCCCCATACTCAGTCACGTTCTATCACAAACTGGCCCCCATACTCAGTCACGTTCTATCACAAACTGTTCCCCATACTCAGTCACGTTCTATCACAAACTGTCCCCCATACTCAGTCACATTCTATCACAAACTGTCCCCCATACTCAGTCACATTCTATCACAAACAGTCCCCCATACTCAGTCACGTTCTATCACAAACTGTCCCCCATACTCAGTCACGTTCTATCACAAAGTGTTCCCCATACTCAGACACGTTCTATCACAAAGTGTCCCTCATGTTCAGTCACGTTCTATCACAAACTGTCCCCCATACTCAGTCACGTTCTATCACAATCTGTCCCTCATACTCAGTCACGTTCTATCACAAACTGTCCCCCATACTCAGTCACGTTCTATCACAAACTGTCCCCCATACTCAGTCACGTTCTAACACAAACTGTCCCCCATACTCAGTCACGTTCTTTCACAAACTGTCCCCCATACTCAGTCACGTTCTATCACAAACTGTCCCCCATACTCAGTCACGTTCTATCACAAACTGTCCCCAATACTCAGTCACGTTCTATCACAAACTGTCCCCCATACTCAGTCACGTTCTAACACAAACTGTCCCCCACACTCAGTCACGTTCTTTCACAAACTGTCCCCCATACTCAGTCACGTTCTATCACAAACTGTCCCCCATACTCAGTCACGTTCTATGACAAACTGTCCCCCATACTCAGTCACGTTCTAACACAAACTGTCCCCCATACTCAGTCACGTTCTATCACAAACTGTCCCTCATACTCAGTCACGTTCTATCACACACTGTCCTCCATACTCAGTCACGTTCTATCACACACTGTCCCCCATACTCAGTCACGTTCTATCACAAACTGTCCCCCATACTCAGTCACGTTCTATCACAAACTGTCCCCAATACTCAGTCACGTTCTATCACAAACTGTCCCCCATACTCAGTCACGTTCTATCACAAACTGTCCCCCATACTCAGTCACGTTCTAACACAAACTGTCCCCCATACTCAGTCACGTTCTATCACAAACTGTCCCCCATACTCAGTCACGTTCTATCACAAACTGTCCCCCATACTCAGTCACGTTCTAACACAAACTGTCCCCCATACTCAGTCACGTTCTATCACAAACTGTCCCCAATACTCAGTCACGTTCTATCACAAACTGTCCCCCATACTCAGTCACGTTCTATCACAAACTGTCCCCCATACTCAGTCACGTTCTAACACAAACTGTCCCCCATACTCAGTCACGTTCTATCACAAACTGTCCCCCATACTCAGTCACGTACTATCACAAACTGTCCCCCATACTCAGTCACGTTCTATCACAAACTGTCCCCAATACTCAGTCACGTTCTATCACAAACTGTCCCCCATACTCAGTCACGTTTTATCACAAACTGTCCCCCATACTCAGTCACGTTCTATCACAAACTTCCCCCATACTCAGTCACGTTCTATCACAAACTGTCCCCCATACTCAGTCACGTTCTATCACAAACTGTCCCCCATACTCAGTCACGTTCTATCACAAACTGTCCCCCATACTCAGTCACGTTCTATCACAAACTGTCCCCTATACTCAGTCACGTTCTATCACAAACTGTCCCCCATACTCAGTCACGTTCTATCACAAACTGTCCCCCATACTCAGTCACGTTTTATCACAAACTGTCCCCCATACTCAGTCACGTTCTATCACAAACTGTCCCCCATACTCAGTCACGTTCTATCACAAACTGTCCCCCATATTCAGTCACGTGCTATCACAAACTGTCCCCCATACGCAGTCACGTTCTATCACAAACTGTCCCCTATACTCAGTCACGTTCTATCATAAACTCTTCCCCATACTCAGTCATGTTCTATCACACACTGTCCCCCATACTCAGTCACGTTCTTTCACAAACTGTCCCCCATACTCAGTCACGTTCTATCACAAACTGTCCCCCATACTCAGTCATGTTCTATCACACACTGTCCCCCATACTCAGTCACGTTCTATCACAAGCTGTCCCCCAGACTCAGTCACGTTCTATCACAAACTGTCCCCCATACTCAGTCACGTTCTATCACAAACTGTCCTTCATACTCAGTCACGTTCTGTCACAAACTATCCCCCATACTCAGTCACGTTCTATCACAAACTGTCCTTCATACTCAGTCACGTTCTGTCACAAACTGTCCCCCATACTCAATCACGTTCTGTCACAAACTGTCCCCCATACTCAGTCACGTTCTATCACATACTGTTCCCCATACTCAGTCACATTCTATCACAAACTGTCCCCCATACTCAGCCACATTCTATCACAAACTGTCCCCCATACTCAGTCACGTTCTATCACAAACTGTCCCTCATACTCAGTCACGTTCTATCACATACTGTCCCCCATACTCAGTCACGTTCTATAACACACTGTCCCCCATACTCAGTCACGTTCTATCACAAACTGTCCCCATACTCCGTCACGTTCTATCACAAACTATCCCCAATACTCAGTCACGTTCTATCACAAAGTGTCCCCAATACTCAGTCACATTCTATCACAAACTGTCCCCCATACTCAGTCACGTTCTATCACACACTGTCCCCCATACTCAGTCACATTCTATCACACACTGTCTCCCATACTCAGTCACGTTCTATCACACACTGTCTCCCATACGCAGACACGTTCTATCACAATCTGTCCCTCATATTCAGTCACATTCTATCACAAACTGTCCCCCATACTCAGTCACGTTCTATCACAATCTGTTCCCCATACTCAGTCACGTTCAATCACAAACTGTCCCCCATAATCAGTCACGTTCTATCACAAACTGTCCCCCATACTCGGTCACGTTCACTCACAAACTGTCCCCCATACTCAGTCACGTTCTATCACAAACTGTCCCCCATACTCAGTCACGTTCTATCATAGTCTGTCCCCCATACTCAGTCACGTTCTATCACAAACTGTCCCTCGTACTCAGTCACGTTCTATCACAAACTGCCCCTATACTCAGTCTCGTTCTATCGCAAACTGTCCCTCATGTTCAGTCACGTTCTATCACAAACTGTCCCCCACACTCAGTCATGTTCTATCACAAACTGTCCCCCATACTCAGTCACGTTCTATCACAAACTGTCCCCCATGCTCACTCACGTTCTATCACAAACTGTTCCCCACACTAAGTCAAGTTCTATCACAAAGTGTCCCCAATACTCAGTCACATTCTATCACAAACTGTCCCCCATACTCAGTCACGTTCTATCACACACTGTCTCCCATACGCAGACACGTTCTATCACAATCTGTCCCCCATAACCAGTCACGTTCTATCACAAACTGTCCCCCATACTCAGTCACGTTCTATCACAAACTGTCCCCATTCTCAGTCACGTTCTAACACAAAGTGGCCCCCATACTCAGTCACGTTCTATCACAAACTGTCCCCATTCTCAGTCACGTTCTATCACAAACTGTCCCCCATACTCACTCACGTTCTATCACAAACTGTTCCCCATACTCAGTCAAGTTCTATCACACACTGTCTCCAATACGCAGACACGTTCTACCACAAACTGTCCCCCATACTCAGTCACGTTCTATCACACACTGTCCCCCATACTCAGTCACGTTCTATCACAAACTGTCACCCATACTCAGTCACGTTCTATCACAAACTGTCCCCCATACTCAGTCACGTTCTAACACAAACTGGCCCCCATACTCAGTCACGTTCTATCACAAACAGTCCCCCATACTCAGTCACGTTCTATCACAAACTGTCCCCCATACTCAGTCACGTTCTATCACAAAGTGTTCCCCATACTCAGACACGTTCTATCACAAACTGTCCCCCATACTCAGTCACGTTCTATCACAATCTGTCCCCCATACTCAGTCACGTTCTATCACAAACTGTCCCCCATACTCAGTCACGTTCTATCACAAACTGACCCCCATACTCAGTCACGTTCTAACACAAAGTGTTCCCCACACTCAGTCACGTTCTATCACATACTGTCCCCCATACTCAGTCACGTTCTATCACAAACTGTCCCCCATACTCAGACACGTTCTATCACAAACTGTCCCCCATACTCAGTCACGTTCTATCACAAACTGTCCCCCATACTCAGTCACGTTCTATCACAAACTGTCCCCAATACTCAGTCACGTTCTATCACAAACTGTCCCCCATACTCAGTCACGTTCTAACACAAACTGTTCCCCACACTCAGTCACGTTCTATCACAAACTGTCCCCCATACTCAGTCACGTTCTATCACAAACTGTCCCCCATACTCAGTCACGTTCTATCACAAACTGTCCCCATACTCAGTCACATTCTATCACAAACTGTCCCCCATACTCAGTCACGTTCTATCACAAACTGTCCCCCATACTCAGTCACGTTCTATCACAAACTGTCCCCATACTCAGTCACGTTCTATCACAAACTGTCCCCCATACTCAGTCACGTTCTATCACAAACTGTCCCCATACTCAGTCACGTTCTATCACAAACTGTCCCCCATACTCAGTCACGTTTTATCACAAACTGTCCCCCATACGCAGACACGTTCTATCACAATCTGTCCCCCATACTCAGTCACGTTCTATCACAAACTGTCCCCCATACTCAGTCACGTTTTATCACAAATTGTCCCCATACTCAGTCACGTTCTATCACCAACCTTTCCCCATACTCAGTCATGTTCTATCACAAACTGTCCCCATACTCAGTCACGTTCTGTCACAAACTGTCTCCCATACTCAGTCACGTTCTATCACAAACTGTCCCCATACTCAGTCACATTCTATCACAAACTGTCCCCCATAACCAGTCACGTTCTATCACAAACTGTCCCCCATACTCAGTCACGTTCTAACACAAACTGTTCCCCACACTCAGTCACGTTCTATCACAAACTGTCCCCCATACTCAGTCACGTTCTATCACAAACTGTCCCCCATACTCAGTCACGTTTTATCACAAATTGTCCCCATACTCAGTCACGTTCTATCACCAACCTTTCCCCATACTCAGTCATGTTCTATCACAAACTGTCCCCATACTCAGTCACGTTCTGTCACAAACTGTCTCCCATACTCAGTCACGTTCTATCACAAACTGTCCCCATACTCAGTCACATTCTATCACAAACTGTCCCTCATACTCAGTCACGTTCTGTCACAAACTGTCCCCATACTCAGTCACATTCTATCACAAACTGTCCCCCATACTCAGTCACGTTCTATCACAAACTGTCCCCCATACTCAGTCACGTTCTATCACAAACTGTCCCCCATACTCAGTCACATTCTATCACAAACTGTCCCTCATACTCAGTCATGTTCTATCACAAGCTGTCCCCATACTCAGTCACGTTCTATCACAATCTGTCCCTCATATTCAGTCACGTTCTATCACAAACTGTCCCCCATACTCAGTCACGTTCTATCACAATCTGTTCCCCATACTCAGTCACGTTCTATCACAAACTGTCCCCCATACTCAGTCACGTTCTATCACAAACTGTCCCCCATACTCAGTCAAGTTCTATCATAGTCTGTCCCCCATACTCAGTCACGTTCTATCACAAACTGTCCCTCGTACTCAGTCACGTTCTATCACAAACTGCCCCTATACTCAGTCTCGTTCTATCGCAAACTGTCCCTCATGTTCAGTCACGTTCTATCACAAACTGTCCCCCACACTCAGTCATGTTCTATCACAAACTGTCCCCCATACTCAGTCACGTTGTATCACAATCTGTCCCTCATATTCAGTCACGTTCTATCACAAACTGTCCCCCATACTCAGTCACGTTCTATCACAATCTGTTCCCCATACTCAGTCACGTTCTATCACAAACTGCCCCTATACTCAGTCTCGTTCTATCGCAAACTGTCCCTCATGTTCAGTCACGTTCTATCACAAACTGTCCCCCACACTCAGTCATGTTCTATCACAAACTGTCCCCCATACTCAGTCACGTTCTATCACAAACTGTCCCCCATACTCAGTCACGTTCTATCACAAACTGTTCCCCACACTAAGTCAAGTTCTATCACAAAGTGTCCCCAATACTCAGTCACATTCTATCACAAACTGTCCCCCATACTCAGTCACGTTCTATCACACACTGTCTCCCATACGCAGACACGTTCTATCACAATCTGTCCCCCATAACCAGTCACGTTCTATCACAAACTGTCCCCCATACTCAGTCACGTTCTATCACAAACTGTCCCCATTCTCAGTCACGTTCTATCACAAAGTGGCCCCCATACTCAGTCACGTTCTATCACAAACTGTCCACAATACTCACTCACGTTCTATCACAAACTGTTCCCCATACTCAGTCAAGTTCTATCACACACTGTCTCCAATACGCAGACACGTTCTACCACAAACTGTCCCCCATACTCAGTCACGTTCTAACACAAACTGTTCCCCACACTCAGTCACGTTCTATCACAAACTGTCACCCATACTCAGTCACGTTCTATCACAAACTGTCCCCCATACTCAGTCACGTTCTAACACAAACTGGCCCCCATACTCAGTCACGTTCTATCACAAACAGTCCCCCATACTCAGTCACGTTCTATCACAAACTGTCCCCCATACTCAGTCACGTTCTATCACAAAGTGTTCCCCATACTCAGACACGTTCTATCACAAACTGTCCCTCATGTTCAGTCACGTTCTATCACAAACTGTCCCCCATACTCAGTCACGTTCTATCACAATCTGTCCCCCATACTCAGTCACGTTCTATCACAAACTGTCCCCCATACTCAGTCACGTTCTATCACAAACTGGCCCCCATACTCAGTCACGTTCTAACACAAAGTGTTCCCCACACTCAGTCACGTTCTATCACATACTGTCCCCCATACTCAGTCACGTTCTATCACAAACTGTCCCCCATACTCAGTCACGTTCTATCACAAACTGTCCCCAATACTCAGTCACGTTCTATCACAAACTGTCCCCCATACTCAGTCACGTTCTATCACTAACTGTCCCCCATACTCAGTCACGTTCTATCACAAACTGTCCCCTATACTCAGTCACGTTCTATCACAAACTGTCCCCCATACTCAGTCACGTTCTATCACAAACTGTCCCCCATACTCAGTCACGTTTTATCACAAACTGTCCCCCATACTCAGTCACGTTCTATCACAATCTGTCCCCCATAACCAGTCACGTTCTATCACAAACTGTCCCCCATACTCAGTCACGTTCTAACACAAACTGTTCCCCACACTCAGTCACGTTCTATCACAAACTGTCCCCCATACTCAGTCACGTTCTATCACAAACAGTCCCCCATACTCAGTCACGTTTTATCACAAATTGTCCCCATACTCAGTCACGTTCTATCACCAACCTTTCCCCATACTCAGTCATGTTCTATCACAAACTGTCCCCATACTCAGTCACGTTCTGTCACAAACTGTCTCCCATACTCAGTCACGTTCTATCACAAACTGTCCACCATACTCAGTCACATTCTATCACAAACTGTCCCTCATACTCAGTCACGTTTTATCACAAACTGTCCCCCATACTCAGTCACGTTTTATCACAAACTGTCTCCCATACTCAGTCACGTTCTATCACAAACTGTCCACCATACTCAGTCACATTCTATCACAAACTGTCCCTCATACTCAGTCACGTTTTATCACAAACTGTCCCGCATACTCAGTCACGTTCTATCACAAACTGTCCCCCATACTCAGTCACGTTTTATCACAAACTGTCCCCCATACTCAGTCACGTTCTATCACAAACTGTCCACCATACTCAGTCACATTCTATCACAAACTGTCCCTCATACTCAGTCACGTTTTATCACAAACTGTCCCCCATACTCGGTCACGTTCTATCACAAACCCTCCCCCATACTCAGTCATGTTCTATCACAAACTGTCCCCCATACTCAGTCACGTTCTATCACAAACTGTCCCTCATGTTCAGTCACGTTCTATCACAAACTGTCCCCCATACTCAGTCACGTTCTATCACAATCTGTCCCCCATACTCAGTCACGTTCTATCACAAACTGTCCCCCATACTCAGTCACGTTCTGTCACAAACTGTCCCCCATACTCAGTCACGTTCTATCACAAACTGTCCTCCATCCTAAGTCACGTTCTATCACAAACTGTCCCCCATACTCAGTCACGTTCTATCACAAACTGTCCCCAATACTCAGTCACGTTCTATCACAAACTGTCCCCCATACTCAGTCACGTTCTAACACGAACTGTTCCCCACACTCAGTCACGTTCTATCACAAACTGTCCCCCATACTCAGTCACGTTCTATCACAAACTGTCCCCCATACTCAGTCACGTTTTATCACAAACTGTCCCCCATACTCAGTCACGTTCTATCACAAACTGTCCCCCATACTCAGTCACGTTTTATCACAAACTGTCCCCCATACTCAGTCACGTTCTATCACAAACTGTTCCCCATACTCAGTCACGTTCTATCACAAACTGTCCCCCATATTCAGTCATGTTCTATCACAAACTGTCCCCATGCTCAGTCACGTTCTGTCACAAACTGTCCCCCATACTCAGTCACGTTCTATCACAAACTGTCCCTCATACTCAGTCACGTTCTATCACAAACTGTCCCCCATACTCAGTCACGTTTTATCACAAACTGTCCCCCATACTCAGTCACGTTCTATCACAAACTGTCCCCTATACTCAGTCACGTTCTGTCACAAACTGTCCCCCATACTCAGTCACGTTCTATCACAAACTGTCCCTCATACTCAGTCACGTTCTATCACAAACTGTCCCCCATACTCAGTCACGTTTTATCACAAACTGTCCCCCATACTCAGTCACGTTCTATCACAAACTGTCCCCTATACTCAGTCACGTTCTATCACAAACTCTCACCCATACTCAGTCATGTTCTATCACAAACTGTCCCCCATACTCAGTCATGTTCTATCACACACTGTCCCCCATACTCAGTCACGTTCTTTCACAAACTGTCCCCCATACTCAGTCACGTTCTATCACAAGCTGTCCCCCAGACTCAGTCACGTTCTATCACAAACTGTCCCCTATACTCAGTCACGTTCTATCACAAACTGTCCCCCATACTCAGTCACATTCTTTCACAAACTGTCGCTCATACTCAGTCACTTACTATCACAAAGTGGCCCCCATACTCAGTCACGTTCTATCACAAACTGTCCTTCATACTCAGTCACGTTCTGTCACAAACTGTCCCCCATACTCAGTCACGTTCTATCACAAACTGTTCCCCATACTCAGTCACATTCTATCACAAACTGTCCCCCATACTCAGTCACGTTCTGTCACAAACTGTCCCCCATACTCAGTCACGTTCTATCACAAACTGTTCCCCATACTCAGTCACATTCTATCACAAACTGTCCCCCATACTCAGTCACGTTCTATCAAAAACTGTCTCCCATACTCAGACTCGTTCTATCACAAACTGTCCCTCATGTTCAGTCACGTTCTATCACAAACTGTCCCCCATACTCAGTCACGTTCTATCACAATCTGTCCCCCATACTCAGTCACGTTCTATCACAAACTTTCCCCCATACTCAGTCACGTTCTATCACAAACTGTCCCCCATACTCAGTCACGTTCTAACACAAACTGTCCCCCATACTCAGTCACGTTCTATCACAAACTGTCCCCCATACTCAGACACGTTCTATCACAAACTGTCCCTCATACTCAGTCACGTTCTATTACATACTGTCCCCCATACTCAGTCACGTTCTATAACACACTGTCCCCCATACTCAGTCACGTTCTATCACAAACTGTCCCCAATACTCAGTCACATTCTATCACAAACTGTCCCCATACTCAGTCACGTTCTATCACACACTGTCTCCCATACGCAGACACGTTCTATCACAATCTGTCCCCCATAACCAGTCACGTTCTATCACAAACTGTCCCCCATACTCAGTCACGTTCTATCACAAACTGTCCCTCATACTCAGTCATGTTCTATCACAAACTGTCCCCCATACTCAGTCACGTTCTATCACAAACTGTCCCCCATACTCAGTCACGTTCTATCACACACTGTCTCCCATACGCAGACACGTTCTATCACAATCTGTCCCCCATAACCAGTCACGTTCTATCACAAACTG
Organism: Chiloscyllium plagiosum; assembly: GCF_037043375.1. Taxonomy (NCBI): domain Eukaryota; kingdom Metazoa; phylum Chordata; class Chondrichthyes; order Orectolobiformes; family Hemiscylliidae; genus Chiloscyllium; species Chiloscyllium plagiosum. Next base: position 8,621,600 of record NW_028270178.1, read on the forward strand.
TCCCCCATACTCAGTCACGTTCTATCAGAAACTGTCCCTCATACTCAGTCATGTTCTATCACAAACTGTCCCCCATACTCAGTCACATTCTATCACAATCTGTTCCCCATACTCAGTCACGTTCTATCACAAACTGTCCCCCATACTCAGTCACGTTCTATCACAAACTGTCCCTCATATTCAGTCACGTTCTTTCACAAACTGTCCCCCATACTCAGTCACGTTCTATCACAAACTGTCCCTCATATTCAGTCACGTCCTATCGCAAACTGTCCCTCATGTTCAGTCACGTTCTATCACAAACTGCCCCCATACTCAGTCACGTTCTATCACAAACTGTCCCCCATACTCAGTCACGTTCTATCACAAACTGTCCCCCATACTCAGTCACATTCTATCACAAACTGTCCCCCATACTCAGTCACATTCTATCACAATCTGTCCCCCATACTCAGTCACATTCTATCACAAACTGTCCCCCATACTCAGTCACATTCTATCACAAACTGTCCCCCATACTCAGTCACGTTCTATCACAAACTGTTCCCCATACTCAGTCACGTTCTATCACAAACTGTCCCCATACTCAGTCACGTTCTATCACAAACTGTCCCCCATACTCAGTCACGTTCTATCACAAACTGTCCCCCATACTCAGTCACGTTCTATCACAAACTGTCCCCCATACTCAGTCACGTTCTATCACAAACTGTCCCCCATACTCAGTCACGTTCTATCACAAACTCTCCCCCATACTCAGTCACGTTCTATCACAAACTGTCCCCATACTCAGTCACGTTCTATCACAAACTGTTCCCCATACTCAGTCACGTTCTATCACAATCTGTCCCTCATATTCAGTCACGTTCTATCACAATCTGTCCCCCATATTCAGTCACGTTCTATCACAAACTGTCTCCCATACTCAGTCACATTCTATCACAAACTGTCCCCCATACTCAGTCAATTTCTATCACAATCTGTCCCCCATACTCAGTCACGTTCTATCACAATCTGTCCCCCATACTCAGTCACGTTCTATCACAAACTGTCCCCCATACTCAGTCACGTTCTATCACAAACTGTCCCCCATACTCAGTCACATTCTATCACAAACTGTCCCCCATACTCAGTCACGTTCTATCACAAACTGTCCCCCATACTCAGTCACGTTCTATCACAATCTGTCCCCCATACTCAGTCACGTTCTATCACAATCTGTCCCCCATACTCAGTCACGTTCTATCACAAACTGTCCCCCATACTCAGTCACGTTCTATCACAAACTGTCCCTCATACTCAGTCACGTTCTATCACAAACTGTCCCCCATACTCAGTCACGTTCTATCACAAACTGTCCCCCATACTCAGTCACGTTCTATCACAAACTGTCCCCATACTCAGTCACATTCTATCACAAACTGTCCCCCATACTCAGTCACGTTCTATCACAAACTGTCCCCCATCCTCAGTCACGTTCTATCACAAACTGTCCCCCATACTCAGTCACGTTCTATCACAAACTGTCCCCCATACTCAGTCACGTTCTATCACAAACTGTCCCCCATACTCAGTCACGTTCTATCACAAACTGTCCCCATACTCAGTCACGTTCTATCACAAACTGTCCCCCATACTCAGTCACGTTCTATCACAAACTGTCCCCCATACTCAGTCACGTTCTATCACAAACTGTCCCCATACTCAGTCACGTTCTATCACAAACTGTCCCCCATACTCAGTCACGTTCTATCACAAACTGTCCCCCATACTCAGTCACGTTCTATCACAAACTGTCCCCCATACTCAGTCACGTTCTATCACAAACTGTCCCCCATACTCAGTCACATTCTATCACAAACTGTTCCCCATACTCAGTCACATTCTATCACAAACTGTCCCCCATACTCAGTCACGTTCTATCACAATCTGTCCCCCATACTCAGTCATGTTCTATCACAAACTGTCCCCCATACTCAGTCACGTTCTATCACAAACTGTCCCCATACTCAGTCACTTTCTATCACAAACTGTCCCCCATACTCAGTCACATTCTATCACAAACTGTCCCCCATACTCAGTCACGTTCTATCACAAACTGTCCCCATACTCAGTCACTTTCTATCACAAACTGTCCCCCATACTCAGTCACGTTCTATCACAAACTGTCCCCCATACTCAGTCACTTTCTATCACAAACTGTCCCCCATACTCAGTCACATTCTATCACAATCTGTCCCCCATACTCAGTCACGTTCTATCACAAACTGTCCCCATACTCAGTCACTTTCTATCACAAACTGTCCCCCATACTCAGTCACGTTCTATCACAAAGTGTCCCCCATACTCAGTCACGTTCTATCACAAACTGTCCCCCATACTCAGTCACGTTCTATCACAAAGTGTCCCCCATACTCAGTCACGTTCTATCACAAAGTGTCCCCCATACTCAGTCACGTTCTATCACAAACTGTCCCCCATACTCAGTCACGTTCTATCACAAAGTGTCCCCCATACTCAGTCACGTTCTATCACAAACTGTCCCCCATACTCAGTCACGTTCTATCACAAAGTGTCCCCCATACTCAGTCACTTTCTATCACAAACTGTCCCCCATACTCAGTCACATTCTATCACAATCTGTCCCCCATACTCAGTCACGTTCTATCACAAACTGTCCCCCATACTCAGTCACGTTCTATCACAAAGTGTCCCCCATACTCAGTCACGTTATATCACAAACTGTCCCCCATACTCAGTCACGTTCTATCACAAACTGTCCCCCATACTCAGTCACGTTCTATCACAAACTGTCCCCCATACTCAGTCACGTTCTATCACAAACTGTCCCCATACTCAGTCACGTTCTATCACAAACTGTCCCCATACTCAGTCACGTTCTATCACAAACTGTCCCCCATACTCAGTCACGTTCTATCACAAAGTGTCCCCCATACTCAGTCACGTTATATCACAAACTGTCCCCCATACTCAGTCACGTTCTATCACAAACTGTCCCCATACTCAGTCACGTTCTATCACAAACTGTCCCCATACTCAGTCACGTTCTATCACAATCTGTCCCCCATACTCAGTCACTTTCTATCACAAACTGTCCCCCATACTCAGTCACGTTCTATAACAAACTGTCCCCCATACTCAGTCACGTTCTATCACAAACTGTCCCCCATACTCAGTCACATTCTATCACAAACTGTCCTCCATCCTAAGTCACGTTCTATCACAAACTGTCCCCCATACTCAGTCACGTTCTATCACAAACTGTCCCCCATACTCAGTCACGTTCTATAACAAACTGTCCCCCATACTCAGTCACGTTCTATCACAAACTGTCCCCCATACTCAGTCACGTTCTATCACAAACTGTCCCCCATACTCAGTCACGTTCTATCACACACTGTCCCCCATACTCAGTCACGTTCTATCACAAACTGTCCCCCATACTCAGTCACATTCTATCACAAACTGTCCCCCATACTCAGTCACGTTCTATCACAAACTGTCCCCCATACTCAGTCACGTTCTATCACAAACTGTCCCCCATACTCAGTCACGTTCTATCACAAACTGTCCCCCATACTCAGTCACGTTCTATCACAAACTGTCCTCCATCCTAAGTCACGTTCTATCACAAACTGTCCCCCATACTCAGTCACGTTCTATCACAAACTGTCCCCATACTCGGTCACGTTCTGTCACAAACTGTCCCCCATACTCAGTCACGTTATATCACAAACTGTCCCCATACTCAGTCACGTTCTATCACAAACTGTCCTCCATCCTAAGTCACGTTCTATCACAAACTGTCCCCCATACTCAGTCACGTTCTATCACAAACTGTCCCCATACTCGGTCACGTTCTATCACAAACTGTCCCCCATACTCAGTCACATTCTATCACAATCTGTCCCCCATACTCAGTCACATTCTATCACAAAGTGTCCCCCATACTCAGTCACGTTCGATCACAAACTGTCCCCCATACTCAGTCGCATTCTATCACAAAATGTCCCCCATACTCAGTCACATTCTATCACAATCTGTCCCCCATACTCAGTCACATTCTATCACAAACTGTCCCCCATACTCAGTCACGTTCTATCACAAACTGTCCCCCATACTCAGTCACGTTCTATCACAAACTGTCCCCCATACTCAGTCACGTTCTATCACAAACTGTCCCTCATACTCAGTCACGTTCTATCACAAACTGTCCCCCATACTCAGTCACGTTCTATCACACTGTCCCCAATACTCAGTCACGTTCTATCACACTGTCCCCATACTCAGTCACGTTCTATCACAAACTGTCCCCCATACTCAGTCACGTTCTATCACAAACTTTCCCCCACACTCAGTCACGTTCTATCACACTGTCCCCAATACTCAGTCACGTTCTATCACACTGTCCCCATACTCAGTCACGTTCTATCACAAACTGTCCCCCATACTCAGTCACGTTCTATCAGAATCTGTCACCATACTCAGCCACATTCTATCACAGACTGTACCCCATACTCAGTCACGTTCTATCACAAACTGTCCCCCATACTCAGTCACATTCTATCACAAACTGTCCCCCATACTCAGTCACGTTCTATCACAAACTGTCCCCCATACTCAGTCACATTCTATCACAAACTGTCCCGCATACTAAGTCATGTTCTATCACAAACTGTCCCCCATACTCAGTCACATTCTATCACAAACTGTCCCCCATACTCAGTCACGTTCTATCACAAACTGTCCCCCATACTGAGTCACGTTCTATCACAAACTGTTCCCCATACTCAGTCACGTTCAATCTCAAACTGTCCCCCATACAAAGTCACGTTCTATCACAAAGTGTCCCCAATACTGAGTCACGTTCTATCACAAACTGTCCCGCATACTAAGTCATGTTCTATCACAAACTGACCCCATACTCAGTCATGTTCTATCACAAACTGTCCCCCATACTCAGTCACGTTCTATCACAAACTGTCCCCCATACTCAGTCACATTCTATCACAAACTGTCCCCCATACTCAGTCACGTTCTATCACAAACTGTCCCCCATACTCAGTCACGTTCTATCACAAACTGTCCCCCATACTCAGTCATGTTCTATCACAAATTGACCCCATACTCAGTCACGTTCTATCACAAACTGTCCCCCATACTCAGTCACGTTCTATCACAAACTGTCCCCCATACTCAGTCACGTTCTATCACAAACTGTCCCCCATACTCAGTCACGTTCTATCACAAACTGTCTCTCATACTCAGTCACGTTCTATCACAAACTGTCCCTCATACTCAGTCACGTTCTATCACAAACTGTCCCCCATACTCAGTCACGTTCTATCACAAACTGTCCCCATACTCAGTCACGTTCTATCACAAACTGTCCCCCATACTCAGTCACATTCTATCACAAACTGTCCCCCATACTCAGTCACATTCTATCACAAACTGTCCCCATACTCAGTCACGTTCTGTCACAAACTGTCCCCCATAGTCAGTCACGTTCTATCACAAACTGTTCCCCATACTCAGTCACATTCTATCACAAACTGTCCACCATACTCAGTCACGTTCTATCACAAACTGTCCACCATACTCAGTCACGTTCTATCACAATCTGTCCCCCATACTCAGTCACGTTCTATCACAAACTGTCCCCCATACTCAGTCACGTTCTATCACAAACTGTCCCCCATACTCAGTCACGTTCAATCACAAACTGTCCCCCATACTCAGTCACGTTCTATCACAAACTGTCCCCCATACTCGGTCACGTTCAATCACAAACTGTCCCCCATAGTCAGTCACGTTCTATCACAAACTGTTCCCCATACTCAGTCACGTTCTATCACAAACTGTCCCCCATACTCAGTCACATTCTATCACAAACTGTCCCCCTTACTCAGTCACATTCTATCACAAACTGTCCCCCATACTCAGTCACGTTCTATCACAAACTGTCCCCCATACTCAGTCACGTTCTATCACAAACTGTCCCCCATACTCGGTCACGTTCAATCACAAACTGTCCCCCATAGTCAGTCACGTTCTATCACAAACTGTTCCCCATACTCAGTCACATTCTATCACAAACTGTCCACCATACTCAGTCACGTTCTATCACAAACTGTCCACCATACTCAGTCACGTTCTATCACAATCTGTCCCCCATACTCAGTCACGTTCTATCACAAACTGTCCCCCATACTCAGTCACGTTCTATCACAAACTGTCCCCCATACTCGGTCACGTTCAATCACAAACTGTCCCCCATACTCAGTCACGTTCTATCACAAACTGTCCCCCATACTCGGTCACGTTCAATCACAAACTGTCCCCCATAGTCAGTCACGTTCTATCACAAACTGTTCCCCATACTCAGTCACATTCTATCACAAACTGTCCCCCATACTCAGTCACGTTCTATCACAAACTGTCCCCCATACTCGGTCACGTTCAATCACAAACTGTCCCCCATACTCAGTCACATTCTATCACAATCTGTCCCCCATACTCAGTCACGTTCTATCACAAACTGTCCCCCATACTCAGTCACGTTCTATCACAAACTGTCCCCCATACTCAGTCACGTTCTATCACAAACTGTCCCCCATACTCAGTCACGTTCTATCACACACTGTCCCCCATACTCAGTCACGTTCTATCACAAACTGTCCCCCATACTCAGTCACGTTCTATCACAAACTGTCCCCCATACTCAGTCACGTTCTATCACAAACTGTCCCTCATACTCAGTCACGTTCTATCACAAACTGTCCCCCATACTCAGTCACGTTCTATCACAAAGTGTCCCCCATACTCAGTCACGTTCTATAACAAACTGTCCCCCATACTCAGTCACGTTCTGTCACAAACTGTCCCCCATACTCAGTCACGTTCTATCACAAACTGTCCCCCATACTCAGTCACGTTCTATCACAAACTGTCCCCCATACTCAGTCACGTTCTATCACAAACTGTCCCCCATACTCAGTCACGTTCTATCACAAACTGTCCCCCATACTCAGTCACATTCTATCACACACTGTCCCCCATACTCAGTCACGTTCTATAACAAACTGTCCCCCATACTCAGTCACGTTCTATCACAAACTGTCCCCCATACTCAGTCACGTTCTATCACAAACTGTCCCCCATACTCAGTCACGTTCCAACACAAACTGTCCCCCATACTCAGTCACGTTCTATCACAAACTGTCCCCCATACTCAGTCACGTTCTATCACAAACTGTCCCCCATACTCAGTCACGTTCCAACACAAACTGTCCCCCATACTCAGTCACGTTCTATCACAAACTGTCCCCCATACTCAGTCACGTTCTATCACAAACTGTTCCCCATACTCAGTCACGTTCTATCACAAACTGTCCCCCATACTCAGTCACGTTCTATCACAAACTGTCCCCCATACTCAGTCACGTTCTGTCACAAACCGACCCCCATACTCAGTCACGTTCTATCACAAACTGTCCCCCATACTCAGTCACGTTCTATCACAAACTGTCCCCCATACTCAGTCACGTTCTGTCACAAACTGACCCCCATACTCAGTCACGTTCTATCACAAACTGTCCCCCATACTCAGTCACGTTCTATCACAAACTGTCCCCATACTCGGTCACGTTCTATCACAAACTGTCCCCCATACTCAGTCACGTTCTATCACAATCTGTCCCTCATATTCAGTCACGTTCTATCACAATCTGTCCCCCATACTCAGTCACGTTCTATCACAAACTGTCCCCATACTCAGTCACGTTCTATCACAAACTGTCCCCATACTCGGTCACGTTCTATCACAAACTGTTCCCCATACTCAGTCACGTTCTATCACAAACTGTTCCCCATACTCAGTCACGTTCTATCACAAACTGTCCCCCATACTCAGTCACGTTCTATCACAAACTGTCCCCATACTCGGTCACGTTCTATCACAAACTGTCCCCCATACTCAGTCACGTTCTATCACACACTGTCCCCATACTCAGTCACGTTCTATCACAAACTGTCCCCCATACTCAGTCACGTTCTATCACAAACTGTCCCCCATACTCAGTCACGTTCTATCACAAACTGTCCCCCATACTCAGTCACGTTCTATCACAAACTGTCCCCATACTCGGTCACGTTCTATCACAAACTGTCCCCCATACTCAGTCACGTTCTATCACACACTGTCCCCATACTCAGTCACGTTCTATCACAAACTGTCCCCCATACTCAGTCACGTTCTATCACAAACTGTCCCCCATACTCAGTCACGTTCTATCACACACTGTCCCCATACTCAGTCACGTTCTATCACAAACTGTCCCCCATACTCAGTCACGTTCTATCACAAACTGTCCCCATACTCAGTCACGTTCTATCACAATCTGTCCCTCATATTCAGTCACGTTCTATCACAATCTGTCCCCCATACTCAGTCACATTCTATCACAAACTGTCCCCCATACTCAGTCACGTTCTATCACAAACTGTTCCCCATACTCAGTCACGTTCTATCACAAACTGTCCCCCATACTCAGTCACGTTCTATCACAAACTGTCCCCCATACTCAGTCACGTTCTATCACACACTGTGCCCCATACTCAGTCACGTTCTATCACAAACTGTCCCCCATACTCAGTCACGTTCTATCACAATCTGTCCCTCATATTCAGTCACGTTCTATCACAATCTGTCCCCCATACTCAGTCACATTCTATCACAAACTGTCCCCCATACTCAGTCACGTTCTATCACAAACTGTTCCCCATACTCAGTCACGTTCTATCACAATCTGTCCCTCATATTCAGTCACGTTCTATCACAATCTGTCCCCCATACTCAGTCACATTCTATCACAAACTGTCCCCCATACTCAGTCACGTTCTATCACAAACTGTTCCCCATACTCAGTCACGTTCTATCACAAACTGTCCCCCATACTCAGTCACGTTCTATCACAAACTGTCCCCCATACTCAGTCACGTTCTATCACACACTGTGCCCCATACTCAGTCACGTTCTATCACAAACTGTCCCCCATACTCAGTCACGTTCTATCACAAACTGTTCCCCATACTCAGTCACGTTCTATCACAAACTGTCCCCCATACTCAGCCACGTTCTATCACAATCTGTCCCCCATACTCAGTCACGTTCTATCACAAACAGTCTCTCATACTCAGTCACGTTCTATCACAAACTGTTCCCCATACTCAGTCACGTTCTATCACAAACTGTCCCCCATACTCAGCCACGTTCTATCACAAACTGTCCCCCATACTCAGCCACGTTCTATCACAAACTGTCCCCCATACTCAGTCACGTTCTATCACAAACTGTCCCCCATACTCAGCCACGTTCTATCACAAACTGTCCCCCATACTCAGCCACGTTCTATCACAAACTGTCCCCCATACACAGTCACGTTCTATCACAAACTGTCCCCCATACTCAGTCACGTTCTATCACAAACTGTCCCCCATACTCAGTCACGTTCTATCACAAACTGTCCCCCATTCTCAGTCACGTTCTATCACAAACTGTCCCCCATACTCAGTCACGTTCTATCACAAACTGTCCCCCATACTCAGTCACGTTCTATCACAAAATGTCTCTCCTACTCAGCCACATTCTATCACAAACTGTCCCCCATACTCAGTCACGTTCTATCACAAACTGTCTCTCATACTCAGTCACGTTCTACCACAAACTGTCCCCCATACTCAGTCACGTTCTTTCACAAACTGTCCCCATACTCAGTCACGTTCTATCACAAACTGTCCCCATACTCAGTCACGTTCTATCACAAACTGTCCCCCATACTCAGTCACATTCTATCACAAACTCTCCCCCATACTCAGTCACGTTCTATCACAAACTGTCCCCCATACTCAGTCACGTTCTATCACAAACTGTCCCCCATACTCAGTCACATTCTATCACAAACTCTCCCCCATACTCAGTCACGTTCTATCACAAACTGTCCCCCATACTCAGCCACGTTCTATCACAAACTGTCCCCCATCCTCAGTCACGTTCTATCACAAACTGTCCCCCATACTCAGTCACGTTCTATCACAAACTGTCCCCCATACTCAGTCACGTTCTATCACAAACTGTCCCCCATCCTCAGTCACGTTCTATCACAAACTGTCCCCCATACTCAGTCACATTCTATCACAAACTCTCCCCCATACTCAGTCACGTTCTATCACAAACTGTCCCCCATACTCAGCCACGTTCTATCACAAACTGTCCCCCATCCTCAGTCACGTTCTATCACAAACTGTCCCCCATACTCAGTCACTTTCTATCAAAAACTCTCCCCCATACTCAGTCACGTTCTATCACAAACTGTCCCCCATACTCAGTCACGTTCTATCACAAACTCTCCCCCATACTCAGTCACGTTCTATCACAAACTGTCCCCCATACTCAGTCACGTTCTATCACAAACTGTCCCCCATACTCAGTCACGTTCGATCACAATCTGTCCCCCATACTCAGTCACGTTCTATCACAAACTGTCCCCCATACTTAGTCACATTCTATCACAAACTGTCCCCCATACTCAGTCACGTTCGATCACAATCTGTCCCCCATACTCAGTCACGTTCTATCACAAACTGTCCCCCATACTCAGTCACGTTCGATCACAATCTGTCCCCCATACTCAGTCACGTTCTATCACAAACTGTCCCCCATACTCAGTCACGTTCGATCACAATCTGTCCCCCATACTCAGTCACATTCTATCACAATCTGTCCCCCATACTCAGTCACGTTCGATCACAATCTGTCCCCCATACTCAGTCACGTTCTATCACAAACTGTCCCCCATACTCAGTCACGTTCTATCACAAACTGTCCCTCATTCTCAGTCACGTTCGATCACAATCTGTCCCCCATACTCAGTCACGTTCTATCACAAACTGTCCCCCATACTCAGTCACGTTCTGTCACAAACTGTCCCCATACTCAGTCACGTTCTATCACAAACTGTCCCCCATACTCAGTCACATTCTATCACAAACTGTCCCCCATACTCAGTCACGTTCTATCACAAACTGTCCCCCATACTCAGTCACATTCTATCACAAACTGTCCCCCATACTCAGTCACGTTCTATCACAAACTGTCCCCCATTCTCAGTCACGTTCTATCACAAACTGTCCCTCATACTCAGTCACGTTCTATCACAAACTGTCCCTCATTCTCAGTCACGTTCTATCACAAACTGTCCCCCATTCTCAGTCACGTTCTATCACAAACTCTCCCCCATACTCAGTCACGTTCTATCACAAACTGTCCCTCATTCTCAGTCACGTTCTATCACAAACTGTCCCCCATTCTCAGTCACGTTCTATCACAAACTGTCCCCCATACTCAGTCACGTTCCATCACAAACTGTCCCCCATACTCAGTCACGTTCCATCACAAACTGTCCCCCATTCTCAGTCACGTTCTATCACAAACTGTCCCCCATACTCAGTCACGTTCCATCACAATCTGTCCCCCATACTCAGTCACGTTCTATCACAAACTGTCCCCCATACTCAGTCACGTTCCATCACAAACTGTCCCCCATACTCAGTCACGTTCTATCACAAACTGTCCCCCATACTCAGTCACGTTTTATCAAAAAATGTCTCTCATACTCAGTCAAATTCTATCACAAACTGCCCCCATACTCAGTCACTTTCTATCACAAACTGTCCCCCATACTCAGTCACGTTCTATCAAAAAAATGTCTTTCATACTCAGTCACATTCTGTCACAAACTGGCCCCCATACTCAGTCACGTTCTATCACAAAATGTCTCTCATACTTGGTCACGTTCTATCACAAACTGCCCCCCATACTCAGTCAATTTCTATCACAATCTGTCCCTCATACTCAGTCACGTTCTATCACAAACTCTCCCCCAAAGTCAGTCACGTTCTATCACAAACTGTCCCCAATCGCTGGTCATCGCTGAGGGAGTGCGTACTGTCGGAGGGTCAGTGCTGTGGGAGTGGGCACTGTCGGAGGGTCAGTGCTGAGGGAGTGGGCACTGTCGGAGGGTCAGTGCTGTGGGAGTGCGCACTGTCGGAGGGTCAGTGCTGAGGGAGTGGGCAGTCTCGGAGGGTCGGTGCTGAGGGAGTGGGCCCTGTCGGAAGGTCAGTGCTGAGGGAGTGGGCACTGTCGGAGGGTCAGTGCTGAGGGAGTGGGCAGTCTCGGAGGGTCAGTGCTGAGGGAGTGGGCCCTGTCGGAGGGTCAGTGCTGAGGGAGTGGGCCCTGTCGGAGGGTCAGTGCTGAGGGAGTGGGCTCTGTCGGAGGGTCAGTGCTGAGGGAGTGGGCCCTGTCGGAGGGTCAGTGCTGAGGGAGTGCCGCACTGTTGGGGGTTCAGTGCTGAGGGTGTGGGCCCTGTCGGAGAGTCAGTGCTGAGGGAGTGCCGCACTGTCGGGGGTTCAGTGCTGAGGGAGTGGGCCCTGTCAGAGGGTCAGTGCTAAGGGAGAGGGCACTGTCGGAGGGTCAGTGCTGAGGGAGTGGGCACTGTCGGAGGGTCAGTGCTGAGGGAGTGGGCACTGTCGGAGGGTCAGTGCTGAAGTAGTGGGCCCTGTCGGAGGGTCAGTGCTGAGGGAGTGGGCCCTGTCGGAGGGTCAGTGCTGAGGGAGTGGGCCCTGTCGGAGGGTCAGTGCTGAGGGAGTGGGCCCTGTCGGAGGGTCAGTGCTGTGGGAGTGGGCACTGTCGGGGGGTCAGTGCTGTGGGAGTGGGCACTGTCGGGGGGTCAGTGCTGAGGGAGTGGGCACTGTCGGAGGGTCAGTGCTGAGGGAGTGGGCCCTGTCGGAGGGTCAGTGCTGAGGGAGTGGGCACTGTCGGAGGGTCAGTGCTGAGGGAGTGGGCCCTGTCGGAGGGTCAGTGCTGAGGGAGTGTAACACTATTGTTGGTGTCCAAGTGCAGGTTTATCCATGATCTCGTGTTGAAGAGTGTGTGAATGTGCTGTGTTGAGCCCCTGGGATATTTCCCCAGAATGCCTTGCCTATATTTGTCGCTGAAGACATTGTCCAGACCATGGAGAGCTTCCTTTTGTCACAACCTCGATCCTCTGCCAAACATCTCTCTGTCCTTTCACCTCCTGTTGTGTCTCGGTTACAAAGTGGGACTCCACACCATATTCAGTGGCACACACTAACAGTGCTCTGCCAGCGAACTGCTTTTTCTTTGGAGCTGGAGTTGAGATCCCTCTGTGATGTCCTGTGCTCATTTCTGCCAGGGGTATTCTCGGCGTTACTGGTCGCTCTGGTCATCGTAGAGTGTGATGTCCACGCTGTCCATCTCCGGGATGGGACTGTCAACATCTCACTGCAGAAGACGTACGAACTGACCAAGTACCTGGACAAGCAACTGCACTTCCTCGCCGTCAACTATGTAAGTCATGGCATCGGGCAGCCTTGACCCGTCATGAATGTCGTTGCCATCCAATGTTGTATCTTTGCTGACCCCTCTCTGATCCCTTCCTGGCCCCTTCACTCACCCCTTCCAGGACCTTCTCTCTCTCGACCTTCTCAGACCCTTCAATGACCCCCTTCACTCACCCCTTCCAGGACTGATGACCCCTTCACTCACCCCTTCCAGGACCTTTTCTCTCTCGACCTTCTCAGACCCTTCAATGACCCCTTCACTGACCCCTTCCAGGACCTTCTCTCTCTCGACCTTCTCAGACCCTTCGATGACCCCCTTCACTCACCCCTTCCAGGACTGATGACCCCTTCACTCACCCCTTCCAGGACCTTCTCTCTCTCGACCTTCTCAGACCCTTCAATGACCCCTTCAGTGATCCCTTCCAGGACCTTCTCTCCCCTCCTTCTCAGACCCTTCACTGACCCCCTTCACTAACCCCTTTCAAGACCATCTCTCTCTACCTTCTCAGACCCTTCGATGACCCCTTCACCGACCCCTTCCAGGACCTTCTCTCCCCTCCTTCTCAGACCCTTCGATGACCCCGTCACTGACCCCTTCCAACATATCCTGTTTCAATACTCCGACCCCGTCACTGACCTCGCCCTGACCCTTGTTTGACCCCTCTGTGACCTGCTGTTGACCTCTCACTGTCCCCTCTGAAACCATCATGGCCACACACACTGACATTTCCGTCATCAGTGTTCCTGACGTTCCCTCCCTGAACCTTAACTGATCCCTTCGGATGACCTGATGAATGGTGTGTGATTCCTTGCTGGCTGGACTTTGTCCGACCCTTCTCCCATCCCTTCGCGATCTCCTGCTGAACCAACTCTGAGCCCTTTCAGTCTTTCAATGACCCGTTCCTGACCCTTCCCTTTCACCCCTAGGAGCCTATGTTGACCTCTTTTTTAATGCCCATCTTAGAGTCATGGAGATGTACAGCACGGAAACAGACCCTTCGGCCCATCTCCATGCTGACCCAGATATCCTAACCTAATCTAGTCCCATTTAGAGATGTACAGCAGGGAAACAGGCCCTTCAGTCCAACCCGTCCATGCTGACCCAGATATCCCAACCCATTCTAGTCCCACCTGCCAGCACCCGGCCCATATCCCTCCAAACCCTTCCTATTCATCTAACCATCCAAATGCCTCTTAAATGTTGCAATTGTACCAGCCTCCACCACATCCTCTGGCAGCTCATTCCATACCCGTACCACCCTCTGCGTGAAAGAGTTGCCCCGTAGGTCCCTTTCCCTTCTCACCCTAAACCTATGCCCCTCTAATTCTGGACTCCCCCACCCCAGGGGGAAAAGACTTTGCCTATTTACCCTATCCATGCCCCTCATGATTTTGTAAACATCTATAAGGTCACCCCTCAGCCTCCGACGCTCCAGGGAAAACAGCCCCAGCCTGTTCAGCCTCTCCCTGTAGCTCAGACCCTCCAACCCTGGCAACATCCTTGTAAATCTTTTCTGAACCCTTTCAAGTTACACAACATCTTTCCGATAGGAAGGAGACCAGAATTGCACGCAATATTCCAACAGTGGTGCCTCACTGAGCCGTGAGCCCTGACTGATCCCTCCCTCGACCATCTCCTACCTACTCACTGAGCAGCTCTGTTATTCCTCCATGACCTGACCACTTTGCTGACTGCCCGCACAGTGTTCAAGGCACTTGAGGGCTTCCATTAATGACCTGAACCTTCCCTAACCGTGCACCGCCTCACTGACGCCTCATTGACATATTTGTTCACCACTCCCTCTGTCCTTGTTACTCTCTCTCTCTCTCTCATCCTCGAATGTTCCCGCTGTGAAATTTGGGTTCAATATTTGCTTTGACAAGTTTGCGGTTGAGACTCGGGGTGTGTTTGAATGCTTTGGAAATGCATAAGTAATTGTTGCTGTAAAGGGATGAGTGATCATAATGTGGTTAAAACTTACTGAGTTTGGGAGAGATGTAGCTTTCTTTCTGCACTATCGCGGCTGTTTGGTGGTAGTGCCCGAGGACATTGCGTGAAGCTAAAGGTGAAAGGTAAATGGCGTTACTGGAGTTGTGGGCAGGCCAGTGGATGCGATTGATTTGGATTTACGCGACTGTACCACGCAAGTGTATCTGGGCTGGCGGTAATATGTAGCATCAGGGATGGTTAGAGGATGAGGGGAGATGTTTTCAGGATGGTAATGTAATGGTGTGTCCCAGGGAGGAATGCTGGGAGCACAGTTATTTGCAATTTGTAAGAATGACTTGGGAGAGTCACAAACTGTGAGAAGGGCAGTGGCGATCTCCAAAAATGACACTGCTAAGTTGGTGGAGTGGACAAGAGAGGTGGCCAATGGTTTCCAATGCAGAGAAATGTGAGGCCATGCACTTTGGTCATAATAACATTGAAAGACAGCACAAAATAAGGGGGTACAATTCTGGAGTGGGTGAAGGAGCAAGGGGGCAGGAGGGTAAGTAGGTACAGGCAGGACAGCTGGAGATAGCGCGCACAGTGTCCTCGGATTTATGAACGGGGCATCGAGTACAAGAGCAAGGAGGTGATGCTGAACTTGTACAAAACACTTGTTCGATCTCAGCTGGAGTCAATGAAGGTAAGCATGCAGATACAGCAGGTAGTGAAGAAGGCTAATAGCATGCTGGCCTTCATAACAAGAGGGATTGAGTATAGAAGCAAAGAGGTGCTTCTGCAGCTGTACAGGGCTCCGGTGAGACCATACCTGGAGTACTGTGTGCAGTTCTGGTCTCCAAATTTGAGGAAAGACATTCTGGCTATTGAGGGAGTGCAGCGTAGGTTCACGAGGTCAATTCCTGGAATGGCGGGATTACCTTATGCTGAAAGACTGGAGCAACTGGGCTTGTATACCCTTGAGTTTAGAAGACTGAGAGGGGATCTGAGTGAGACATATAAGATTATGAAAGGATTGGACACTCTGGAGGCAGGAAACATGTTTCCGCTGATGGGTGAGTGCCGAACCAGAGGGCACAGCTTAAAAATATACGGGGTAGACCATTTAGGGCAGAGATGAGGAGAAACTTCTTCACCCAGAGAGTGGTGGCTGTGTGGAATGCTCTGCCCCAGAGGGCAGTGGAGGCCCAGTCTCTGGATTCATTTAAGAAAGAGTTGGATAGAGCTCTCAAGGATTGTGGGGTCAAGGGTTATGGGGAATAAGGCAGGAACAGGATACTGATTCAGGATGATCAGCCATGATCATATTGAATGGTGGCGCAGGCTCGAAGGGCAGAATGGCCTACTGTCTGTTGAGTATTGAGTGCAGTTGTGGGCACCACTTGATAAGGAAGATGCGAATGAGAGAGAGAGAGAGAGAGAGAGAGAGAGAGAGAGAGAGCGCAGGAGCGATTTACAAGCCTGGTTCTGAGTGAGAGACTTCAGGGGTGAGGACAGATTGAAGACGTTGGGCCTGCTCTCTCTCTCTGGAGAGAGAGGAGAGGGGGATCTGACAGAGGTTTTCAAAATCACAAGCGGGCTGGGCAGCGGAGACCGGGAGAGTCTGTTCCCGAACAGAAAAGGAACCAGCAAAAAGAGGAGAAATGTGAAGTAGCAAGGGGAAAACTAAGGAGTTAGGGTGTGGAGCGCACGGCGTGGAAATGTGGTGCAGGCAAATTCAACTGAGGCATTCAAGAGGGGCATTATTGGTGCGGTGGGGTGGGGAAATTACAGGGGAGTTGGCCCCGAGGCAGTGATGCTTGTTTGGAGATCCAGGTGCCATCAGACTGACCTTCTGCTCCGTACCAATCCTGTTGTGAAGTGATAAAGAGAGATTGAATAGGCCGGCGTTGATTTCCTGAGAGCAGCGGAGACTGAGGTGGGCTGGGTAGAAATGATTGGGAGCTTTAAATTTCTCCGAGGAATATGCAGGGGAGACGTTTCCCCTTGATGGAGGCACCAATGACCAGGGCATCGACTTACGGGGCAGGGGAGGTTCAGAGGAGATACGAGGACAGACCGTTTCACCCAGAGGGTGCTCGGAATCTCTGACTCACTGCATGGATGGGTGGGAGAAGCAGAAGCCTTACAGATCAGTGAAGAAGTACTTTGATGAGCGCTTCCGATGGCAAGAAATACGTATGAATCCAGAGTGAGGGAATAGGGTTAGGATGGCTAGATGGTTGCTTTTGCCTGGCACAGATGTGATGGGCCAAAGGGCCTTTCTCTGTGCTGTCGATCTCGATGAGTCTATGACTCTCAGCTGAACAAGAGACAAGGGCGCAGGTCAGAGGGTGGCTCACTCAGCTCATCCCTGCCAGGAGGTGGGGGGGGGAGGGGGTCTGTCTCACGGGGAGAGGTTGGGCTGGTCCTCAATGGAATTTCGGAGAAATGAGAGGTGACCTTATTGAACAGGTAAGATAGTGAGCAGGAGGATGGACACTCCGAGGGGTTAGCCCTTGTGGTTAAAGATAGGGCGGCAGGGTGGCACAGTGGTTAGCACTGCTGCCCCACAGCGCCAGAGACCCGGGTTCAATTCCCGCCTCAGGCGACTGACTGTGTGGAGTTTGCACGTTCTCCCCGTGTCTGCGTGGGTTTCCTCCGGCTGCTCCGGTTTCCTCCCACAGTCCAAAGATGTGCAGGTCAGGGTGGATTGGCCATAGGGAATTGTCCACTAGTGCCCAGGGATGTGCAGGTTAGGGTGGGATTGGCCGTGGGAAATTGTCCCATAGTGCCCAGGGATGTGCAGGTTAGGGTGGGATTGGCCGTGGGAAATTGTCCCATAGTGCCCAGGGATGTGTAGGTTAGGGTGGGATTGGCCATGGGAAATTGTCCCATAGTGCCCAGGGATGTGCAGGTTAGGGTGTGTTGGCCATGGGAAATTGTCCCATAGTGCCCAGGGATGTGTAGGTTAGGGTGGGATTGGCCATGGGAAATTGTCCCATAGTGCCCAGGGATGTGCAGGTTAGGGTGTGTCGGCCATGGGAAATTGTCCCATAGTGCCCAGGGATGTGTAGGTTAGAGTGGGATTGGCCATGGGAAATTGTCCCATAGTGCCCAGGGATGTGCAGGTTAGGGTGGGATTGGCCGTGGGAAATTGTCCCATAGTGCCCAGGGATGTGTAGGTTAGGGTGGGATTGGCCATGGGAAATTGTCCACTAGTGCCCAGGGATGTGTAGGTTAGGGTGGGATTGGCCGTGGGAAATTGTCCCATAGGGCCCAGGGATGTGCAGGTTAGGGTGGGATTGGCCGTGGGAAATTGTCCCATAGTGCCCAGGGATGTGCAGGTTAGGGTGGATTGGCCGTGGGAAATTGTCCTATAGTGCCCAGGGATGTGCAGGTTAGGGAGGATTGGCCATGGGAAATTGTCCTATAGTGCCCAGGGATGTGCAGGTTAGGGTGGATTGGCCATGGGAAATTGTCCCATAGTGCCCAGGGATGTGCAGGTTAGGGTGGATTGGCCATGGGAAATTGTCCCATAGTGCCCAGGGTGTGCAGGTTAGGGTGGGATTGGCCATGGGGAAATTGTCCCATAGTGCCCAGGGATGTGCAGGTTAGGGTGGGATTGGCCATGGGAAATTGTCCCATAGTGCCCAGGGATGTGCAGGTTAGGGTGAGATTGGCCGTGGGAAATTGTCCCATAGTGCCCAGGGATGTGCAGGTTAGGGTGGGTTGGCCATGGGAAATTGTCCCATAGGGCCCAGGGATGTGCAGGTTAGGGTGGGATTGGCCATGGGAAATTGTCCCATAGGGCCCAGGGATGTGCAGGTTAGGGTGGGTTGGCCATGGGAAATTGTCCCATAGTGTCCAGGGATGTGCAGGTTAGGGTGGATTGGCCATGGGAAATTGTCCCATAGTGCCCAGGGATGTGCAGGTTAGGGTGGGATTGGCCGTGGGAAATTGTCCCATAGTGCCCAGGGATGTGCAGGTTAGGGTGGGATTGGCCGTGGGAAATTGTCCCGTAGTGTTAGGTATAGGGGAAATGGGTCTGGGTGGGTTGTGCTTCGGCGGGTCGGTGTGGACTTGTTGGGCCGAAGGGCCTGTCTCCACACTGTAAGTTGTCTAATCTAATCTAATAATGGGTCTCCTGTCGAAGATGGAGATGAGGTAGACTTTGCTCTCACAGTGTGTTTGGAAGTCTCCCCCCCACCTCCTTCAGACAGTGATGTTGGGAGGATGGACATGTTGTGGGGGGGGGGGGGGGGCTGTCTGGGAGGTGAGGGAGGGAGTCAGGGTCAGTGAATACACTCAAGGCGGAATAACACGGTTTTACTTGGCAAAGGAGAGGCCCGTCAGGTGGGGAAATGGGGTCCAATGGTCTAGAATGGTGAAGCGGGCTGAATGGCCTGTCCCAACTGCAATCCCTTCTGGTCTCACTGTCCTCCTGGAGGATGTGAAGAGCAGTTACTGACAGTGTGGAAACAGGCCCTTCGGCCCAACAAGTCCGCACCGACCCTCCGAAGAGCAACCCACCCAGACCCATTCCCCTACACCTAACACTACGGGGCAATTTAGCGCGGCCAATCCACCCTGACCTGCACATCGTTGGACTGTGGGAGGAAACCGGAGCACTCAAACGTGCAAACTCCACACAGGCAGTCGCCCGAGGCGGGAATTGAACCCGGGTCTCTGGCGCTGTGAGGCAGCAGTGCTAACCACCGTGCTACCCATGTCTTAAGAGAAATAAGTGAACTGATAGAGACATTAAAAATTCGGAGATGCTGGTGTTGGACTGGGGTGTACAAAGTTAAAAATCACACAATACCAGGTTAAACACAACACCAGAGACTTAACAAACTATCAAGATATTTTACAATGTATAATTTCGGTTAGATCACACTGTCAACATTTGCTGTAAATTCTATGTCCACAACCACCTGACGAAGGAGCGTCGCTCCGAAAGCTAGTGCTTCCAAATAAACCTGTTGGACTATAACCTGGTGGGGTGGGATTTTTAACGTTAAAAATTGAAATTGTTCAGCAGAAGACAGTGAATCCCGAATCTGGAACGATGCCAATACACAGCCGTCCCTGGTCGTAATCTGTGTGGTTAGACAAACTGAAGAAACTGTCCTGAGCACAATGCACTGATCAACACAGCCCCCAGGATAGGTGTTTCGGAAAAGAGGCGTTATACTTACAGAAATGATGGGCAATGCAATGTGTGAGAGGGAGGAGCAGAACAGCACCATTGAAGAAGGAGGGAAATTGTTTGTGAATCAGCTAAAGATTGGTATTTGATTTAGTGGTTTGGATTTGGGGTGAGGTATTCAGGGTTCAGTGTTTTTGGGGGGGACAATGTGATCGAATGTTCAGGGTTCAGTATGCAGCATGCATTGCTTATGACGCAGGGTTCACTGAAGCAGCTCGCTGTTGGCGCTTGTTTAGGGTTCACTGTCAGAGTTCAATGATCAATATTCACTGTTCAGAGATGAGGTTGTAGGGTTCAGTGTTCAACGTCCAGTGTAAGGGTCCAGAGATTACTGTTCAGTGTTCAGTGTTCAGTATTCAGTATTCAGTGTTCAGTGTTCAGTGTTCAGTGTTCAGTGTTCAGTGTTCAGTATTCAGTATTCAGTGTTCAGTGTTCAGTATTCAGTGTTCAGTATTCAGTATTCAGTGTTCAGTGTTCAGTATTCAGTGTTCAGTATTCAGTGTTCAGTATTCAGTGTACAGTGTTCTGTATTCAGTATTCAGTATTCAGTATTCAGTGTTCAGTGTTCAGTGTTCACTATTCAGTATTCAGTGTTCAGTGTTCAGTGTTCAGTGTTCAGTGTTCAGTGTTCACTATTCAGTATTCAGTGTTCTGTATTCAGTATTCAGTATTCAGTATTCAGTGTTCAGTATTCAGTGTTCAGTGTTCAGTATTCAGTATTCAGTATTCAGTGTTCTGTATTCAGTATTCAGTATTCAGTATTCAGTGTTCAGTATTCAGTGTTCAGTGTTCAGTGTTCACTATTCAGTATTCAGTGTTCTGTATTCAGTATTCAGTATTCAGTATTCAGTGTTCAGTATTCAGTGTTCAGTGTTCAGTATTCAGTATTCAGTGTTCAGTGTTCAGTGTTCAGTGTTCAGTATTCAGTATTCAGTGTTCAGTGATCAGTATTCAGTGTTCAGTATTCAGTGTTCAGTATGCAGTGTTCAGTATTCAGTGTTCAGTATTCAGTGTTCAGTATTCAGTGTTCACTGTTCAGTGTTCAGTATTCAGTGTTCAGTATTCAGTGTTCAGTATTCAGTGTTCAGTATTCAATGTTCAGTGTTTAGTGTTCAGTATTCAGTATTCAGTGTTCAGTGTTCAGTGTTCAGTGTTCAGTATTCAGTATTCAGTGTTCAGTATTCAGTATTCAGTGTTCAGTGATCAGTATTCAGTGTTCAGTATTCAGTGTTCAGTATTCAGTGTTCACTGTTCAGTGTTCAGTATTCAGTGTTCAGTATTCAGTGTTCAGTATTCAGTGTTCAGTATTCAGTGTTCAGTGTTCAGTGATCAGTGTTCAGTATTCAGTGTTCTGTATTCAGTGTTCAGTATTCAGTATTCAGTGTTCAGTGTTCAGTGTTCAGAGTTCAGTGTTCAGTGTTCACTGTTCAGTGTTCAGTATTCAGTGTTCAGTATTCAGTGTTCACTGTTCACTGTTCAGTGTTCAGTATTCAGTGATCAGTGTTCAGTGTTCAGTGTTCAGTATTCAGTATTCAGTGTTCAGTATTCAGTATTCAGTATTCAGTGTTCAGTGTTCAGTGTTCAGTGTTCAGTATTCAGTATTCAATGTTCAGTGTTCAGTGTTCAATGTTCAGTGTTCAGTATTCAGTGTTCAGTGTTCAGTATTCAGTATTCAGTGTTCAGTATTCAGTATTCAGTGTTCAGTATTCAGTGTTCAGTATTCAGTGTTCACTGTTCAGTGTTCAGTATTCAGTGTTCAGTATTCAGTGTTCACTGTTCAGTATTCAGTGTTCAGTGTTCAGTGTTCAGTGATCAGTGTTCAGTATTCAGTGTTCCTTATTCAGTGTTCAGTATTCAGTATTCAGTATTCAGTGTTCAGTGTTCACTGTTCAGTGTTCAGTGTTCAGTATTCAGTGTTCAGTATTCAGTGTTCACTGTTCAGTGTTCAGTGTTCAGTATTCAGTGTTCAGTATTCAGTGTTCAGTGTTCAGTGTTCAGTGTTCAGTGTTCAGTGTTCAGTATTCAGTATTCAATGTTCAGTGTTCAGTGTTCAATTTTCAGTGTTCAGTATTCAGTATTCAGTGTTCAGTATTCAGTATTCAGTGTTCAGTGTTCAGTGTTCAGTGTTCAGTGTTCAGTGTTCAGTATTCAGTATTCAATGTTCAGTGTTCAGTGTTCAATGTTCAGTGTTCAGTATTCAGTATTCAGTGTTCAGTATTCAGTATTCAGTGTTCAGTGTTCAGTATTCAGTGTTCAGTGTTCAGTGTTCAGTATTCAGTGTTCAGTATTCAGTATTCAGTATTCAGTGTTCAGTATTCAGTATTCAGTGTTCAGTATTCAGCGTTCAGTGTTCTGTATTCAGTATTCAGTGTTCAGTATTCAGTATTCAGTGTTCAGTGTTCAGTGTTCAGTGTTCAGTATTCAGTATTCATTATTCAGTGTTCAGTGTTCAGTATTCAGTGTTCAGTATTCAGTGTTCAGTGTTCAGTATTCAGTATTTACTGTTCAGTATTCAGTATTCAGTATTCAGCGTTCAGTGTTCTGTATTCAGTATTCAGTGTTCAGTATTCAGTGTTCACTGTTCAGTATTCAGTGTTCAGTATTCAGCGTTCAGTGTTCTGTATTCAGTATTCAGTGTTCAGTATTCAGTGTTCAGTGTTCAGTATTCAGTGTTCACTGTTCAGGATTCAGAGTTCAGTGTTCAGTGTTCAGTATTCAGTATTTACTGTTCAGTGTTCAGAATTCAGTGTTCACTGTTCAGTATACAGAGTTCAGTATTCAGTGTTCACTGTTCAGTATTCAGAGTTCAGTATTCAGTGTTCAGTATTTACTGTTCAGTGTTCAGTATTCAGTATTCAGTGTTCAGTATTCTGTATTCAGTATTCAGTATTCAGTGTTCAGTATTCAGTGTTCACTGTTCAGTATTCAGAGTTCAGTATTCAGTGTTCACTGTTCAGTATTCAGAGTTCAGTATTCAGTGTTCAGTATTCAGTATTTACTGTTCAGTGTTCAGAATTCAGTGTTCAGTATTCTGTATTCAGTATTTACTGTTCAGTGTTCAGTATTCAGTATTCAGTGTTCAGTATTCTGTATTCAGTATTTACTGTTCAGTGTTCAGTTTTCAATGTTCAGTATGCAGTGTGCAGTATTCAGTATTCAGTATTCAGTGTTCAGTATTCAGTATTCAGTGTTTAGTATTCAGTATTCAATGTTCAGTGTTCAGTATTCAGTATGCAGAGTTCAGTGTTCAGTATTCAGTGTTCAGTATTCAGTATTCAATGTTCAGTGTTCAGTGTTCAGTATTCAGTGTTCACTGTTCAGTATTCAGAGTTCAGTATTCAGTGTTCACTGTTCAGTGTTCAGTATTCAGTATTCAGTGTTCAGTATTCAGTGATCAGTGTTCAGTGTTCAGTATTCAGTGTTCAGTGTTCAGTGTTCAGTATTCAGTGTTCAGTATTCAGTGTTCACTGTTCAGTGTTCAGTATTCAGTATTCAGTATTCAGCGTTCAGTGTTCTGTATTCAGTATTCAGTGTTCAGTATTCAGTATTCAGTATTCAGTATTCATTATTCAGTGTTCAGTGTTCAGTATTCAGTATTCAATGTTCAGTGTTCAGTGTTCAATGTTCAGTGTTCAGTATTCAGTATTCAGTGTTCAGTATTCAGTGATCAGTATTCAGTGTTCACTGTTCAGTATTCAGAGTTCAGTATTCAGTGTTCACTGTTCAGTATTCAGAGTTCAGTATTCAGTGTTCAGTATTCAGTATTTACTGTTCAGTGTTCAGAATTCAGTGTTCAGTATTCTGTATTCAGTATTTACTGTTCAGTGTTCAGTATTCAGTATTCAGTGTTCAGTATTCTGTATTCAGTATTTACTGTTCAGTGTTCAGTTTTCAATGTTCAGTATGCAGTGTGCAGTATTCAGTATTCAGTATTCAGTGTTCAGTATTCAGTATTCAGTGTTTAGTATTCAGTATTCAATGTTCAGTGTTCAGTATTCAGTATTCAGTGTTCAGTGTTCAGTATTCAGTGTTCAGTATTCAGTATTCAATGTTCAGTGTTCAGTGTTCAGTATTCAGTGTTCACAGTTCAGTATTCAGTGTTCAGTATTCAGTGTTCACTGTTCAGGATTCAGAGTTCAGTGTTCAGTGTTCAGTATTCAGTATTTACTGTTCAGTGTTCAGAATTCAGTGTTCACTGTTCAGTATACAGAGTTCAGTATTCAGTGTTCACTGTTCAGTATTCAGAGTTCAGTATTCAGTGTTCAGTATTTACTGTTCAGTGTTCAGTATTCAGTATTCAGTGTTCAGTATTCTGTATTCAGTATTTACTGTTCAGTGTTCAGTATTCAGTGTTCAGTATTCAGTGTTCAGTATTCAGTGTTCACTGTTCAGTATTCAGAGTTCAGTATTCAGTGTTCAGTATTCAGTATTTACTGTTCAGTGTTCAGAATTCAGTGTTCAGTATTCTGTATTCAGTATTTACTGTTCAGTGTTCAGTTTTCAATGTTCAGTATGCAGTGTGCAGTATTCAGTATTCAGTATTCAGTGTTCAGTATTCAGTATTCAGTGTTTAGTATTCAGTATTCAATGTTCAGTGTTCAGTATTCAGTATGCAGAGTTCAGTGTTCAGTATTCAGTGTTCAGTATTCAGTATTCAATGTTCAGTGTTCAGTGTTCAGTATTCAGTGTTCACTGTTCAGTATTCAGAGTTCAGTATTCAGTGTTCACTGTTCAGTATTCAGAGTTCAGTATTCAGTGTTCAGTATTTACTGTTCAGTGTTCAGTATTCAGTATTCACTGTTCAGTGTTCAGTATTCAGTGATCAGTATTCAGTGTTCAGTGTTCAGTGTTCAGTATTCAGTATTCAATGTTCAGTGTTCAGTGTTCAATGTTCAGTGTTCAGTATTCAGTATTCAGTGTTCAGTATTCAGTGATCAGTGTTCAGTGTTCAGTATTCAGTGTTCAGTGTTCAGTGTTCAGTATTCAGTGTTCAGTATTCTGTATTCAGTATTCAGTATTCAGTATTCAGTGTTCAGTATTCAGTGATCAGTGTTCAGTGTTCAGTATTCAGTGTTCAGTGTTCAGTGTTCAGTATTCAGTGTTCAGTATTCTGTATTCAGTATTCAGTATTCAGTATTCAGCGTTCAGTGTTCTGTATTCAGTATTCAGTATTCAGTATTCAGTGTTCAGTGTTCAGTGTTCAGTGTTCAGTATTCAGTATTCAGTATTCAGTATTCATTATTCAGTGTTCAGTGTTCAGTATTCAGTATTCAATGTTCAGTGTTCAGTGTTCAATGTTCAGTGTTCAGTATTCAGTATTCAGTGTTCAGTATTCAGTGATCAGTATTCAGTGTTCACTGTTCAGTATTCAGAGTTCAGTATTCAGTGTTCACTGTTCAGTATTCAGAGTTCAGTATTCAGTGTTCAGTATTCAGTATTTACTGTTCAGTGTTCAGAATTCAGTGTTCAGTATTCTGTATTCAGTATTTACTGTTCAGTGTTCAGTTTTCAATGTTCAGTATGCAGTGTGCAGTATTCAGTATTCAGTATTCAGTATTCAGTGTTCAGTATTCAGTATTCAGTGTTTAGTATTCAGTATTCAATGTTCAGTGTTCAGTATTCAGTATGCAGAGTTCAGTGTTCAGTATTCAGTGTTCAGTATTCAGTATTCAATGTTCAGTGTTCAGTGTTCAGTATTCAGTGTTCACAGTTCAGTATTCAGTGTTCAGTATTCAGTGTTCACTGTTCAGGATTCAGAGTTCAGTATTCAGAGTTCAGTATTCAGTGTTCAGTATTTACTGTTCAGTGTTCAGTATTCAGTATTCAGTGTTCAGTATTCTGTATTCAGTATTTACTGTTCAGTGTTCAGTATTCAGTGTTCACTGTTCAGTATTCAGAGTTCAGTATTCAGTGTTCACTGTTCAGTATTCAGAGTTCAGTATTTACTGTTCAGTGTTCAGTATTCAGTGTTCAGTTTTCAATGTTCAGTATGCAGTGTGCAGTATTCAGTATTCAGTATTCAGTGTTCAGTATTCAGTGTTTAGTATTCAGTATTCAATGTTCAATGTTCAGTGTTCAGTGTTCAGTGTTCAGTATGCAGAGTTCAGTGTTCAGTATTCAGTGTTCAGTATTCAGTATTCAATGTTCAGTGTTCAGTGTTCAGTATGCAGTGTTCAGTGTTCAATATTCAGTGTTCAGTGTTCTGTATTCAGTGTTCAGTATTCAATGTTCAGTGTTTAGTGTTCAGTATTCAGTATTCAGTGTTCAGTATTCAGTGTTCAGTGTTCAGTATTCAGTATTCAGTGTTCAGTGTTCAGTGTTCAGTATTCCGTATTCAATGTTCAGTGTTCAGTATGCAGTGTTCAGTGTTCAGTATTCAGTATTCAGTATTCAGTATTCAGTATTCTGTATTCAGTGTTCAGTGTTCAGTATTCAATGTTCAGTGTTTAGTATTCAGTATTTAGTATTCACTGTTCAGTATTCAGTTTTCAGTATTCGGTGTTCAGTATTCAGTATTCATTGTTCAGTGTTCAGTATTCAGTATTCACTGTTCAGTGTTCAGTATTCAGTATTCAGTGTTCAGCGTTCAGCGTTCAGTGTTCAGTATTCAGTATTCAGTATTCAGTATTAAGTGTTCAGTGTTCAGTGTTCAGTATTCAGTATTCAGTGTTCAGTATTCAGTATTCAGTGTTCAGTGTTCAGTATTCAGTGTTCAGTATTCAGTATTCAGTTTTCAGTATTCAGTGTTCAGTATTCAGTGTTCAGTGTTCAGTGTTCAGTATTCAGTGTTCAGTGTTCAGCTTTCAGTATTCAGTATTCAGTATTCAGTGTTCAGTATTCAGTGTTCACTGTTCAGTATTCAGAGTTCAGTATTCAGTGTTCACTGTTCAGTATTCAGAGTTCAGTATTCAGTGTTCAGTATTCAGTATTTACTGTTCAGTGTTCAGAATTCAGTGTTCAGTATTCTGTATTCAGTATTTACTGTTCAGTGTTCAGTATTCAGTATTCAGTGTTCAGTATTCTGTATTCAGTATTTACTGTTCAGTGTTCAGTTTTCAATGTTCAGTATGCAGTGTGCAGTATTCAGTATTCAGTATTCAGTGTTCAGTATTCAGTATTCAGTGTTTAGTATTCAGTATTCAATGTTCAGTGTTCAGTATTCAGTATGCAGAGTTCAGTGTTCAGTATTCAGTGTTCAGTATTCAGTATTCAATGTTCAGTGTTCAGTGTTCAGTATTCAGTGTTCACTGTTCAGTATTCAGAGTTCAGTATTCAGTGTTCACTGTTCAGTATTCAGAGTTCAGTATTCAGTGTTCAGTATTTACTGTTCAGTGTTCAGTATTCAGTATTCACTGTTCAGTGTTCAGTATTCAGTGATCAGTATTCAGTGTTCAGTGTTCAGTGTTCAGTATTCAGTATTCAATGTTCAGTGTTCAGTGTTCAATGTTCAGTGTTCAGTATTCAGTATTCAGTGTTCAGTATTCAGTGATCAGTGTTCAGTGTTCAGTATTCAGTGTTCAGTGTTCAGTGTTCAGTATTCAGTGTTCAGTATTCTGTATTCAGTATTCAGTGTTCAGTATTCAGTGTTCACTGTTCAGTGTTCAGTATTCAGTATTCAGTATTCAGCGTTCAGTGTTCTGTATTCAGTATTCAGTGTTCAGTATTCAGTATTCAGTGTTCAGTGTTCAGTGTTCAGTGTTCAGTATTCAGTATTCAGTATTCAGTATTCATTATTCAGTGTTCAGTGTTCAGTATTCAGTATTCAATGTTCAGTGTTCAGTGTTCAATGTTCAGTGTTCAGTATTCAGTATTCAGTGTTCAGTATTCAGTGATCAGTATTCAGTGTTCACTGTTCAGTATTCAGAGTTCAGTATTCAGTGTTCACTGTTCAGTATTCAGAGTTCAGTATTCAGTGTTCAGTATTCAGTATTTACTGTTCAGTGTTCAGAATTCAGTGTTCAGTATTCTGTATTCAGTATTTACTGTTCAGTGTTCAGTATTCAGTATTCAGTGTTCAGTATTCTGTATTCAGTATTTACTGTTCAGTGTTCAGTTTTCAATGTTCAGTATGCAGTGTGCAGTATTCAGTATTCAGTATTCAGTATTCAGTGTTCAGTATTCAGTATTCAGTGTTTAGTATTCAGTATTCAATGTTCAGTGTTCAGTATTCAGTATGCAGAGTTCAGTGTTCAGTATTCAGTGTTCAGTATTCAGTATTCAATGTTCAGTGTTCAGTGTTCAGTATTCAGTGTTCACAGTTCAGTATTCAGTGTTCAGTATTCAGTGTTCACTGTTCAGGATTCAGAGTTCAGTGTTCAGTGTTCACTGTTCAGTATTCAGAGTTCAGTATTCAGTGTTCAGTATTTACTGTTCAGTGTTCAGTATTCAGTATTCAGTGTTCAGTATTCTGTATTCAGTATTTACTGTTCAGTGTTCAGTATTCAGTGTTCACTGTTCAGTATTCAGAGTTCAGTATTCAGTGTTCACTGTTCAGTATTCAGAGTTCAGTATTTACTGTTCAGTGTTCAGAATTCAGTGTTCAGTACTCTGTATTCAGTATTTACTGTTCAGTGTTCAGTATTCAGTGTTCAGTTTTCAATGTTCAGTATGCAGTGTGCAGTATTCAGTATTCAGTGTTTAGTATTCAGTATTCAATGTTCAATGTTCAGTGTTCAGTGTTCAGTGTTCAGTATGCAGAGTTCAGTGTTCAGTATTCAGTGTTCAGTATTCAGTATTCAATGTTCAGTGTTCAGTGTTCAGTATGCAGTGTTCAGTGTTCAATATTCAGTGTTCAGTGTTCTGTATTCAGTGTTCAGTATTCAATGTTCAGTGTTTAGTGTTCAGTATTCAGTATTCAGTGTTCAGTATTCAGTGTTCAGTGTTCAGTATTCAGTATTCAGTGTTCAGTGTTCAGTCTTCAGTATTCAGTGTTCAGTGTTCAGTATTCCGTATTCAGTGTTCAGTGTTCAGTGTTCAGTATTCAGTATTCAATGTTCAGTGTTCAGTATGCAGTGTTCAGTGTTCAGTATTCAGTATTCAGTATTCAGTATTCAGTATTCTGTATTCAGTGTTCAGTGTTCAGTATTCAATGTTCAGTGTTTAGTATTCAGTATTTAGTATTCACTGTTCAGTATTCAGTTTTCAGTATTCGGTGTTCAGTATTCAGTATTCAATGTTCAGTGTTCAGTATTCAGTATTCACTGTTCAGTGTTCAGTATTCAGTATTCAGTGTTCAGCGTTCAGCGTTCAGTGTTCAGTATTCAGTATTCAGTATTCAGTATTAAGTGTTCAGTGTTCAGTGTTCAGTATTCAGTATTCAGTGTTCAGTATTCAGTATTCAGTGTTCAGTGTTCAGTATTCAGTGTTCAGTATTCAGTATTCAGTTTTCAGTATTCAGTGTTCAGTATTCAGTGTTCAGTGTTCAGTGTTCAGTATTCAGTGTTCAGTGTTCAGCTTTCAGTATTCAGTATTCAGTGTTCAGTATTCAGTATTCAGTGATCAGTGTTCAGTATTCAGTGTTCAGTATTCAGTGTTCACTGTTCAGTATTCAGAGTTCAGTATTCAGTGTTCACTGTTCAGTATTCAGAGTTCAGTATTCAGTGTTCAGTATTCAGTATTTACTGTTCAGTGTTCAGAATTCAGTGTTCAGTATTCTGTATTCAGTATTTACTGTTCAGTGTTCAGTATTCAGTATTCAGTGTTCAGTATTCTGTATTCAGTATTTACTGTTCAGTGTTCAGTTTTCAATGTTCAGTATGCAGTGTGCAGTATTCAGTATTCAGTATTCAGTGTTCAGTATTCAGTATTCAGTGTTTAGTATTCAGTATTCAATGTTCAGTGTTCAGTATTCAGTATTCAGTGTTCAGTGTTCAGTATTCAGTGTTCAGTATTCAGTATTCAATGTTCAGTGTTCAGTGTTCAGTATTCAGTGTTCACAGTTCAGTATTCAGTGTTCAGTATTCAGTGTTCACTGTTCAGGATTCAGAGTTCAGTGTTCAGTGTTCAGTATTCAGTATTTACTGTTCAGTGTTCAGAATTCAGTGTTCACTGTTCAGTATACAGAGTTCAGTATTCAGTGTTCACTGTTCAGTATTCAGAGTTCAGTATTCAGTGTTCAGTATTTACTGTTCAGTGTTCAGTATTCAGTATTCAGTGTTCAGTATTCTGTATTCAGTATTTACTGTTCAGTGTTCAGTATTCAGTGTTCAGTATTCAGTGTTCACTGTTCAGTATTCAGAGTTCAGTATTCAGTGTTCACTGTTCAGTATTCAGAGTTCAGTATTCAGTGTTCAGTATTCAGTATTTACTGTTCAGTGTTCAGAATTCAGTGTTCAGTATTCTGTATTCAGTATTTACTGTTCAGTGTTCAGTTTTCAATGTTCAGTATGCAGTGTGCAGTATTCAGTATTCAGTATTCAGTGTTCAGTATTCAGTATTCAGTGTTTAGTATTCAGTATTCAATGTTCAGTGTTCAGTATTCAGTATGCAGAGTTCAGTGTTCAGTATTCAGTGTTCAGTATTCAGTATTCAATGTTCAGTGTTCAGTGTTCAGTATTCAGTGTTCACTGTTCAGTATTCAGAGTTCAGTATTCAGTGTTCACTGTTCAGTATTCAGAGTTCAGTATTCAGTGTTCAGTATTTACTGTTCAGTGTTCAGTATTCAGTATTCACTGTTCAGTGTTCAGTATTCAGTGATCAGTATTCAGTGTTCAGTGTTCAGTGTTCAGTATTCAGTATTCAATGTTCAGTGTTCAGTGTTCAATGTTCAGTGTTCAGTATTCAGTATTCAGTGTTCAGTATTCAGTGATCAGTGTTCAGTGTTCAGTATTCAGTGTTCAGTGTTCAGTGTTCAGTATTCAGTGTTCAGTATTCTGTATTCAGTATTCAGTGTTCAGTATTCAGTGTTCACTGTTCAGTGTTCAGTATTCAGTATTCAGTATTCAGCGTTCAGTGTTCTGTATTCAGTATTCAGTGTTCAGTATTCAGTATTCAGTGTTCAGTGTTCAGTGTTCAGTGTTCAGTATTCAGTATTCAGTATTCAGTATTCATTATTCAGTGTTCAGTGTTCAGTATTCAGTATTCAATGTTCAGTGTTCAGTGTTCAATGTTCAGTGTTCAGTATTCAGTATTCAGTGTTCAGTATTCAGTGATCAGTATTCAGTGTTCACTGTTCAGTATTCAGAGTTCAGTATTCAGTGTTCACTGTTCAGTATTCAGAGTTCAGTATTCAGTGTTCAGTATTCAGTATTTACTGTTCAGTGTTCAGAATTCAGTGTTCAGTATTCTGTATTCAGTATTTACTGTTCAGTGTTCAGTATTCAGTATTCAGTGTTCAGTATTCTGTATTCAGTATTTACTGTTCAGTGTTCAGTTTTCAATGTTCAGTATGCAGTGTGCAGTATTCAGTATTCAGTATTCAGTATTCAGTGTTCAGTATTCAGTATTCAGTGTTTAGTATTCAGTATTCAATGTTCAGTGTTCAGTATTCAGTATGCAGAGTTCAGTGTTCAGTATTCAGTGTTCAGTATTCAGTATTCAATGTTCAGTGTTCAGTGTTCAGTATTCAGTGTTCACAGTTCAGTATTCAGTGTTCAGTATTCAGTGTTCACTGTTCAGGATTCAGAGTTCAGTGTTCAGTGTTCACTGTTCAGTATTCAGAGTTCAGTATTCAGTGTTCAGTATTTACTGTTCAGTGTTCAGTATTCAGTATTCAGTGTTCAGTATTCTGTATTCAGTATTTACTGTTCAGTGTTCAGTATTCAGTGTTCACTGTTCAGTATTCAGAGTTCAGTATTCAGTGTTCACTGTTCAGTATTCAGAGTTCAGTATTTACTGTTCAGTGTTCAGAATTCAGTGTTCAGTACTCTGTATTCAGTATTTACTGTTCAGTGTTCAGTATTCAGTGTTCAGTTTTCAATGTTCAGTATGCAGTGTGCAGTATTCAGTATTCAGTATTCAGTGTTCAGTATTCAGTGTTTAGTATTCAGTATTCAATGTTCAATGTTCAGTGTTCAGTGTTCAGTGTTCAGTATGCAGAGTTCAGTGTTCAGTATTCAGTGTTCAGTATTCAGTATTCAATGTTCAGTGTTCAGTGTTCAGTATGCAGTGTTCAGTGTTCAATATTCAGTGTTCAGTGTTCTGTATTCAGTGTTCAGTATTCAATGTTCAGTGTTTAGTGTTCAGTATTCAGTATTCAGTGTTCAGTATTCAGTGTTCAGTGTTCAGTATTCAGTATTCAGTGTTCAGTGTTCAGTCTTCAGTATTCAGTGTTCAGTGTTCAGTATTCCGTATTCAGTGTTCAGTGTTCAGTGTTCAGTATTCAGTATTCAATGTTCAGTGTTCAGTATGCAGTGTTCAGTGTTCAGTATTCAGTATTCAGTATTCAGTATTCAGTATTCTGTATTCAGTGTTCAGTGTTCAGTATTCAATGTTCAGTGTTTAGTATTCAGTATTTAGTATTCACTGTTCAGTATTCAGTTTTCAGTATTCGGTGTTCAGTATTCAGTATTCAATGTTCAGTGTTCAGTATTCAGTATTCACTGTTCAGTGTTCAGTATTCAGTATTCAGTGTTCAGCGTTCAGCGTTCAGTGTTCAGTATTCAGTATTCAGTATTCAGTATTAAGTGTTCAGTGTTCAGTGTTCAGTATTCAGTATTCAGTGTTCAGTATTCAGTATTCAGTGTTCAGTGTTCAGTATTCAGTGTTCAGTATTCAGTATTCAGTTTTCAGTATTCAGTGTTCAGTATTCAGTGTTCAGTGTTCAGTGTTCAGTATTCAGTGTTCAGTGTTCAGCTTTCAGTATTCAGTATTCAGTGTTCAGTATTCAGTATTCAGTGATCAGTGTTCAGTATTCAGTGTTCAGTATTCAGTGTTCACTGTTCAGTATTCAGAGTTCAGTATTCAGTGTTCACTGTTCAGTATTCAGAGTTCAGTATTCAGTGTTCAGTATTCAGTATTTACTGTTCAGTGTTCAGAATTCAGTGTTCAGTATTCTGTATTCAGTATTTACTGTTCAGTGTTCAGTATTCAGTATTCAGTGTTCAGTATTCTGTATTCAGTATTTACTGTTCAGTGTTCAGTTTTCAATGTTCAGTATGCAGTGTGCAGTATTCAGTATTCAGTGTTCAGTATTCAGTATTCAGTGTTTAGTATTCAGTATTCAATGTTCAGTGTTCAGTATTCAGTATTCAGTGTTCAGTGTTCAGTATTCAGTGTTCAGTATTCAGTATTCAATGTTCAGTGTTCAGTGTTCAGTATTCAGTGTTCACAGTTCAGTATTCAGTGTTCAGTATTCAGTGTTCACTGTTCAGGATTCAGAGTTCAGTGTTCAGTGTTCAGTATTCAGTATTTACTGTTCAGTGTTCAGAATTCAGTGTTCACTGTTCAGTATACAGAGTTCAGTATTCAGTGTTCACTGTTCAGTATTCAGAGTTCAGTATTCAGTGTTCAGTATTTACTGTTCAGTGTTCAGTATTCAGTATTCAGTGTTCAGTATTCTGTATTCAGTATTTACTGTTCAGTGTTCAGTATTCAGTATTCAGTATTCAGTGTTCAGTATTCAGTGTTCACTGTTCAGTATTCAGAGTTCAGTATTCAGTGTTCACTGTTCTGTATTCAGAGTTCAGTATTCAGTGTTCAGTATTTACTGTTCAGTGTTCAGTATTCAGTATTCAGTGTTCAGTATTCTGTATTCAGTATTTACTGTTCAGTGTTCAGTATTCAGTATTCAGTGTTCAGTATTCTGTATTCAGTATTTACTGTTCAGTGTTCAGTTTTCAATGTTCAGTATGCAGTGTGCAGTATTCAGTATTCAGTATTCAGTGTTCAGTATTCAGTATTCAGTGTTTAGTATTCAGTATTCAATGTTCAGTGTTCAGTATTCAGTATGCAGAGTTCAGTGTTCAGTATTCAGTGTTCAGTATTCAGTATTCAATGTTCAGTGTTCAGTGTTCAGTATGCAGTGTTCAGTGTTCAGTATTCAGTGTTCAGTGTTCAATATTCAGTGTTCAGTGTTCTGTATTCAGTGTTCAGTGTTCAATGTTCAGTGTTTAGTGTTCAGTATTCAGTATTCAGTGTTCAGTATTCAGTGTTCAGTGTTCAGTATTCAGTATTCAGTGTTCAGTGTTCAGTGTTCAGTCTTCAGTATTCAGTGTTCAGTGTTCAGTATTCCGTATTCAGTGTTCAGTGTTCAGTGTTCAGTATTCAGTATTCAATGTTCAGTGTTCAGTATGCAGTGTTCAGTGTTCAGTATTCAGTATTCAGTATTCAGTATTCAGTATTCTGTATTCAGTGTTCAGTGTTCAGTATTCAATGTTCAGTGTTTAGTATTCAGTATTTAGTATTCACTGTTCAGTATTCAGTTTTCAGTATTCGGTGTTCAGTATTCAGTATTCAATGTTCAGTGTTCAGTATTCAGTATTCACTGTTCAGTGTTCAGTATTCAGTATTCAATGTTCAGTGTTCAGTGTTCAGTATGCAGTGTTCAGTATTCAGTGTTCAGTGTTCAATATTCAGTGTTCAGTGTTCTGTATTCAGTGTTCAGTATTCAGTATTCAGTATTCAGTATTCTGTATTCAGTGTTCAGTGTTCAGTATTCAATGTTCAGTGTTTAGTATTCAGTATTTAGTATTCACTATTCAGTTTTCAGTATTCGGTGTTCAGTATTCAGTATTCACTGTTCAGTGTTCAGTATTCAGTATTCAGTGTTCAGCGTTCAGCGTTCAGTGTTCAGTGTTCAGTATTCAGTATTCAGTGTTCAGTATTCAGTATTCAGTATTCAGTATTAAGTGTTCAGTGTTCAGTAATCCATATTCAGTATTCAGTGTTCAGTGTTCAGTATTCAGTGTTCAGTGTTCAGTATTCAGTGTTCAGTATTCAGTATTCAGTTTTCAGTATTCAGTGTTCAGTATTCAGTGTTCAGTGTTCAGCTTTCAGTATTCAGTATTCAGTGTTCAGTATTCAGTATTCAGTGTTCAGTGTTCAGTATTCAGTGTTCAGTATTCAGTGTTCACTGTTCAGTATTCAGAGTTCAGTATTCAGTGTTCACTGTTCAGTATTCAGAGTTCAGTATTCAGTGTTCAGTATTCAGTATTTACTGTTCAGTGTTCAGAATTCAGTGTTCAGTATTCTGTATTCAGTATTTACTGTTCAGTGTTCAGTATTCAGTATTCAGTGTTCAGTATTCTGTATTCAGTATTTACTGTTCAGTGTTCAGTTTTCAATGTTCAGTATGCAGTGTGCAGTATTCAGTATTCAGTATTCAGTGTTTAGTATTCAGTATTCAATGTTCAGTGTTCAGTATTCAGTATGCAGAGTTCAGTGTTCAGTATTCAGTGTTCAGTATTCAGTATTCAATGTTCAGTATTCAGTGTTCACAGTTCAGTATTCAGTGTTCAGTATTCAGTGTTCACTGTTCAGGATTCAGAGTTCAGTGTTCAGTGTTCAGTATTCAGTATTTACTGTTCAGTGTTCAGAATTCAGTGTTCACTGTTCAGTATACAGAGTTCAGTATTCAGTGTTCACTGTTCAGTATTCAGAGTTCAGTATTCAGTGTTCAGTATTTACTGTTCAGTGTTCAGTATTCAGTATTCAGTGTTCAGTATTCTGTATTCAGTATTTACTGTTCAGTGTTCAGTATTCAGTGTTCAGTATTCAGTGTTCAGTATTCAGTGTTCACTGTTCAGTATTCAGAGTTCAGTATTCAGTGTTCACTGTTCTGTATTCAGAGTTCAGTATTCAGTGTTCAGTATTTACTGTTCAGTGTTCAGTATTCAGTATTCAGTGTTCAGTATTCTGTATTCAGTATTTACTGTTCAGTGTTCAGTATTCAGTGTTCAGTATTCAGTGTTCAGTATTCTGTATTCAGTATTTACTGTTCAGTGTTCAGTATTCAGTATTCAGTGTTCACTGTTCAGTATTCAGAGTTCAGTATTCAGTGTTCACTGTTCAGTATTCAGAGTTCAGTATTCAGTGTTCAGTATTCAGTATTTACTGTTCAGTGTTCAGAATTCAGTGTTCAGTATTCTGTATTCAGTATTTACTGTTCAGTGTTCAGTATTCAGTATTCAGTGTTCAGTATTCTGTATTCAGTATTTACTGTTCAGTGTTCAGTTTTCAATGTTCAGTATTCAGTATTCAATGTTCAGTGTTCAGTGTTCAGTATGCAGTGTTCAGTATTCAGTGTTCAGTGTTCAATATTCAGTGTTCAGTGTTCAGTATTCAGTGTTCAGTATTCAGTATTCAATGTTCAGTGTTCAGTGTTCAGTATGCAGTGTTCAGTGTTCAGTATTCAGTGTTCAGTGTTCAATATTCAGTGTTCAGTATTCAGTATTAAGTGTTCAGTGTTCAGTAATCCATATTCAGTATTCAGTGTTCAGTGTTCAGTATTCAGTATTCAGTGTTCTGTATTCAGTATTCAGTGTTCAGTGTTCAGTATTCAGTGTTCAGTATTCAGTATTCAGTGTTCAGTATTCAGTGTTCACTGTTCAGCTTTCAGTATTCAGTATTCAGTGTTCAGTATTCAGTGTTCAGTATTCAGTGTTCAGTGTTCAGTATTCAGTGTTCAGTATTCAGTGTTCAGTATTCAGTGTTCACTGTTCAGTATTCAGAGTTCAGTATTCAGTGTTCACTGTTCAGTATTCAGAGTTCAGTATTCAGTGTTCAGTATTCAGTATTTACTGTTCAGTGTTCAGAATTCAGTGTTCAGTATTCTGTATTCAGTATTTACTGTTCAGTGTTCAGTATTCAGTATTCAGTGTTCAGTATTCTGTATTCAGTATTTACTGTTCAGTGTTCAGTTTTCAATGTTCAGTATGCAGTGTGCAGTATTCAGTATTCAGTATTCAGTGTTCAGTATTCAGTATTCAGTGTTTAGTATTCAGTATTCAATGTTCAGTGTTCAGTATTCAGTATGCAGAGTTCAGTGTTCAGTATTCAGTGTTCAGTATTCAGTATTCAATGTTCAGTGTTCAGTGTTCAGTATTCAGTGTTCACAGTTCAGTATTCAGTGTTCAGTATTCAGTGTTCTCTGTTCAGGATTCAGAGTTCAGTGTTCAGTGTTCAGTATTCAGTATTTACTGTTCAGTGTTCAGAATTCAGTGTTCACTGTTCAGTATACAGAGTTCAGTATTCAGTGTTCACTGTTCAGTATTCAGTGTTCAGTATTTACTGTTCAGTGTTCAGTATTCAGTATTCAGTGTTCAGTATTCTGTATTCAGTATTTACTGTTCAGTGTTCAGTATTCAGTGTTCAGTATTCAGTGTTCAGTATTCAGTGTTCACTGTTCAGTATTCAGAGTTCAGTATTCAGTGTTCACTGTTCAGTATTCAGAGTTCAGTATTCAGTGTTCAGTATTCAGTATTTACTGTTCAGTGTTCAGAATTCAGTGTTCAGTATTCTGTATTCAGTATTTACTGTTCAGTGTTCAGTATTCTGTATTCAGTATTTACTGTTCAGTGTTCAGTTTTCAATGTTCAGTATGCAGTGTGCAGTATTCAGTATTCAGTATTCAGTGTTCAGTATTCAGTATTCAGTGTTTAGTATTCAGTATTCAATGTTCAGTGTTCAGTATTCAGTATGCAGAGTTCAGTGTTCAGTATTCAGTGTTCAGTATTCAGTATTCAATGTTCAGTGTTCAGTGTTCAGTATTCAGTGTTCACAGTTCAGTATTCAGTGTTCAGTATTCAGTGTTCACTGTTCAGGATTCAGAGTTCAGTGTTCAGTGTTCAGTATTCAGTATTTACTGTTCAGTGTTCAGAATTCAGTGTTCACTGTTCAGTATACAGAGTTCAGTATTCAGTGTTCACTGTTCAGTATTCAGAGTTCAGTATTCAGTGTTCAGTATTTACTGTTCAGTGTTCAGTATTCAGTATTCAGTGTTCAGTATTCTGTATTCAGTATTTACTGTTCAGTGTTCAGTATTCAGTGTTCAGTATTCAGTATTCAGTGTTCACTGTTCGGTATTCAGAGTTCAGTATTCAGTGTTCACTGTTCAGTATTCAGAGTTCAGTATTCAGTGTTCAGTATTCAGTATTTACTGTTCAGTGTTCAGAATTCAGTGTTCAGTATTCTGTATTCAGTATTTACTGTTCAGTGTTCAGTATTCAGTATTCAGTGTTCAGTATTCTGTATTCAGTATTTACTGTTCAGTGTTCAGTTTTCAATGTTCAGTATGCAGTGTGCAGTATTCAGTATTCAGTATTCAGTGTTCAGTATTCAGTGTTTAGTATTCAGTATTCAATGTTCAGTGTTCAGTATTCAGTATGCAGAGTTCAGTGTTCAGTATTCAGTGTTCAGTATTCAGTATTCAATGTTCAGTGTTCAGTGTTCAGTATGCAGTGTTCAGTGTTCAGTATTCAGTGTTCAGTGTTCAATATTCAGTGTTCACTGTTCAGTATTCAGAGTTCAGTATTCAGTGTTCAGTATTCAGTATTTACTGTTCAGTGTTCAGAATTCAGTGTTCAGTATTCTGTATTCAGTATTTACTGTTCAGTATTCTGTATTCAGTATTTACTGTTTAGTGTTCAGTTTTCAATGTTCAGTATGCAGTGTGCAGTATTCAGTATTCAGTATTCAGTGTTCAGTATTCAGTATTCAGTGTTTAGTATTCAGTATTCAATGTTCAGTGTTCAGTATTCAGTATGCAGAGTTCAGTGTTCAGTATTCAGTGTTCAGTATTCAGTATTCAATGTTCAGTGTTCAGTATTCAGTGTTCACAGTTCAGTATTCAGTGTTCAGTATTCAGTGTTCACTGTTCAGGATTCAGAGTTCAGTGTTCAGTGTTCAGTATTCAGTATTTACTGTTCAGTGTTCAGAATTCAGTGTTCACTGTTCAGTATACAGAGTTCAGTATTCAGTGTTCACTGTTCAGTATTCAGAGTTCAGTATTCAGTGTTCAGTATTTACTGTTCAGTGTTCAGTATTCAGTATTCAGTGTTCAGTATTCTGTATTCAGTATTTACTGTTCAGTGTTCAGTATTCAGTGTTCAGTATTCAGTGTTCAGTATTCAGTGTTCACTGTTCAGTATTCAGAGTTCAGTATTCAGTGTTCACTGTTCAGTATTCAGAGTTCAGTATTCAGTGTTCAGTATTCAGTATTTACTGTTCAGTGTTCAGAATTCAGTGTTCAGTATTCTGTATTCAGTGTTTACTGTTCAGTGTTCAGTATTCAGTATTCAGTGTTCAGTATTCAGTGTTTAGTATTCAGTATTCAATGTTCAGTGTTCAGTATTCAGTATGCAGAGTTCAGTGTTCAGTATTCAGTGTTCAGTATTCAGTATTCAATGTTCAGTGTTCAGTGTTCAGTATGCAGTGTTCAGTATTCAGTGTTCAGTGTTCAATATTCAGTGTTCAGTGTTCTGTATTCAGTGTTCAGTATTCAATGTTCAGTGTTTAGTGTTCAGTATTCAGTATTCAGTGTTCAGTATTCAGTGTTCAGTGTTCAGTATTCAGTATTCAGTGTTCAGTGTTCAGTCTTCAGTATTCAGTGTTCAGTGTTCAGTATTCCGTATTCAGTGTTCAGTGTTCAGTATTCAGTATTCAATGTTCAGTGTTCAGTATGCAGTGTTCAGTGTTCAGTATTCAGTATTCAGTATTCAGTATTCAGTATTCTGTATTCAGTATTCAGTGTTCAGTATTCAGTGTTCAGTGTTCAGTATTCAGTATTCAATGTTCAGTGTTCAGTATTCAGTATTCACTGTTCAGTGTTCAGTATTCAGTATTCAGTGTTCAGCGTTCAGCGTTCAGTGTTCAGTATTCAGTATTCAGTATTCAGTGTTCAGTATTCAGTATTCAGTATTCAGTATTAAGTGTTCAGTGTTCAGTAATCTATATTCAGTATTCAATGTTCAGTGTTCAGTATTCAGTATTCAGTATTCAGTGTTCAGTGTTCAGTATTCAGTGTTCAGTATTCAGTATTCAGTTTTCAGTATTCAGTGTTCAGTGTTCAGTATTCAGTGTTCAGTGTTCAGCTTTCAGTATTCAGTATTCAGTGTTCAGTATTCAGTATTCAGTATTCAGTGTTCAGTGTTCAGTATTCAGTGTTCAGTATTCAGTATTCAGTGTTCAGTATTCAGTGTTCAATATTCAGTGTTCAGCTTTCAGTATTCAGTATTCAGTGTTCAGTATTCAGTATTCAGTGTTTAGTATTCAGTATTCAATTTTCAGTGTTCAGTATTCAGTATGCAGAGTTCAGTGTTCAGTATTCAATGTTCACTGTTCAGTATTCAGTATGCAGTGTTCAGTGTTCAGTATTCAGTGTTCAGTGTTCAATATTCAGTGTTCAGTGTTCAGTATTCAGTATTCAATGTTCAGTGTTCAGTATTCAGTATGCAGTGTTCAGTGTTCAGTATTCAGTGTTCAGTGTTCAGGGTTCAGTGTTCAGTATTCAGTATTCAGTATTCAGTGTTAAATATTCAGTGTTCAGTGTTCAGTATTCGGTATTCAGTATTCAGTATTAAGTGTTCAGTGTTCAGTATTCCGTATTCAGTGTTCAGTATTCAGTATTCAGTGTTCAGTATTCAGTGTTAAATATTCAGTGTTCAGTGTTCAGTATTCAGTATTCAGTATTCAGTATTAAGTGTTCAGTGTTCAGTGTTCAGTATTCCGTATTCAGTGTTCAGTATTCAGTATTCAGTGTTCAGTATTCAGTATTCAGTATTCAGTATTCAGTGTTCAGTATTCAGTGTTCAGTATTCAGTATTCAGTATTCAGTATTAAGTGTTCAGTGTTCAGTGTTCAGTATTCCGTATTCAGTGTTCAGTGTTTCGTGTTCAGTATTCAGTATTAAGTGTTCAGTGTTCAGTATTCAGTATTCAGTGTTCAGTGTTCGGTATTCAGTGTTCAGAGTTCAGTATTCAGTTTTCAGTGTTCCGTTATCAGTAATCAGTGTTCAGTGTTCAGTATTCAGTGTTCAGTATTCAGTGTTCAGTGTTCAGTATTCAGTGTTCAGTATTCAGTATTCAGTGTTCAGTATTCAGTGTTCAGTGTTCAGTATTCAGTATTCAGTGCTCAGTATTCAGTTTGCAGTGTTCAGTATTCAGTATTCAATTTTCAGTGTTCAGTATTCAGTATTCAGTATTCAGTGTTCAGTGTTCAGTATTCAATGTTCAGTGTTCAGTGTTCAGTATTCAGTGTTCAGTATTCAGTGTTCAGTGTTCAGTATTCAGTGTTCAGTGTTCAGTATTCAGTGTTCAGTATTCAGTATTCAGTGTTTAGTATTCAGTATTCAATGTTCAGTGTTCAGTATTCAGTATGCAGAGTTCAGTGTTCAGTATTCAGTGTTCAGTATTCAGTATTCAATGTTCAGTGTTCAGTGTTCAGTATTCAGTATTCAGTGCTCAGTATTCAGTTTGCAGTGTTCAGTATTCAGTATTCAATGTTCAGTGTTCAGTGTTCAGTATTCAGTGTTCACAGTTCAGGATTCAGAGTTCAGTGTTCAGTGTTCAGTATTCAGTATTTACTGTTCAGTGTTCAGAATTCAGTGTTCACTGTTCAGTATACAGAGTTCAGTATTCAGTGTTCACTGTTCAGTATTCAGAGTTCAGTATTCAGTGTTCAGTATTTACTGTTCAGTGTTCAGTATTCAGTATTCAGTGTTCAGTATTCTGTATTCAGTATTTACTGTTCAGTGTTCAGTATTCAGTGTTCAGTATTCAGTGTTCAGTATTCAGTGTTCACTGTTCAGTATTCAGAGTTCAGTATTCAGTGTTCACTGTTCAGTATTCAGAGTTCAGTATTCAGTGTTCAGTATTCAGTATTTACTGTTCAGTGTTCAGAATTCAGTGTTCAGTATTCTGTATTCAGTATTTACTGTTCAGTGTTCAGTATTCAG
The DNA here is from genome assembly GCF_037043375.1 of Chiloscyllium plagiosum. Lineage (NCBI taxonomy): Eukaryota > Metazoa > Chordata > Chondrichthyes > Orectolobiformes > Hemiscylliidae > Chiloscyllium > Chiloscyllium plagiosum. The sequence goes on from NW_028270178.1 coordinate 8,664,011, forward strand.
TATTCAGTGTTCAGTATTCTGTATTCAGTATTTACTGTTCAGTGTTCAGTTTTCAATGTTCAGTATGCAGTGTGCAGTATTCAGTATTCAGTGTTCAGTATTCAGTGTTTAGTATTCAGTATTCAATGTTCAGTGTTCAGTATTCAGTATGCAGAGTTCAGTGTTCAGTATTCAGTGTTCAGTATTCAGTATTCAATGTTCAGTGTTCAGTGTTCAGTATGCAGTGTTCAGTATTCAGTGTTCAGTGTTCAATATTCAGTGTTCAGTGTTCTGTATTCAGTGTTCAGTATTCAATGTTCAGTGTTTAGTGTTCAGTATTCAGTATTCAGTGTTCAGTATTCAGTGTTCAGTGTTCAGTATTCAGTATTCAGTGTTCAGTGTTCAGTCTTCAGTATTCAGTGTTCAGTGTTCAGTATTCCGTATTCAGTGTTCAGTGTTCAGTATTCAGTATTCAATGTTCAGTGTTCAGTATGCAGTGTTCAGTGTTCAGTATTCAGTATTCAGTATTCAGTATTCAGTATTCTGTATTCAGTATTCAGTGTTCAGTATTCAGTGTTCAGTGTTCAGTATTCAGTATTCAATGTTCAGTGTTCAGTATTCAGTATTCACTGTTCAGTGTTCAGTATTCAGTATTCAGTATTCAGTGTTCAGCGTTCAGCGTTCAGTGTTCAGTATTCAGTATTCAGTATTCAGTATTCAGTGTTCAGTATTCAGTATTCAGTATTCAGTATTAAGTGTTCAGTGTTCAGTAATCTATATTCAGTATTCAGTGTTCAGTGTTCAGTGTTCAGTCTTCAGTGTTCAGTATTCAGTGTTCAGTGTTCAGTATTCAGTGTTCAGTGTTCAGCTTTCAGTATTCAGTATTCAGTGTTCAGTATTCAGTATTCAGTATTCAGTGTTCAGTGTTCAGTATTCAGTGTTCAGTATTCAGTATTCAGTTTTCAGTATTCAGTGTTCAGTGTTCAGTATTCAGTGTTCAGTGTTCAGCTTTCAGTATTCAGTATTCAGTGTTCAGTATTCAGTGTTCAGTATTCAGTGTTCAGTATTCAGTATTCAGTGTTCAGTATTCAGTGTTCAATATTCAGTGTTCAGCTTTCAGTATTCAGTATTCAGTGTTCAGTATTCAGTATTCAGTGTTTAGTATTCAGTATTCAATGTTCAGTGTTCAGTATTCAGTATGCAGAGTTCAGTGTTCAGTATTCAATGTTCACTGTTCAGTATTCAGTATGCAGTGTTCAGTGTTCAGTATTCAGTGTTCAGTGTTCAATATTCAGTGTTCAGTGTTCAGTGTTCAGTATTCAGTATTCAATGTTCAGTGTTCAGTATTCAGTATGCAGTGTTCAGTGTTCAGTATTCAGTGTTCAGTGTTCAGGGTTCAGTGTTCAGTATTCAGTATTCAGTATTCAGTGTTAAATATTCAGTGTTCAGTGTTCAGTATTCGGTATTCAGTATTCAGTATTAAGTGTTCAGTGTTCAGTATTCCGTATTCAGTGTTCAGTATTCAGTATTCAGTGTTCAGTATTCAGTGTTAAATATTCAGTGTTCAGTGTTCAGTATTCAGTATTCAGTATTCAGTATTAAGTGTTCAGTGTTCAGTGTTCAGTATTCCGTATTCAGTGTTCAGTATTCAGTATTCAGTGTTCAGTATTCAGTATTCAGTATTCAGTGTTAAATATTCAGTGTTCAGTGTTCTGTGTTTTGTATTCAGTATTCAGTGTTAAGTATTCAGTGTTCAGTGTTCAGTGTTCAGTGTTCAGTGTTCAGTATTCAGTATTCAGTGTTCAGTATTCAGTATTCAGTATTCAGTGTTAAATATTCAGTGTTCAGTGTTCAGTATTCAGTATTCAGTATTCAGTATTAAGTGTTCAGTGTTCAGTGTTCAGTATTCCGTATTCAGTGTTCAGTGTTTCGTGTTCAGTATTCAGTATTAAGTGTTCAGTGTTCAGTGTTCAGTATTCAGTATTCAGTGTTCAGTGTTCGGTATTCAGTGTTCAGAGTTCAGTATTCAGTTTTCAGTGTTCCGTTATCAGTAATCAGTGTTCAGTGTTCAGTATTCAGTGTTCAGTATTCAGTGTTCAGTGTTCAGTATTCAGTGTTCAGTATTCAGTATTCAGTGTTCAGTATTCAGTGTTCAGTGTTCAGTATTCAGTATTCAGTGCTCAGTATTCAGTTTGCAGTGTTCAGTATTCAGTATTCAATTTTCAGTGTTCAGTATTCAGTATTCAGTATTCAGTGTTCAGTGTTCAGTATTCAATGTTCAGTGTTCAGTGTTCAGTATTCAGTGTTCAGTATTCAGTGTTCAGTATTCAGTGTTCAGTGTTCAGTGTTCAGTGTTCAGTATTCAGTATGCAGAGTTCAGTGTTCAGTATTCAGTGTTCAGTATTCAGTATTCAATGTTCAGTGTTCAGTGTTCAGTATTCAGTGTTCACAGTTCAGTATTCAGTGTTCAGTATTCAGTGTTCACTGTTCAGGATTCAGAGTTCAGTGTTCAGTGTTCAGTATTCAGTATTTACTGTTCAGTGTTCAGAATTCAGTGTTCACTGTTCAGTATACAGAGTTCAGTATTCAGTGTTCACTGTTCAGTATTCAGAGTTCAGTATTCAGTGTTCAGTATTTACTGTTCAGTGTTCAGTATTCAGTATTCAGTGTTCAGTATTCTGTATTCAGTATTTACTGTTCAGTGTTCAGTATTCAGTGTTCAGTATTCAGTGTTCAGTATTCAGTGTTCACTGTTCAGTATTCAGAGTTCAGTATTCAGTGTTCACTGTTCAGTATTCAGAGTTCAGTATTCAGTGTTCAGTATTCAGTATTTACTGTTCAGTGTTCAGAATTCAGTGTTCAGTATTCTGTATTCAGTATTTACTGTTCAGTGTTCAGTATTCAGTATTCAGTGTTCAGTATTCTGTATTCAGTATTTACTGTTCAGTGTTCAGTTTTCAATGTTCAGTATGCAGTGTGCAGTATTCAGTATTCAGTATTCAGTGTTCAGTATTCAGTGTTTAGTATTCAGTATTCAATGTTCAGTGTTCAGTATTCAGTATGCAGAGTTCAGTGTTCAGTATTCAGTGTTCAGTATTCAGTATTCAATGTTCAGTGTTCAGTGTTCAGTATGCAGTGTTCAGTATTCAGTGTTCAGTGTTCAATATTCAGTGTTCAGTGTTCTGTATTCAGTGTTCAGTATTCAATGTTCAGTGTTTAGTGTTCAGTGTTCAGTATTCAGTGTTCAGTGTTCAGTATTCAGTATTCAGTGTTCAGTGTTCAGTCTTCAGTATTCAGTGTTCAGTGTTCAGTATTCCGTATTCAGTGTTCAGTATTCAGTATTCAATGTTCAGTGTTCAGTATGCAGTGTTCAGTGTTCAGTATTCAGTATTCAGTATTCAGTATTCAGTATTCTGTATTCAGTATTCAGTGTTCAGTATTCAGTGTTCAGTGTTCAGTATTCAGTATTCAATGTTCAGTGTTCAGTATTCAGTATTCACTGTTCAGTGTTCAGTATTCAGTATTCAGTGTTCAGTATTCAGTATTCACTGTTCAGTGTTCAGTATTCAGTATTCAGTGTTCAGCGTTCAGCGTTCAGTGTTCAGTATTCAGTATTCACTGTTCAGTGTTCAGTATTCAGTATTCAGTGTTCAGTGTTCAGTGTTCAGTATTCAGTGTTCAGTGTTCAGTATTCAGTGTTCAGCTTTCAGTATTCAGTATTCAGTGTTCAGTATTCAGTATTCAGTGTTTAGTATTCAGTATTCAATGTTCAGTGTTCAGTATTCAATGTTCAGTGTTCAGTATTCAGTATGCAGTGTTCAGTGTTCAGTATTCAGTGTTCAGTGTTCAATATTCAGTGTTCAGTGTTCAGTATTCAGTATTCAATGTTCAGTGTTCAGTTTTCAGTATGCAGTGTTCAGTGTTCAGTATTCAGTGTTCAGTGTTCAGGGTTCAGTGTTCAGTATTCAGTATTCAGTATTCAGTGTTAAATATTCAGTGTTCAGTGTTCAGTATTCAGTATTCAGTATTCAGTATTAAGTGTTCAGTGTTCAGTATTCCGTATTCAGTGTTCAGTATTCAGTATTCAGTGTTCAGTATTCAGTATTCAGTATTCAGTGTTAAATATTCAGTGTTCAGTGTTCAGTATTCAGTATTCAGTATTCAGTATTAAGTGTTCAGTGTTCAGTGTTCAGTATTCCGTATTCAGTGTTCAGTATTCAGTATTCAGTATTCAGTGTTAAATATTCAGTGTTCAGTGTTCTGTGTTTTGTATTCAGTATTCAGTGTTAAGTATTCAGTGTTCAGTGTTCAGTGTTCAGTGTTCAGTGTTCAGTGTTCAGTATTGAGTATTCAGTGTTCAGTATTCAGTATTCAGTATTCAGTGTTAAATATTCAGTGTTCAGTGTTCAGTATTCAGTATTCAGTATTCAGTATTAAGTGTTCAGTGTTCAGTGTTCAGTGTTCAGTATTCCGTATTCAGTGTTCAGTGTTTCGTGTTCAGTATTCAGTATTAAGTGTTCAGTGTTCAGTATTCAGTATTCAGTGTTCAGTGTTCGGTATTCAGTGTTCAGAGTTCAGTGTTCAGTGTTCAGTATTCAGTATTCAGTGCTCAGTATTCAGTTTGCAGTGTTCAGTATTCAGTTTTCAATTTTCAGTGTTCAGTATTCAGTATTCAGTATTCAGTGTTCAGTGTTCAGTATTCAATGTTCAGTGTTCAGTGTTCAGTATTCAGTGTTCAGTATTCAGTGTTCAGTGTTCAGTATTCAGTGTTCAGTGTTCAGTGTTCAGTATTCAGTGTTCAATATTCAGTATTCAGTGTTCAGTGTTCAGTATTCAGTGTTCAGTATTCAGTGTTCAGTATTCAGTGTTCAGTATTCAGTATTCAGTGTTCAGTAATCCGTATTCAGTATTCAGTGTTCAGTGTTCAGTATTCAGTGTTCAGTATTCAGTTTTCAATGTTCAGTATGCAGTGTGCAGTATTCAGTATTCAGTATTCAGTGTTCAGTATTCAGTATGCAGAGTTCAGTGTTCAGTGTTCAGTATTCAGTGTTCAATGTTCAGTGTTCAGTATTCAGTATGCAGTGTTCAGTGTTCTGTATTCAGTGTTCAGTATTCAGTGTTCAGTATTCAGTATTCAGTGTTCAGTATTCAGTGTTCAGTGTTCAGTATTCAGTGTTCAGTGTTCAGTATTCAGTATTCAGTATTCAGTGTTCAGTGTTCAGTCTTCAGTATTCAGTGTTCAGTGTTCAGTATTCCGTATTCAGTGTTCAGTGTTCAGTATTCAGTTTTCAGTGTTCAGTATTCAATGTTCAGTGTTCAGTATTCAGTATTCAGTATTCAGTATTCAGTATTCAGTATTCAATGTTCAGTGTTCAGTATTCCGTATTCAGTGTTCAGTGTTTCGTGTTCAGTATTCAGTATTAAGTGTTCAGTGATCAGTATTCAGTGTTCAGTATTCAGTTTTCAGTATTCAGTGTTCAGTGTTCAGTATTCAGTGTTCAGTATTCAGTGTTCAGTGTTCAGTGTTCAGTGTTCAGTGTTCAGTGTTCAGTATTCAGTGTTCCCTGTTCAGTGTTCAATATTCAGTGTTCAGTATTCAGTTTTCAATGTTCAGTATGCAGTGTGCAGTATTCAGTATTCAGTATTCAGTGTTCAGTATTCAGTATTCAGTGTTTAGTATTCAGTATACAGTATGCAGTGTTCAGTGTTCAGTATTCAGTGTTCAATGTTCAGTGTTCAGTATTCAGTATGCAGTGTTCAGTGTTCTGTATTCAGTGTTCAGTATTCAGTGTTCAGTATTCAGTATTCAGTGTTCAGTATTCAGTGTTCAGTGTTCAGTATTCAGTGTTCAGTGTTCAGTATTCAGTATTCAGTATTCAGTGTTCAGTGTTCAGTCTTCAGTATTCAGTGTTCAGTGTTCAGTATTCCGTATTCAGTGTTCAGTGTTCAGTATTCAGTTTTCAGTGTTCAGTATTCAATGTTCAGTGTTCAGTATTCAGTATTCAGTATTCAGTATTCAGTATTCTATGTTCAGTGTTTAGTATTCAGTATTCAGTATTCAGTGTTCAGTATTCAGTTTTCAGTATTCGGTGTTCAGTATTCAGTATTCAATGTTCAGTGTTCAGTGTTCAGTATTCAGTATTCAGTGTTCAGCGTTCAGTGTTCAGTATTCAGTGTTCAGTATTCAGCATTCAGTATTCAGTGTTAAATATTCAGTGTTCAGTGTTCAGTATTCAGTATTCAGTGTTCAGCGTTCAGTGTTCAGTGTTCAGTATTCAGTGTTCAGTTTTCAGTATTCAGTGTTAAATATTCAGTGTTCAGTGTTCAGTATTCAGTATTAAGTGTTCAATGTTCAGTATTCCGTATTCAGTGTTCAGTGTTTCGTGTTCAGTATTCAGTATTAAGTGTTCAGTGATCAGTATTCAGTGTTCAGTATTCAGTTTTCAGTATTCAGTGTTCAGTGTTCAGTTTTCAGTGTTCAGTGTTCAGTGTTCAGCTTTCAGTATTCAGTGTTCAGTATTCAGTGTTCTGTATTCAGTGTTCAGTGTTCAGTATTCAGTGTTCCCTGTTCAGTGTTCAATATTCAGTGTTCAGTATTCAGTTTTCAATGTTCAGTATGCAGTGTGCAGTATTCAGTATTCAGTATTCAGTGTTCAGTATTCAGTATTCAGTGTTTAGTATTCAGTATACAGTATGCAGTGTTCAGTGTTCAGTATTCAGTGTTCAGTATTCAGTATTCAATGTTCAGTGTTCAGTATTCAGTATGCAGTGTTCAGTGTTCTGTATTCAGTGTTCAGTGTTCAGTATTCAGTGTTCAGTGTTCAGTATTAAGTGTTCAGTGTTCAGTGTTTAGTGTTCAGTATTCACTGTTCAGTGTTCAGAGTTCAGTATTCAGTATTAAGTGTTCTGTGTTCAGTTTTCAGTGTTCAGTATTCAGTGTTCAATATTCAGTATTCAGAGTTCAGTGTTCCGTGTTCCGTTATCAGTAATCAGTTTTCAGTGTTCAGTATTCAGTGTTCAGTATTCAGTGTTCAATATTCAGTATTCAGTGTTCAGTATTCAGTATTCAGTATTCAATGTTCAGTGTTCAGTATTCAGTATTCAGTATTCAGCATTCAGCGTTCAGTATTCAGTATTCAGTATTTAGTGTTCATTATTTAGTATTCAGTGTTCAGTGTTCAGTATTCAGTATTCAATGTTCAGTGTTCAGTATTCAATGTTCAGTGTTCAGTATTCAGTATTCAGTGTTCAGTGTTCAGTATTCAATGTTCAGTATTCAGTATTCAGTGTTCAGTATTCAGTAATCAATGATCAGTATTCAGTATTCAGTATTCAGTGTTAAATATTCAGTGTTCAGTGTTCAGTATTCAGTATTCAGTATTCAGTATTAAGTGTTCAGTGTTCAGTGTTCAGTATTCCGTATTCAGTGTTCAGTGTTTCGTGTTCAGTATTCAGTATTAAGTGTTCAGTGTTCAGTATTCAGTATTCAGTGTTCAGAGTTCAGTATTCAGTTTTCAGTGTTCCGTTATCAGTAATCAGTGTTCAGTGTTCAGTATTCAGTGTTCAGTATTCAGTGTTCAGTGTTCAGTATTCAGTGTTCAGTATTCAGTATTCAGTGTTCAGTATTCAGTGTTCAGTGTTCAGTATTCAGTATTCAGTGCTCAGTATTCAGTTTGCAGTGTTCAGTATTCAGTATTCAATTTTCAGTGTTCAGTATTCAGTATTCAGTATTCAGTGTTCAGTGTTCAGTGTTCAGTGTTCAGTGTTGAGTTTTTACTGTTCAGTGTTCAGTATTTACTGTTCTGTTTTCAGTGTTCAGTCTTCAGTATTCATTGTTCAGTATTCAGTGTTCAGTATTCAGCGTTCAGTGTTCAGTATTCAGCGTTCAGTATTCAGTATTCAGCGTTCAGTGTTCAGTGTTCAGTGTTCAGTGTTCAGCGTTCAGTATTCAGTATTCAGTATTTAGTGTTCATTATTCAGTATTCAGTATTTGGTATTCAGTATTCAGTGTTCAGTATTCAGTGTTCAGTATTCAGCGTTCAGTGTTCAGTATTCAGCGTTCAGTATTCAGTATTCAGTATTCAGTGTTCAGTATTCAGTATTCAGCGTTCAGTATTCAGTATTCAGTATTCAGTGTTCAGTATTCAGTATTCAGCGTTCAGTATTCAGTATTCAGTATTCGGTGTTCAGTATTCAGTATTCAGTGTTCATTATTCAGTATTCAGTATTCAGCGTTCAGTGTTCAGTGTTCAGTGTTCAGTATTCTGTATTCAGTGTTCAGTATTCAGCGTTCAGTATTCAGTATGCAGTGTTCAGTGTTCAGTATTCAGTGTTCAGTGTTCAGTATTCAGTGTTCAGTGTTCAGTGTTCAGTGTTCAGTGTTCAGTATTCAATGTTCAGTGTTCAGTGTTCAGTGTTGAGTGTTTACTGTTCTGTTTTCAGTGTTCAGTGCTTCCTGCTCTGTATTCAGTGTTTACTGTTCACTGTTCTGTATTCATGTTCTGTGTTCAGTGTATATTGTTCAGTGAAGGGCTTTTGCCCGAAACGTCAATTTCGAAGTTCCTCAGATGCTGCCTGAATTGCTGTGCTCTTCCAGCACCACTGATCCAGAATCTGGTTTCCAGCATCTGCAGTCATTATTTTTATCTCGTATATTGTTCAGTGTTCAGTATTCAGTGTTCAGTATTCAGTGTTCAGTGTTCAGTGTTCAGTATTCAGTGTTCAGTGTTCAGTGTTCAGTGTTCAGTATTCAGTAATCAGTATTCAGCGTTTAGTATTCAGCGTTCAGTATTCAGCATGCAGTGTTCAGTATTCAGTATTCAGTGTTCAGTGTTCAGTATTCAGTATTCAGTATTCAGCGTTCAGTGTTCAGTATTCAGTATTCAGCGTTCAGTATTCAGCATTCAGTATTCAGCGTTCAGTGTTCAGTGTTCAGTATTCAGTATTCAGTATTCAGTGTTCACTATTCAGTGTTCAGTATTCAGTGTTTAGTATTCAGTGTTCAGCGTTCAGTATTCAGTATTCAGTATTCGGTGTTCAGTGTTTAGTATTCAGTGTTCAGTATTCAGCATTCAGTATTCAGCGTTCAGTATTCAGTGTTCATTGTTCAGTATTCAGTATTCAGTATTCTGCATTGTGTTCAGTATTCAGTATACAGCGTTCAGTGTTCAGTATTCAGTATTCAGCGTTCAGTATTCAGTATGCAGTGTTCAGTATTCAGTATTCAGCGTTCAGTGTTCAGTATTCAGTATTCAGTATTCAGCGTTTAGTATTCAGTATGCAGGGTTCAGTATTCAGTGTTCAGTATTCAGTGTTCAGTGTTCAGTATTCAGTATGCAGCGTTCAGTGTTCAGTGTTCAGTATTCAGTATTCAGTTTCAGCGTTCAGTATTCAGTATTCAGCATTCAGTATTCAGTGTTCATTGTTCAGTATTCAGTGTTCATTGTTCAGTATTCAGTGTTCGGTATTCAGTATTCAGCGTTCAGTATTCAGTATTCAGTATTCAGCGTTCAGTGTTCAGTATTCAGTGTTCAGTATTCAGTGTTCAGTATTCAGCGTTCATTATTCAGTGTTCATTGTTCAGTATTCAGCGTTCAGTGTTCAGTATTCAGTGTTCATTGTTCAGTATTCAGTGTTCAGCGTTCAGTGTTCAGTATTCAGTATTCGGTGTTCAGTATTCGGTGTTCAGTGTTCAGTGTTCAATGTTCAGTGTTCAGTGTTCAGTGTTCAGTGTTCAGTGTTCAGTGTTCAGTGTTCAGTATTCAGTGTTCAGTGTTCATTGTTCAGTATTCATTGTTCAGTATTCATCGTTCAGTGTTCAGTATTCAGTGTTCATTGTTCAGTATTCAGTGTTCGGTATTCAGTATTCAGCGTTCAGTATTCAGTATTCAGTATTCAGCGTTCAGTGTTCAGTGTTCAGTGTTCAGTATTCAGTATTCAGTGTTCAGTATTCAGCGTTCAGTATTCAGTATTCAGTATTCAGTATTCAGTGTTCAGTGTTCAGTGTTGAGTTTTTACTGTTCAGTGTTCAGTGTTCCGTATTCTGTGTTCAGTATTCTGTTTTCAGTATTCACTGTTTAATATTCAGTGTTCACTGTTCAGTATTCAGTGCTTACTGTTCTGTGTTCAGTGTTTACTGTTCAGTGTTTACTGTTCTGTGTTCAGTGTTCAGTGTTCAGTACTCAGTGTTCAGTGTTCAGTGTTCAGTATTCAGTGTTCAGTATTCAGTGTTCATTGTTCAGTGTTCAGTATTCAGCGTTCAGTATTCAGTATTGAGTATTCAGTGTTCAGTATTCAGTATTCAGTATTCAGTATTTAGTGTTAAGTGTTGAGTTTTTACTGTTCAGTGTTCTGTGTTTACTGTTCTGTATTCAGTATTCAGTATTCAGTATTCAGTATTCAGTGTTCAGAATTCAGTGTTCAGTGTTCAGTATTCAGTATCCAGTATGCAGTATTCAGTATTCAGCGTTCAGTATTCAGTGTTCAGTGTTCAGTATTCAATGTTCAGTATTCAGTGTTCAGTGTTCAGTATAAAGTTTTCAGTGTTCAGTGTTCAGTATTCAGTGTTCAGTATTCAATGTTCAGTGTGCAGTATTCAGTATTCAATGTTCAGTGTTCAGTATTCAGTATGCAGTGTTCAGTGTTCAGTATTCAGTATTCAGTGTTCAGTGTTCAGTGTTCAGTGTTCAGTATTCAGTGTTCAGTATTCAGTATTCAGTGTTCAGTGTTTTGTATTCAGTGTTCAGTGTTTAGTGTTCAGTGCTCAGTATTCAGTATTCAGTATTCAGTGTTCAGCGTTCAGTGTTCAGTGTTGAGTTTTTACTGTTCAGTGTTGAGTGTTTACTGTTCTGTTTTCAGTGTTCAGTGCTTCCTGCTCTGTATTCAGTGTTTACTGTTCACTGTTCTGTATTCATGTTCTGTGTTCAGTGTATATTGTTCAGTGAAGGGCTTTTGCCCGAAACGTCAATTTCGAAGTTCCTCAGATGCTGCCTGAATTGCTGTGCTCTTCCAGCACCACTGATCCAGAATCTGGTTTCCAGCATCTGCAGTCATTATTTTTATCTCGTATATTGTTCAGTGTTCAGTGTTTACACTCCTGTGTTCAGCCTTCAGTGTTCCGTATTCTGTGTTGAGTATTCTGTTTTCAGTGTTCACTGTTTAGTATTCAGTGTTCAGTGTTTACTGTTCTGTATTCAGTGCTTACTGTTCTGTGTTCAGTGTTTACTGTTCAGAGTTCAGTATTCAGTGTTCCGTTATCAGTGCTCAGTGTTCAGTATTCAGTGTTCAGCATTCAGAGTTCAGTATTCAGTATTCAGTGTCCAGTATTCAGTACTCAGTGTCCAGTATTCAGTACTCAGTGTTCAGTGTTCAGTATTCAGTGTTCAGTGTTCAGTATTCAGTGTTCAGTATTCAGTGTTCAGTATTCAGTATTCAGTGTTCAGTATTCAGTGTTCAGTGTTCAGTGTTCAGTATTCAGTGTTCAGTGTTCAGTATTCAGTATTCAGTATTCAGTGTTCAGTATTCAGTGTTCAGTGTTCAGTATTCAGTATTCAGTGTTCAGTATTCAATGTTCAGTGTTCAGTATTCAGTGTTCAGTGTTCAGTATTCAGTGTTCAGAGTTCAGTATTCAGTATTCAGTGTTCAGTGTTCAGTATTCAGTGTTCAGTATTCAGTGTTCAGTATTCAGTATTCAGTGTTCAGTATTCAGTGTTCAGTGTTCAGTATTCAGTGTTCAGTGTTCAGTATTCAGTGTTCAGTATTCAGTATTCAGTATTCAATGTTCAGTGTTCAGTATTCAGTATGCAGTGTTGAGTGTTCAGTGTTCAGTATTCAGTATTCAGTGTTCAGTGTTCAGTATTCAGTGTTCAGTATTCAGTGTTCAGTATTCAGTATTCAGTGTTCAGTGTTCAGTATTCAGTGTTCAGTGTTCAGTATTCAGTGTTCAGTATTCAGTATTCAGTGTTCAGTATTCAGTGTTCAGTGTTCAGTATTCAGTGTTCAGTATTCAGTATTCAGTATTCAATGTTCAGTGTTCAGTATTCAGTATGCAGTGTTGAGTGTTCAGTGTTCAGTATTCAGTATTCAGTGTTCAGTGTTCAGTATTCAGTGTTCAGTATTCAGTGTTCAGTATTCAGTATTCAGTGTTCAGTGTTCAGTATTCAGTGTTCAGTGTTCAGTATTCAGTGTTCAGTATTCAGTATTCAGTATTCAGTGTTCAGTATTCAGTGTTGATATTCTGTTTTCAGTATTCACTGTTTAATATTCAGTGTTCACTGTTCTGTATTCAGTGCTTACTGTTCTGTGTTCAGTGTTTACTGTTCAGTGTTTACTGTTCTGTTTTCAGTATTCAGTGTTCAGTATTCAGTGTTCAGTGTTCAGTATTCAGTATTCAGTGTTCAGCATTCAGTGATCAGTGTTCAGTATTCAGTGTTCAGTGTTCAGTGTTCAGTATTCAGTGATCAGTGTTCAGTATTCAGTGTTCAGTGTTCAGTATTCAATATTCAGTGTTCAGTGTTCAGTGTTCCGTATTCTGTGTTGAGTATTCTGTTTTCAGTATTCACTGTTTAATATTCAGTGTTCAGTGCTTACTGTTCTGTGTTCAGTGTTTACTGTTCAGAGTTCAGTATTCAGTGTTCAGTATTCAGTGTTTACTGTTCAGTGTTCAGTATTCAGTGTTCAGCATTCAGAGTTCAGTATTCAGTATTCAGTGTCCAGTATTCAGTACTCAGTGTTCAGTGTTCAGCATTCAGTGTTCAGTGTTCAATATTCAGTGTTCAGTGTTCAGTATTCAGTGTTCAGCATTCAGTGTTCAGTGTTCAGTATTCAGTGTTCAGTGTTCAGTATTCAGTGTTCAGTGTTCAATGTTCAGTATTCAGTGTTCAGTGTTCAGTGTTCAGTGTTCAGTGTTCAGTATTCAGTGTTCAGTATTCAATGTTCAGTGTTCAGTGTTCAGTGTTCAGTATTCAGTGTTCAGTATTCAGTGTTCAGTGTTCAGTGTTCAGTATTCAGTGTTCAGTATTCAGTATTCAGTATTCAGTGTTCAGTATTCAGTGTTCAGTGTTCAGTATTCAGTGTTCAGTGTTCAGTATTCAGTATTCAGTGTTCAGTATTCAGTGTTCAGTGTTCAGTATTCAATGTTCAGTGTTCAGTATTCAGTGTTCAGAGTTCAGTATTCAGTATTCAGTGTTCAGTGTTCAGTGTTCAGTATTCAGTATTCAGTGTTCAGTATTCAGTGTTCAGTGTTCAGTGTTCAGTATTCAGTGTTCAGTATTCAGTATTCAGTATTCAGTGTTCAGTATTCAGTGTTCAGTATTCAGTATGCAGTGTTGAGTGTTCAGTGTTCAGTATTCAGTATTCAGTGTTCAGTGTTCAGTATTCAGTGTTCAGTATTCAGTGTTCAGTATTCAGTGTTCAGTATTCAGTATTCAGTGTTCAGTGTTCAGTATTCAGTGTTCAGTGTTCAGTATTCAGTGTTCAGTATTCAGAGTTCAGTATTCAGTATTCAGTGTCCAGTATTCAGTGTTCCGTTATCAGTGCTCAGTGGTCAGTGTTCAGTATTCAGTGTTCCGTTATCAGTGCTCAGTGGTCAGTGTTCAGTATTCAGTGTTCAGCATTCAGAGTTCAGTATTCAGTATTCAGTGTCCAGTATTCAGTACTCAGTGTTCAGTGTTCAGTATTCAGTGTTCAGTGTTCAGTATTCAGTGTTCAGCATTCAGTGTTCAGTGTTCAGTATTCAGTGTTCAGTGTTCAGTATTCAGTGTTCAGTATTCAGTATTCAGTGTTCAATGTTCAATATTCAGTATTCAGTGTTCAGTGTTCAGTATCCAGTATGCAGTATTCAGTATTCAGCGTTCAGTGTTCAGTGTTCACTATTCATTGTTCAGTGTTCAGTATTCAGCGTTCAGTATTCAGTATTCACTATTCAGTGTTCAGAATTCAGTATTCAGCGTTCAGTATTCAGTATTCAGCGTTCAGTATTCAGCGTTCAGTGTTCAGTGTTCAGTGTTCAGTGTTCAGTGTTCAGCGTTCAGCGTTCAGTGTTCAGTATTCAGCGTTCAGTATTCAGTATTCAGCGTTCAGTATTCGGTGTTCAGTGTTCACTATTCATTGTTCAGTGTTCAGTATTCAGTATTCAGTATTCAGCGTTCAGTGTTCAGTGTTCAGTATTCAGCGTTCAGTGTTCAGTATTCTGTATTCAGTATTCTGCGTTGTGTTCAGTATACAGCGTTCAGTATTCAGTATTCAGTATTCAGTGTTCAGTAATCTATATTCAGTATTCAGCGTTCAGTGTTCTGTATTCAGTGTTCAGTATTCAGTGTTCAGTATTCAGTTTTCAGTATTCAGTATTCAGCGATCAGTATTCAGTATTCAGCATTCAGTATTCAGTGTTCAGTATTAAGTTTTCATTGTTCAGTATTCAGCGTTCAGTGTTCAGTATTCAGTGTTCATTGTTCAGTATTCAGTGTTCAGTATTCAGTTTTCATTGTTCAGTATTCAGCGTTCAGTGTTCAGTATTCAGCGTTCAGTATTCAGCGTTCAGTATTCAGTATTCAGTATTGAGTATTCAGTGTTCAGTATTCAGTATTCAGTGTTCAGCGTTCAGTGTTCAGTGTTGAGTTTTTACTGTTCAGTGTTCAGTGTTTACTGTTCTGTATTCAGTATTCAGTATTCAGTATTCAGTATTCAGTGTTCAGAATTCAGTGTTCAGTGTTCAGTATTCAGTGTTCAGTGTTCAGAATTCAGTGTTCAGTGTTCAGTGTTCAGTGTTCAGTGTTCAGTGTTCAGTGTTCAGTATTCAGTGTTCAGTGTTCAGTATTCAGTGTTCAGTGTTTTGTATTCAGTGTTCAGTGTTCAGTGTTCAGTGTTCAGTGTTCAGTGTTCAGTATTAAGTGTTCAGTGTTCAGTGTTCAGTGTTCAGTGTTCAGAATTCAGTGTTCAGTGCTCAGTATTCAGTATTCAGTGTTCAGTGTTCAGTGTTCAGTGTTCAGTGTTCAGTTTTCAGTGTTCAGTATTCAGTATTCAGTATTCAGTGTTCAGTGTTCAGTGTTCAGTGTTCAGTGTTCAGTATTCAGTATTCAGTGTTCAGAATTCAGTGTTCAGTGCTCAGTATTCAGTATTCAGTATTCAGTGTTCAGTGTTCAGTGATCAGTGTTCAGTGTTCAGTGTTCAGTATTCAGTGTTCAGTGTTCAGTATTCAGTGTTCAGTGTTTTGTATTCAGTGTTCAGTGTTCAGTATTCAGTGTTCAGTGTTTTGTATTCAGTGTTCAGTGTTCAGTGTTCAGTGTTCAGTGTTCAGAATTCAGTGTTCAGTGCTTAGTATTCAGTATTCAGTATTCAGTGTTCAGTGTTCAGTGTTCAGTGTTCAGTGTTCAGTGTTCAGTGTTCAGTATTCAGTGTTCAGCGTTCAGCGTTCAGTATTCAGCGTTCAGTATTCAGTGTTCAGTGTTCAGTGTTCAGTATTCAATGTTCAGTGTTCAGTGTTCAGTGTTCAGTGTTCAGTGTTCTGTATTCAGTGTTCAGTGTTCAGTGTTCAGTATTCAGTATTCAGTGTTCAGTGTTCAGTGCTCAGTATTCAGTATTCAGTATTCAGTATTCCGTGTTCAGCGTTCAGTGTTCAGTGTTGAGTTTTTACTGTTCAGTATTCAGTGTTCAGTATTGAGTATTCAATGTTCAGTGTTCAGTGTTCAGTATTCAGTATTCAGTAGTGTTCAGTGTTCAGTGTTCAGTGTTCAGTGTTCAGTATTCAGTATTCAGTGTTCAGTGTTCAGTGTTCAGTGTTCAGTGTTCAGTGTTCTGTATTCAGTGTTCAGTGTTCAGTGTTCAGTGTTCAGTGTTCAGTGTTCAGTGTTCAGTATTCAGTATTCAGTGTTCAGTGTTCAGTGTTCAGTGTTCAGTATTCAGTGTTCTGTATTCAGTATTCAGTGTTCAGTGTTCAGTGTTCAGTGTTCAGTGTTCAGTATTCAGTATTCAGTATTCAGTATTCAGTATTCAATGTTCAGTGTTCAGTGTTCAGTGTTGAGTGTTTACTGTTCTGTTTTCAGTGTTCAGTGCTTCCTGCTCTGTATTCAGTGTTTACTGTTCACTGTTCTGTATTCATGTTCTGTGTTCAGTGTATATTGTTCAGTGAAGGGCTTTTGCCCGAAACGTCAATTACGAAGCTCCTCGGATGCGGCCTGAATTGCTGTGCTCTTCCAGCACCACTGATCCAGAATCTGGTTTCCAGCATCTGCAGTCATTATTTTTATCACGTATATTGTTCAGTGTTCAGTGTTTACACTCCTGTGTTCAGCCTTCAGTGTTCCGTATTCTGTGTTGAGTATTCTGTTTTCAGTGTTCACTGTTTAATATTCAGTGTTCAGTGTTTACTGTTCTGTATTCAGTGCTTACTGTTCTGTGTTCAGTGTTTACTGTTCAGAGTTCAGTATTCAGAGTTCAGTATTCAGTGTTCCGTTATCAGTGCTCAGTGGTCAGTGTTCAGTATTCAGTGTTCAGCATTCAGAGTTCAGTATTCAGTATTCAGTGTCCAGTATTCAGTACTCAGTGTTCAGTGTTCAGCATTCAGTGTTCAGTATTCAGTATTCAGTATTCAGTATTCAGTGTTCAGTATTCAGTGTTCAGTGTTCAGTATTCAGTGTTCAGTGTTCAGTATTCAGTGTTCAATATTCAGTATTCAGTGTTCAGTGTTCAGTATCCAGTATGCAGTATGCAGTATTCAGTATTCAGCGTTCAGTGTTCAGTGTTCAGTATTCATTGTTCAGTGTTCAGTATTCAGCGTTCAGTATTCAGCGTTCAGTATTCAGCGTTCAGTATTCAGTATTCAGTATTCAGTATTCAGTGTTCACTATTCAGTGTTCAGAATTCAGTATTCAGCGTTCAGTATTCAGCGTTCAGTATTCAGTATTCAGTATTCAGTATTCAGTGTTCACTATTCAGTGTTCAGAATTCAGTATTCAGCGTTCAGTATTCAGTGTTCAGTATTCAGTATTCAGCGTTCAGTGTTCAGTATTCAGTATTCAGTATTCAGCGTTTAGTATTCAGTATGCAGGGTTCAGTATTCAGTGTTCAGTATTCAGTGTTCAGTGTTCAGTATTCAGTATGCAGCGTTCAGTGTTCAGTGTTCAGTATTCAGTATTCAGTTTCAGCGTTCAGTATTCAGTATTCAGCATTCAGTATTCAGTGTTCATTGTTCAGTATTCAGTGTTCATTGTTCAGTATTCAGTGTTCGGTATTCAGTATTCAGCGTTCAGTATTCAGTATTCAGTATTCAGCGTTCAGTGTTCAGTATTCAGTGTTCAGTATTCAGTGTTCAGTATTCAGCGTTCATTATTCAGTGTTCATTGTTCAGTATTCAGCGTTCAGTGTTCAGTATTCAGTGTTCATTGTTCAGTATTCAGTGTTCAGCGTTCAGTGTTCAGTATTCAGTGTTCGGTATTCAGTATTCAGCGTTCAGTATTCAGCGTTCAGTATTCGGTGTTCAGTATTCGGTGTTCAGTGTTCAGTGTTCAATGTTCAGTGTTCAGTGTTCAGTGTTCAGTGTTCAGTGTTCAGTGTTCAGTGTTCAGTATTCAGTGTTCAGTGTTCATTGTTCAGTATTCATTGTTCAGTATTCATCGTTCAGTGTTCAGTATTCAGTGTTCATTGTTCAGTATTCAGTGTTCGGTATTCAGTATTCAGCGTTCAGTATTCAGTATTCAGTATTCAGCGTTCAGTGTTCAGTGTTCAGTGTTCAGTATTCAGTATTCAGTGTTCAGTATTCAGCGTTCAGTATTCAGTATTCAGTATTCAGTATTCAGTGTTCAGTGTTCAGTGTTGAGTTTTTACTGTTCAGTGTTCAGTGTTCCGTATTCTGTGTTCAGTATTCTGTTTTCAGTATTCACTGTTTAATATTCAGTGTTCACTGTTCAGTATTCAGTGCTTACTGTTCTGTGTTCAGTGTTTACTGTTCAGTGTTTACTGTTCTGTGTTCAGTGTTCAGTGTTCAGTACTCAGTGTTCAGTGTTCAGTGTTCAGTATTCAGTGTTCAGTATTCAGTGTTCATTGTTCAGTGTTCAGTATTTAGCGTTCAGTATTCAGTATTGAGTATTCAGTGTTCAGTATTCAGTATTCAGTATTCAGTATTTAGTGTTAAGTGTTGAGTTTTTACTGTTCAGTGTTCTGTGTTTACTGTTCTGTATTCAGTATTCAGTATTCAGTATTCAGTATTCAGTGTTCAGAATTCAGTGTTCAGTGTTCAGTATTCAGTGTTCAGTGTTTTGTATTCAGTGTTCAGTGTTCAGTATTCAGTATTCAGTGTTCAATATTCAGTATTCAGTGTTCAGTATTCAGTATCCAGTATGCAGTATTCAGTATTCAGCGTTCAGTATTCAGTGTTCAGTGTTCAGTATTCAATGTTCAGTATTCAGTGTTCAGTGTTCAGTATAAAGTTTTCAGTGTTCAGTGTTCAGTATTCAGTGTTCAGTATTCAATGTTCAGTGTGCAGTATTCAGTATTCAATGTTCAGTGTTCAGTATTCAGTATGCAGTGTTCAGTGTTCAGTGTTCAGTGTTCAGTGTTCAGTGTTCAGTATTCAGTGTTCAGTATTCAGTATTCAGTGTTCAGTGTTTTGTATTCAGTGTTCAGTGTTCAGTGTTCAGTGTTCAGTGCTCAGTATTCAGTATTCAGTGTTCAGTGTTCAGCGTTCAGTGTTCAGTGTTGAGTTTTTACTGTTCAGTGTTGAGTGTTTACTGTTCTGTTTTCAGTGTTCAGTGCTTCCTGCTCTGTATTCAGTGTTTACTGTTCACTGTTCTGTATTCATGTTCTGTGTTCAGTGTATATTGTTCAGTGAAGGGCTTTTGCCCGAAACGTCAATTTCGAAGTTCCTCAGATGCTGCCTGAATTGCTGTGCTCTTCCAGCACCACTGATCCAGAATCTGGTTTCCAGCATCTGCAGTCATTATTTTTATCTCGTATATTGTTCAGTGTTCAGTGTTTACACTCCTGTGTTCAGCCTTCAGTGTTCCGTATTCTGTGTTGAGTATTCTGTTTTCAGTGTTCACTGTTTAGTATTCAGTGTTCAGTGTTTACTGTTCTGTATTCAGTGCTTACTGTTCTGTGTTCAGTGTTTACTGTTCAGAGTTCAGTATTCAGTGTTCCGTTATCAGTGCTCAGTGGTCAGTGTTCAGTATTCAGTGTTCAGCATTCAGAGTTCAGTATTCAGTATTCAGTGTCCAGTATTCAGTACTCAGTGTCCAGTATTCAGTACTCAGTGTTCAGTGTTCAGTATTCAGTGTTCAGTGTTCAGTATTCAGTGTTCAGTATTCAGTGTTCAGTATTCAGTATTCAGTGTTCAGTATTCAGTGTTCAGTGTTCAGTGTTCAGTATTCAGTGTTCAGTGTTCAGTATTCAGTATTCAGTATTCAGTGTTCAGTATTCAGTGTTCAGTGTTCAGTATTCAGTATTCAGTGTTCAGTATTCAATGTTCAGTGTTCAGTATTCAGTGTTCAGTGTTCAGTATTCAGTGTTCAGAGTTCAGTATTCAGTATTCAGTGTTCAGTGTTCAGTATTCAGTGTTCAGTATTCAGTGTTCAGTATTCAGTATTCAGTGTTCAGTATTCAGTGTTCAGTGTTCAGTATTCAGTGTTCAGTGTTCAGTATTCAGTGTTCAGTATTCAGTATTCAGTATTCAATGTTCAGTGTTCAGTATTCAGTATGCAGTGTTGAGTGTTCAGTGTTCAGTATTCAGTATTCAGTGTTCAGTGTTCAGTATTCAGTGTTCAGTATTCAGTGTTCAGTATTCAGTATTCAGTGTTCAGTGTTCAGTATTCAGTGTTCAGTGTTCAGTATTCAGTGTTCAGTATTCAGTATTCAGTGTTCAGTATTCAGTGTTCAGTGTTCAGTATTCAGTGTTCAGTATTCAGTATTCAGTATTCAATGTTCAGTGTTCAGTATTCAGTATGCAGTGTTGAGTGTTCAGTGTTCAGTATTCAGTATTCAGTGTTCAGTGTTCAGTATTCAGTGTTCAGTATTCAGTGTTCAGTATTCAGTATTCAGTGTTCAGTGTTCAGTATTCAGTGTTCAGTGTTCAGTATTCAGTGTTCAGTATTCAGTATTCAGTATTCAGTGTTCAGTATTCAGTGTTGATATTCTGTTTTCAGTATTCACTGTTTAATATTCAGTGTTCACTGTTCTGTATTCAGTGCTTACTGTTCTGTGTTCAGTGTTTACTGTTCAGTGTTTACTGTTCAGTGTTTACTGTTCTGTTTTCAGTATTCAGTGTTCAGTATTCAGTGTTCAGTGTTCAGTATTCAGTATTCAGTGTTCAGCATTCAGTGATCAGTGTTCAGTATTCAGTGTTCAGTGTTCAGTGTTCAGTATTCAGTGATCAGTGTTCAGTATTCAGTGTTCAGTGTTCAGTATTCAATATTCAGTGTTCAGTGTTCAGTGTTCCGTATTCTGTGTTGAGTATTCTGTTTTCAGTATTCACTGTTTAATATTCAGTGTTCAGTGCTTACTGTTCTGTGTTCAGTATTCAGTGTTCAGTATTCAGTGTTCCGTTATCAGTGCTCAGTGGTCAGTGTTCAGTATTCAGTGTTCAGCATTCAGAGTTCAGTATTCAGTATTCAGTGTCCAGTATTCAGTACTCAGTGTTCAGTGTTCAGCATTCAGTGTTCAGTGTTCAATATTCAGTGTTCAGTGTTCAGTATTCAGTGTTCAGCATTCAGTGTTCAGTGTTCAGTATTCAGTGTTCAGTGTTCAGTATTCAGTGTTCAGTATTCAGTATTCAGTGTTCAATGTTCAATATTCAGTGTTCAGTGTTCAGTGTTCAGTGTTCAGTATTCAGTGTTCAGTGTTCAGTGTTCAGTGTTCAGTGTTCAGTATTCAGTGTTCAGTATTCAATGTTCAGTGTTCAGTGTTCAGTGTTCAGTATTCAGTGTTCAGTGTTCAGTGTTCAGTGTTCAGTGTTCAGTGTTCAGTATTCAGTGTTCAGTATTCAGTATTCAGTGTTCAGTATTCAGTGTTCAGTGTTCAGTGTTCAGTATTCAGTGTTCAGTATTCAGTATTCAGTATTCAGTGTTCAGTATTCAGTGTTCAGTGTTCAGTATTCAGTATTCAGTATTCAGTGTTCAGTATTCAGTGTTCAGTGTTCAGTATTCAATGTTCAGTGTTCAGTATTCAGTGTTCAGTGTTCAGTATTCAGTGTTCAGAGTTCAGTATTCAGTATTCAGTGTTCAGTGTTCAGTATTCAGTATTCAGTGTTCAGTATTCAGTGTTCAGTATTCAGTATTCAGTATTCAGTGTTCAGTATTCAGTGTTCAGTATTCAGTATGCAGTGTTGAGTGTTCAGTGTTCAGTATTCAGTATTCAGTGTTCAGTGTTCAGTATTCAGTGTTCAGTATTCAGTGTTCAGTATTCAGTATTCAGTGTTCAGTGTTCAGTATTCAGTGTTCAGTGTTCAGTATTCAGTGTTCAGTATTCAGAGTTCAGTATTCAGTATTCAGTGTCCAGTATTCAGTGTTCCGTTATCAGTGCTCAGTGGTCAGTGTTCAGTATTCAGTGTTCAGCATTCAGAGTTCAGTATTCAGTATTCAGTGTCCAGTATTCAGTACTCACTGTTCAGAGTTCAGTATTCAGTGTTCAGTATTCAGTGTTCCGTTATCAGTGCTCAGTGGTCAGTGTTCAGTATTCAGTGTTCAGCATTCAGAGTTCAGTATTCAGTATTCAGTGTCCAGTATTCAGTACTCAGTGTTCAGTGTTCAGTATTCAGTGTTCAGTGTTCAGTATTCAGTGTTCAGCATTCAGTGTTCAGTGTTCAGTATTCAGTGTTCAGTGTTCAGTATTCAGTGTTCAGTATTCAGTATTCAGTGTTCAATGTTCAATATTCAGTATTCAGTGTTCAGTGTTCAGTATCCAGTATGCAGTATTCAGTATTCAGCGTTCAGTGTTCAGCGTTCACTATTCATTGTTCAGTGTTCAGTATTCAGCGTTCAGTATTCAGTATTCACTATTCAGTGTTCAGAATTCAGTATTCAGCGTTCAGTATTCAGTATTCAGCGTTCAGTATTCAGCGTTCAGTGTTCAGTGTTCAGTGTTCAGTGTTCAGCGTTCAGCGTTCAGTGTTCAGTATTCAGCGTTCAGTATCCAGTATTCAGCGTTCAGTATTCGGTGTTCAGTGTTCACTATTCATTGTTCAGTGTTCAGTATTCAGTATTCAGTATTCAGCGTTCAGTGTTCAGTGTTCAGTATTCAGCGTTCAGTGTTCAGTATTCTGTATTCAGTATTCTGCGTTGTGTTCAGTATACAGCGTTCAGTATTCAGTATTCAGTATTCAGTGTTCAGTAATCTATATTCAGTATTCAGCGTTCAGTGTTCTGTATTCAGTGTTCAGTATTCAGTGTTCAGTATTCAGTTTTCAGTATTCAGTATTCAGCGATCAGTATTCAGTATTCAGCATTCAGTATTCAGTGTTCAGTATTAAGTTTTCATTGTTCAGTATTCAGCGTTCAGTGTTCAGTATTCAGTGTTCAGTATTCAGTTTTCATTGTTCAGTATTCAGCGTTCAGTGTTCAGTATTCAGCGTTCAGTATTCAGCGTTCAGTATTCAGTATTCAGTATTGAGTATTCAGTGTTCAGTATTCAGTATTCAGTGTTCAGCGTTCAGTGTTCAGTGTTGAGTTTTTACTGTTCAGTGTTCAGTGTTTACTGTTCTGTATTCAGTATTCAGTGTTCAGAATTCAGTGTTCAGTGTTCAGTATTCAGTGTTCAGTGTTCAGTGTTCAGTGTTCAGTGTTCAGTATTCAGTGTTCAGTGTTCAGTATTCAGTGTTCAGTGTTTTGTATTCAGTGTTCAGTGTTCAGTGTTCAGTGTTCAGTGTTCAGTGTTCAGTGTTCAGTGTTCAGTGTTCAGTATTCAGTGTTCAGTGTTCAGTGTTCAGTGTTCAGTGTTCAGAATTCAGTGTTCAGTGCTCAGTATTCAGTATTCAGTGTTCAGTGTTCAGTGTTCAGTGTTCAGTGTTCAGTTTTCAGTGTTCAGTGTTCAGTATTCAGTATTCAGTGTTCAGTGTTCAGTGTTCAGTGTTCAGTGTTCAGTGTTCAGTGTTCAGTGTTCAGTATTCAGTATTCAGTGTTCAGAATTCAGTGTTCAGTGCTCAGTATTCAGTATTCAGTATTCAGTGTTCAGTGTTCAGTGTTCAGTATTCAGTGTTCAGTGTTCAGTATTCAGTGTTCAGTGTTCAGTATTCAGTGTTCAGTGTTTTGTATTCAGTGTTCAGTATTCAGTGTTCAGTGTTGTGTATTCAGTGTTCAGTGTTCAGTGTTCAGTGTTCAGTGTTCAGAATTCAGTGTTCAGTGCTTAGTATTCAGTATTCAGTATTCAGTGTTCAGTGTTCAGTGTTCAGTGTTCAGTGTTCAGTGTTCAGTATTCAGTGTTCAGCGTTCAGCGTTCAGTATTCAGCGTTCAGTATTCAGTGTTCAGTGTTCAGTGTTCAGTATTCAATGTTCAGTGTTCAGTGTTCAGTGTTCAGTGTTCTGTATTCAGTGTTCAGTGTTCAGTGTTCAGTATTCAGTATTCAGTGTTCAGTGTTCAGTGCTCAGTATTCAGTATTCAGTATTCAGTATTCCGTGTTCAGCGTTCAGTGTTCAGTGTTGAGTTTTTACTGTTCAGTATTCAGTGTTCAGTATTGAGTATTCAATGTTCAGTGTTCAGTGTTCAGTATTCAGTATTCAGTAGTGTTCAGTGTTCAGTGTTCAGTGTTCAGTGTTCAGTATTCAGTATTCAGTGTTCAGTGTTCAGTGTTCAGTGTTCAGTGTTCAGTGTTCTGTATTCAGTGTTCTGTATTCAGTATTCAGTGTTCAGTGTTCAGTGTTCAGTGTTCAGTGTTCAGTGTTCAGTGTTCAGTGTTCAGTGTTCAGTATTCAGTATTCAGTATTCAGTATTCAATGTTCAGTGTTCAGTGTTCAGTGTTGAGTTTTTACTGTTCAGTGTTGAGTGTTTACTGTTCTGTTTTCAGTGTTCAGTGCTTCCTGCTCTGTATTCAGTGTTTACTGTTCACTGTTCTGTATTCATGTTCTGTGTTCAGTGTATATTGTTCAGTGAAGGGCTTTTGCCCGAAACGTCAATTACGAAGCTCCTCGGATGCTGCCTGAATTGCTGTGCTCTTCCAGCACCACTGATCCAGAATCTGGTTTCCAGCATCTGCAGTCATTATTTTTATCTCGTATATTGTTCAGTGTTCAGTGTTTACTCTCCTGTGTTCAGCCTTCAGTGTTCCGTATTCTGTGTTGAGTATTCTGTTTTCAGTGTTCACTGTTTAATATTCAGTGTTCAGTGTTTACTGTTCTGTATTCAGTGCTTACTGTTCTGTGTTCAGTGTTTACTGTTCAGAGTTCAGTATTCAGAGTTCAGTATTCAGTGTTCCGTTATCAGTGCTCAGTGGTCAGTGTTCAGTATTCAGTGTTCAGCATTCAGAGTTCAGTATTCAGTATTCAGTGTCCAGTATTCAGTACTCAGTGTTCAGTGTTCAGCATTCAGTGTTCAGTATTCAGTATTCAGTATTCAGTATTCAGTGTTCAGTATTCAGTGTTCAGTGTTCAGTATTCAGTGTTCAGTGTTCAGTATTCAGTGTTCAATATTCAGTATTCAGTGTTCAGTGTTCAGTATCCAGTATGCAGTATGCAGTATTCAGTATTCAGCGTTCAGTGTTCAGTGTTCACTATTCATTGTTCAGTGTTCAGTATTCAGCGTTCAGTATTCAGCGTTCAGTATTCAGTATTCAGTATTCAGTGTTCACTATTCAGTGTTCAGAATTCAGTATTCAGCGTTCAGTATTCAGTGTTCAGTATTCAGTATTCAGCGTTCAGTATTCAGTATTCAGTGTTCAGTGTTCAGTGTTCAGTGTTCAGTGTTCAGTGTTCAGTGTTCAGTGTTCAGTGTTCAGTATTCAGCGTTCAGTGTTCAGTGTTCAGTATTCAGCGTTCAGTGTTCAGTATTCTGTATTCAGTATTCTGCGTTGTGTTCAGTGTTCAGTATACAGCGTTCAGTATTCAGTATTCAGTATTCAGCGTTCAGTGTTCAGTATTCAGTGTTCTGTATTCAGTGTTCAGTATTCAGTGTTCAGTATTCAGTATTCAGCGTTCAGTATTCAGTATTCAGCATTCAGTATTCAGTGTTCAGTATTAAGTTTTCATTGTTCAGTATTCAGCGTTCAGTGTTCAGTATTCAGTGTTCATTGTTCAGTATTCAGTGTTCGGTATTCAGTATTCAGCGTTCAGTATTCAGTATTCAGTATTCAGCGTTCAGTGTTCAGTATTCAGTGTTCGGTATTCAGTGTTCAGTATTCAGTGTTCAGTATTCAGTATTCAGTATTCAGTATTTAGCGTTCAGTGTTCACTGTTCAGTGTTGAGTTTTTACTGTTCAATGTTCAGTGTTTACTGTTCTTTATTCAGTGTTCAGTGTTCTGTATTCAGTGTTCAGTGTTCAGTATTCAGCGTTCAGTGTTCAGTATTCAGTGTTCAGTATTCAGTATTCAGTTTTCAGTATTCAGTGTTCAGTGTTCAGTATGCAGTATGCAGTATTCAGTATTCAGCGTTCAGTGTTCAGTGTTCACTATTCATTGTTCAGTGTTCAGTATTCAGCATTCAGTATTCAGCGTTCAGTATTCAGTATTCAGTATTCAGTATTCAGTGTTCACTATTCAGTGTTCAGAATTCAGTATTCAGCGTTCAGTATTCAGTGTTCAGTATTCAGTATTCAGTGTTCAGTGTTCAGTGTTCAGTGTTCAGTGTTCAGTGTTCAGTATTCAGCGTTCAGTGTTCAGTGTTCAGTGTTCACTATTCATTGTTCAGTGTTCAGTATTCAGCGTTCAGTATTCAGCGTTCAGTATTCAGTATTCAGTATTCAGTGTTCACTATTCAGTGTTCAGTGTTCGGTATTCAGTGTTCAGAGTTCAGTATTCAGTTTTCAGTGTTCCGTTATCAGTAATCAGTGTTCAGTGTTCAGTATTCAGTGTTCAGTATTCAGTGTTCAGTGTTCAGTATTCAGTGTTCAGTATTCAGTAATCAGTGTTCAGTATTCAGTGTTCAGTGTTCAGTATTCAGTATTCAGTGCTCAGTATTCAGTTTGCAGTGTTCAGTATTCAGTATTCAATTTTCAGTGTTCAGTATTCAGTATTCAGTATTCAGTGTTCAGTGTTCAGTATTCAATGTTCAGTGTTCAGTGTTCAGTATTCAGTGTTCAGTATTCAGTGTTCAGTGTTCAGTATTCAGTGTTCAGTGTTCAGTATTCAGTGTTCAGTATTCAGTGTTCAGTATTCAGTGTTCAGTATTCAGTATTCAGTGTTCAGTAATCCGTATTCAGTATTCAGTGTTCAGTGTTCAGTATTCAGTGTTCAGTATTCAGTTTTCAATGTTCAGTATGCAGTGTGCAGTATTCAGTATTCAGTATTCAGTGTTCAGTATTCAGTATTCAGTGTTTAGTATTCACTGTTCAGTATTCAGTATGCAGAGTTCAGTGTTCAGTATTCAGTGTTCAATGTTCAGTGTTCAGTATTCAGTATGCAGTGTTCAGTGTTCTGTATTCAGTGTTCAGTATTCAGTGTTCAGTATTCAGTATTCAGTGTTCAGTATTCAGTGTTCAGTATTCAGTGTTCAGTGTTCAGTATTCAGTGTTCAGTGTTCAGTATTCAGTATTCAGTATTCAGTGTTCAGTGTTCAGTCTTCAGTATTCAGTGTTCAGTGTTCAGTATTCAGTTTTCAGTGTTCAGTATTCAATGTTCAGTGTTCAGTGTTCAGTATTCAATGTTCAGTGTTCAGTGTTCAGTGTTCTGTATTCAGTGTTCAGTGTTCAGTGTTCAGTATTCAGTATTCAGTGTTCAGTGTTCAGTGTTCAGTATTCAGTGTTCAGTGTTCAGTGTTCAGTGTTCAGTGCTCAGTATTCAGTATTCAGTATTCAGTATTCAGTATTCAGTGTTCTGTATTCAGTATTCAGTGTTCTGTATTCAGTATTCAGTATTCAGTATTCAGTATTCAGTATTCCGTGTTCAGTGTTGAGTTTTTACTGTTCAGTATTCAGTGTTCAGTATTGAGTATTCAGTGTTCAGTGTTCAGTATTCAGTATTCAGTGTTCAGTGTTCAGTGTTCAGTGTTTAGCATTCACTGTTCAGTATTCAGTATTAAGTGTTCAATGTTCAGTATTCCGTATTCAGTGTTCAGTGTTTCGTGTTCAGTATTCAGTATTAAGTGTTCAGTGATCAGTATTCAGTGTTCAGTATTCAGTTTTCAGTATTCAGTGTTCAGTGTTCAGTATTCAGTGTTCAGTATTCAGTGTTCAGTGTTCAGTGTTCAGTGTTCAGCTTTCAGTATTCAGTGTTCAGTATTCAGTGTTCTGTATTCAGTGTTCAGTGTTCAGTTTTCAGTGTTCCCTGTTCAGTGTTCAATATTCAGTATTCAGTTTTCAATGTTCAGTATGCAGTGTGCAGTATTCAGTATTCAGTATTCAGTGTTCAGTATTCAGTATTCAGTGTTTAGTATTCAGTATACAGTATGCAGTGTTCAGTGTTCAGTATTTAGTGTTCAGTATTCAGTATTCAATGTTCAGTGTTCAGTATTCAGTATGCAGTGTTCAGTGTTCTGTATTCAGTGTTCAGTATTCAGTATTCAGTGTTCAGTGTTCAGTATTCAGCGTTCAGTATTCAGTATTCAGTGTTCCGTGTTCCGTTATCAGTAATCAGTGTTCAGTGTTCAGTATTCAGTGTTCAGTATTCAGTGTTCAATATTCAGTATTCAGTGTTCAGTATTCAGTATTCAGTATTCAGTGTTCAGTGTTCAGTATTCAGTATTCAATGTTCAGTGTTCAGTATTCAGTATTCAGTATTCAGCATTCAGCGTTCAGTATTCAGTATTCAGTATTTAGTGTTCATTATTTAGTATTCAGTGTTCAGTGTTCAGTATTCAGTATTCAATGTTCAGTGTTCAGTATTCAGTATGCAGTGTTCAGTGTTCAGTATTCAATGTTCAGTGTTCAGTATTCAGTATTCAGTGTTCAGTGTTCAGTATTCAATGTTCAGTATTCAGTATTCAGTGTTCAGTGTTCAGTATTCAGTAATCAATGTTCAGTATTCAGTATTCAGTATTCAGTGTTCAGTGTTCAGTAGTCAGCGTTCAGTATTCAGTGTTCAGTATTCAGTGTTCAGTAGTCAGCGTTCAGTATTCAGTGTTCAGTATTCAGTATTCCGTATTCAGTGTTCAGTATTCAGTATTCAGTGTTCTGTATTCAGTGTTCAGTGTTCAGTATTCAGTGTTCAGTGTTCAGTATTCAGTGTTCAGTATTCAGTGTTCAATATTCAGTGTGCAGTGTTTAGTATTCAGTATTCAATGTTCAGTGTTCAGTATTCAGTATGCAGAGTTCAGTGTTCAGTATTCAGTGTTTAGTATTCAGTGTTCAGTGTTCAATATTCAGTGTTCAGTGTTCAGTATTCAGTATTCAATGTTCAGTGTTCAGTATTCAATGTTCAGTGTTCAGTATTCAGTATGCAGTGTTCAGTGTTCTGTATTCAGTGTTCAGTGTTCAGTATTCAGTATTAAGTGTTCAGTGTTCAGTATTCTGTATTCAGTGTTCAGTGTTTAGTGTTCAGCGTTCAGTATTCAGTATTCAGTATTCAGTGTTCAGTATTCAGTGTTCAGTGTTCAATATTCAGTGTTCAGTGTTCAGTATTCAGTATTCAATGTTCAGTGTTCAGTATTCAGTATGCAGTGTTCAGTGTTCTGTATTCAGTGTTCAGTGTTCAGTATTCAGTATTAAGTGTTCAGTGTTCAGTATTCCGTATTCAGTGTTCAGTGTTTAGTGTTCAGCGTTCAGTATTCAGTATTCAGTGTTCAGTATTCAGTGTTCAGTATTCAGTATTCAGTATTCAGTGTCCAGTATTCAGGACTCAGTGTTCAGCATTCAGTATTCAGTGTTCAGTGTTCAGTGTTCAGTGTCCAGTGTTCAGTATTCAGTGTTAAGTGTTCAGTGTTCAGTGTTCAGCGTTCAGTATTCAGTATTCAGTATTCAGCGTTCAGCGTTCAGTGTTCAGTGTTCAGTATTCAGTGTTCAGTATTCAGTGTTCAGTATTCAGTGTTCAGTATTCAGTTTTCAGTATTCAGTATTCAGTGTTCAGTATTCAGTATTCAGTGTTCAGTATTCGGTGTTCAGTGTTCAGTGTTCAGCGTTCAGCGTTCAGCGTTCAGCGTTCAGCATTCAGTATTTAGTGTTCAGCTTTCAGTATTCAGTATTCAGTGTTCAGTGTTCAGTGTTCAGTTTTCAGTTTTCAGTATTCAGTATTCAGCGTTCAGTGTTCAGTATTCAGCGTTCAGGGTTCAGTGTTCAGTGTTCAGTAATCAGCGTTCAGTGTTCAGTGTTCAGTTTTCAGTGTTCAGTATTCAGTGTTCAGTATTCAGTATTCAGCGTTCAGTATTCAGTATTCAGTATTTGGTGTTCAGTGTTCAGTGTTCAGTATTCAGCGTTCTTTGTTCAGTATTCAGTGTTCAGTATTCAGTGTTCAGTGTTCAGTATTCAGTGTTCAGTGTTCAGTAATCAGCGTTCAGTGTTCAGTGTTCAGTTTTCAGTGTTCAGTATTCAGTGTTCAGTATTCAGTATTCAGCGTTCAGTATTCAGTATTCAGTATTTGGTGTTCAGTGTTCAGTGTTCAGTATTCAGCGTTCAGTGTTCAGTATTCAGTGTTCAGTATTCAGTGTTCAGTGTTCAGTATTCAGTATTCAGTATTCAGTGTTCAGTGTTCAGTGTTCAGTATTCAGTGTTCAGTGTTCAGTGTTCAGTATTCAGTATTCAGTGTTCAGTGTTCAGTATTTGGTGTTCAGTGTTCAGTGTTCAGTATTCAGCGTTCAGTGTTCAGTATTCAGTGTTCAGTATTCAGTGTTCAGTGTTCAGTATTCAGTGTTCAGTGTTCAGTAATCAGCGTTCAGTGTTCAGTGTTCAGTTTTCAGTGTTCAGTATTCAGTGTTCAGTATTCAGTATTCAGCGTTCAGTATTCAGTATTCAGTATTTGGTGTTCAGTGTTCAGTGTTCAGTATTCAGCGTTCAGTGTTCAGTATTCAGTGTTCAGTATTCAGTGTTCAGTGTTCAGTATTCAGTGTTCAGTGTTCAGTAATCAGCGTTCAGTGTTCAGTGTTCAGTTTTCAGTGTTCAGTATTCAGTGTTCAGTATTCAGTATTCAGCGTTCAGTATTCAGTATTCAGTATTTGGTGTTCAGTGTTCAGTGTTCAGTATTCAGCGTTCAGTGTTCAGTATTCAGTGTTCAGTATTCAGTGTTCAGTGTTCAGTATTCAGTATTCAGTATTCAGCGTTCAGTATTCAGTATTCAGTATTCAGCGTTCAGTGTTCAGTATTCAGTGTTCAGTGTTCAGTGTTCAGTGTTCAGTGTTCAGTGTTCAGTGTTCAGTGTTCAGTGTTCAGTGTTCAGTGTTCAGTATTCAGTGTTCAGTATTCAGTATTCAGTATTCAGTGTTCAGTGTTCAGCGTTCAGTGTTCGGTATTCAGTATTCAGTATTTAGTGTTCAGTGTTCAGTGTTGAGCTTTTACTGTTCAGTGTTTACTGTTCTATATTCAATGTTCAGTATTCAGTATTCAGTGTTCAGCGTTCAGTGTTCAGTATTCAGCGTTCAGTGTTCAGTATTCAGTATTCAGTGTTCATTATTCAGTATTCAGTGTTCAGTATTAAGTGTTCAGTATTCAGTATTCAGTGTTCAGTATTCAGCGTTCAGTATTCAGTATTCAGTATTCAGTGTTCAGTATTCAGCGTTCAGTATTCAGTATTCAGTGTTCAGTGTTCAGTGTTCAGTATTCAGTGTTCAGTGTTCAGTGTTGAGTTTTTACTGTTCAGTGTTCAGTGTTTACTGTTCTGTTTTCAGTGTTCAGTATTCAGTATTCATTGTTTAGTATTCAGCGTTCAGTGTTCAGTATTCAGTATTCAGTATTCAGCGTTCAGTGTTCAGTGTTCAGTGTTCAGTGTTCAGTGTTCAGTATTCAGCGTTCAGTTTTCAGTGTTGAGTTTTTACTGTTCAGTGTTCAGTATTTACTGTTCTGTTTTCAGTGTTCAGTATTCAGTATTCATTGTTCAGTATTCAGTGTTCAGTATTCAGCGTTCAGTGTTCAGTATTCAGTATTCAGTGTTCAGTATTCAGTATTCAGCGTTCAGTATTCAGCGTTCAGTGTTCAGTTTTCAGTATTCAGTATTCAGCGTTCAGTGTTCAGTGTTCAGTGTTCAGTATTCAGCGTTCAGTGTTCAGTGTTGAGTTTTTACTGTTCAGTGTTCAGTATTTACTGTTCTGTTTTCAGTGTTCAGTATTGTGTGGGCGGCACGGTGGCACAGTGGTTAGCACTGCTGCCTCGCAGCGCCAGAGACCCGGGTTCATTTCCCGACTCGGTGTGGACTTGTTGGGCCGAAGGGCCTGTTTCCACACTGTAATCTAATGCGTTCAGTGTTCAGTGTTCAGCGTTCAGCGTTCAGCGTTCAGTATTCAGTATTTAGTGTTCATTATTCAGTATTCAGCGTTCAGTGTTCAGTATTCAGTGTTCAGTGTTCAGCGTTCAGCGTTCAGCGTTCAGTGTTCAGTATTCAGCGTTCAGTATTCAGTATTCAGCATTCAGTGTTCAGTATTCAGTATTCAGCATTCAGTATTCAGTATTCAGCGTTCAGTGTTCAGTATTCAGTGTTCAGTAATCAGCGTTCAGTATTCAGTATTCAGTGTTCAGTGTTCAGTGTTCAGTGTTCAGTATTCAGTATTCAGTGTTCAGTAATCAGCGTTCAGTATTCAGTATTCAGTGTTCAGTGTTCAGTATTCAGTATTCTGCGTTGTGTTCAGTGTTCAGCATACAGCGTTCAGTATTCAGTATTCAGCGTTCAGTATTCAGTATTCAGTGTTCAGTGTTCAGCGTTCAGTGTTCAGTGTTCAGTGTTCAGTGTTCAGTGTTCAGTGTTCAGTGTTCAGTATTCAGCGTTCAGTGTTCAGTGTTCAGTATTCAGCGTTCAGTGTTCAGTATTCTGTATTCAGTATTCTGCGTTGTGTTCAGTGTTCAGTATACAGCGTTCAGTATTCAGTGTTCTGTATTCAGTGTTCAGTATTCAGTGTTCAGTATTCAGTATTCAGCGTTCAGTATTCAGTATTCAGCATTCAGTATTCAGTGTTCAGTATTAAGTTTTCATTGTTCAGTATTCAGCGTTCAGTGTTCAGTATTCAGTGTTCATTGTTCAGTATTCAGTGTTCGGTATTCAGTATTCAGCGTTCAGTATTCAGTATTCAGTATTCAGCGTTCAGTGTTCAGTATTCAGTGTTCGGTATTCAGTGTTCAGTATTCAGTGTTCAGTATTCAGTATTTAGCGTTCAGTGTTCACTGTTCAGTGTTGAGTTTTTACTGTTCAATGTTCAGTGTTTACTGTTCTTTATTCAGTGTTCAGTGTTCTGTATTCAGTGTTCAGTGTTCAGTATTCAGCGTTCAGTGTTCAGTATTCAGTGTTCAGTATTCAGTGTTCAGTATTCAGCATTCAGTGTTCAGTATTCAGTGTTCAGTATTCAGTGTTCAGTATTCAGCGTTCAGTGTTCAGTATTCAGTATTCAGTGTTCAGTATTCAGTGTTCAGTATTCAGTATTCAGTGTTCAGTGTTCAGTACTCAGTGTTCAGTGTTCAGTATTCAGTGTTCAGTGTTCAGTATTCAGTGTTCAGTATTCAGTGTTCAGTATTCGGTATTAAATGTTCAGTGTTCAGTAATCCGTATTCAGTATTCAGTGTTCAGTGTTCAGTATTCAGTGTTCAATATTCAGTATTCAGTGTTCAGTGTTCAGTATTCAGTATTCAGTATTCGGTGTTCAGTATTCAGTGTTCAGTGTTCAGTATTCAGTATTCAGTATTCAGTATTCAGTGTTCAGTGTTCAGTGTTCAGTGTTCAGTGTTCAGTGTTCTGTATTCAGTGTTCAGTGTTCAGTATTCAGTGTTCAGTATTCAGTGTTCAGTGTTCAGTATTCAATGTTCAGTGTTCAGTGTTCAGTGTTCAGTGTTCTGTATTCAGTGTTCAGTGTTCAGTATTCAGTATTCAGTGTTCAGTGTTCAGTATTCAGTGTTCAGTGTTCAGTGTTCAGTGCTCAGTATTCAGTATTCAGTATTCAGTATTCAGTGTTCTGTATTCAGTATTCAGTATTCAGTATTCAGTGTTCAGTGTTCAGTGTTCAGTGTTCAGTATTCAATGTTCAGTGTTCAGTGTTCAGTGTTCAGTGTTCAGTGTTCAGTGTTCAGTGTTCAGTATTCAGTATTCAGTATTCAGTGTTCAGTGTTCAGTGTTCAGTATTCAGTGTTCAGTATTCAGCGTTCAGTGTTCAGTATTCTGTATTCAGTATTCTGCGTTGTGTTCAGTGTTCAGTATACAGCGTTCAGTATTCAGTGTTCTGTATTCAGTGTTCAGTATTCAGTGTTCAGTATTCAGTATTCAGCGTTCAGTATTCAGTATTCAGCATTCAGTATTCAGTGTTCAGTATTAAGTTTTCATTGTTCAGTATTCAGCGTTCAGTGTTCAGTATTCAGTGTTCATTGTTCAGTATTCAGTGTTCGGTATTCAGTATTCAGCGTTCAGTATTCAGTATTCAGTATTCAGCGTTCAGTGTTCAGTATTCAGTGTTCGGTATTCAGTGTTCAGTATTCAGTGTTCAGTATTCAGTATTTAGCGTTCAGTGTTCACTGTTCAGTGTTGAGTTTTTACTGTTCAATGTTCAGTGTTTACTGTTCTTTATTCAGTGTTCAGTGTTCTGTATTCAGTGTTCAGTGTTCAGTATTCAGCGTTCAGTGTTCAGTATTCAGTGTTCAGTATTCAGTGTTCAGTATTCAGTATTCAGTGTTCAGTATTCAGTGTTCAGTGTTCAGTATTCAGTGTTCAGTGTTCAGTATTCAGTATTCAGCATTCAGTGTTCAGTATTCAGTGTTCAGTATTCAGTGTTCAGTATTCAGCGTTCAGTGTTCAGTATTCAGCATTCAGTGTTCAGTATTCAGTGTTCAGTATTCAGTATTCAGTGTTCAGTGTTCAGTATTCAGTGTTCAGTGTTCAGTATTCAGTGTTCAGTATTCAATGTTCAGTATTCAGCATTCAGTGTTCAGTGTTCAGTATTCAGTGTTCAGTATTCAGTGTTCAGTATTCGGTATTAAATGTTCAGTGTTCAGTCATCCGTATTCAGTATTCAGTGTTCAGTGTTCAGTATTCAGTGTTCAATATTCAGTATTCAGTGTTCAGTGTTCAGTGTTCAGTGTTCAGTGTTCAGTATTCAGTGTTCAGTATTCAGTGTTCAGTGTTCAGTATTCGGTGTTCAGTATTCAGTGTTCAGTGTTCAGTATTCGGTGTTCAGTATTCAGTGTTCAGTGTTCAATATTCAGTATTCAGTAGTGTTCAGTGTTCAGTATTCAGTGTTCAGTATTCAGTGTTCAATATTCAGTATTCAGTGTTCAGTGTTCAGTGTTCAGTGTTCAGTGTTCAGTATTCAGTGTTCAGTATTCAGTGTTCAGTGTTCAGTATTCGGTGTTCAGTATTCAGTGTTCAGTATTCAGTATTCGGTGTTCAGTATTCAGTGTTCAGTGTTCAGTGTTCAGTGTTCAGTGTTCAGTATTCACTATTCACTATTCAGTATTCAGTGTTCAGTGTTCAGTGTTCAGTGTTCAGTATTCAATGTTCAGTGTTCAGTGTTCAGTGTTCAGTGTTCTGTATTCAGTGTTCAGTGTTCAGTATTCAGTATTCAGTGTTCAGTGTTCAGTATTCAGTGTTCAGTGTTCAGTGTTCATTGTTCAGTATTCAGTATTCAGTATTCAGTATTCAGTGTTCTGTATTCAGTATTCAGTATTCAGTATTCAGTGTTCAGTGTTCAGTGTTCAGTGTTCAGTATTCAATGTTCAGTGTTCAGTGTTCAGAGTTCAGTGTTCAGTGTTCAGTGTTCAGTATTCAGTATTCAGTATTCAGTGTTCAGTGTTCAGTGTTCAGTATTCAGTGTTCAGTATTCAGTGTTCAGTGTTCAGTGTTCAGTGTTCAGTGCTCAGTATTCAGTATTCAGTATTCAGTATTCAGTGTTCTGTATTCAGTATTCAGTATTCAGTATTCAGTATTCAGTGTTCTGTATTCAGTATTCAGTATTCAGTATTCAGTGTTCAGTGTTGAGTTTTTACTGTTCAGTATTCAGTGTTCAGTATTGAGTATTCAGTGTTCAGTGTTCAGTATTCAGTGTTCAGTATTGAGTATTCAGTGTTCAGTATTCAGTATTCAGTGTTCAGTGTTCAGTGTTCAGTGCTCAGTATTCAGTATTCAGTATTCAGTATTCAGTGTTCTGTATTCAGTATTCAGTGTTCAGTGTTCAGTATTCAATGTTCAGTGTTCAGTGTTCAGTGTTCAGTGTTCTGTATTCAGTGTTCAGTGTTCAGTGTTCAGTGTTCAGTATTCAGTGTTCAGTGTTCAGTGTTCAGTGTTCAGTATTCAGTGTTCTGTATTCAGTATTCAGTATTCAGTATTCAGTATTCAGTATTCAGTATTCCGTGTTCAGTGTTGAGTTTTTACTGTTCAGTATTCAGTGTTCAGTATTGAGTATTCAGTGTTCAGTGTTCAGTATTCAGTGTTCAGTATTGAGTATTCAGTGTTCAGTATTCAGTATTCAGTGTTCAGTGTTCAGTGTTCAGTGCTCAGTATTCAGTATTCAGTATTCAGTGTTCTGTATTCAGTATTCAGTGTTCAGTGTTCAGTATTCAATGTTCAGTGTTCAGTGTTCAGTATTCAATGTTCAGTGTTCAGTGTTCAGTGTTCAGTGTTCAGTGTTCTGTATTCAGTGTTCAGTGTTCAGTGTTCAGTATTCAGTGTTCAGTGTTCAGTGTTCAGTGCTCAGTATTCAGTATTCAGTATTCAGTATTCCGTGTTCAGCGTTCAGTGTTCAGTGTTGAGTTTTTACTGTTCAGTATTCAGTGTTCAGTATTGAGTATTCAATGTTCAGTGTTCAGTGTTCAGTATTCAGTATTCAGTAGTGTTCAGTGTTCAGTGTTCAGTGTTCAGTGTTCAGTATTCAGTATTCAGTAGTGTTCAGTGTTCAGTGTTCAGTGTTCAGTGTTCAGTGTTCAGTGTTCAGTGTTCTGTATTCAGTGTTCTGTATTCAGTATTCAGTGTTCAGTGTTCAGTGTTCAGTGTTCAGTGTTCAGTGTTCAGTATTCAGTATTCAGTATTCAGTATTCAGTATTCAATGTTCAGTGTTCAGTGTTCAGTGTTGAGTGTTTACTGTTCTGTTTTCAGTGTTCAGTGCTTCCTGCTCTGTATTCAGTGTTTACTGTTCACTGTTCTGTATTCATGTTCTGTGTTCAGTGTATATTGTTCAGTGAAGGGCTTTTGCCCGAAACGTCAATTACGAAGCTCCTCGGATGCTGCCTGAATTGCTGTGCTCTTCCAGCACCACTGATCCAGAATCTGGTTTCCAGCATCTGCAGTCATTATTTTTATCTCGTATATTGTTCAGTGTTCAGTGTTTACTCTCCTGTGTTCAGCCTTCAGTGTTCCGTATTCTGTGTTGAGTATTCTGTTTTCAGTGTTCACTGTTTAGTATTCAGTGTTCAGTGTTTACTGTTCTGTATTCAGTGCTTACTGTTCAGTGTTCAGTGTTTACTGTTCAGAGTTCAGTATTCAGTGTTCAGTATTCAGTGTTCCGTTATCAGTGCTCAGTGGTCAGTGTTCAGTATTCAGTGTTCAGCATTCAGAGTTCAGTATTCAGTATTCAGTGTCCAGTATTCAGTACTCAGTGTCCAGTATTCAGTACTCAGTGTTCAGTGTTCAGCATTCAGTGTTCAGTATTCAGTATTCAGTGTTCAGTGTTCAGTATTCAGTGTTCAGTATTCAGTGTTCAGTGTTCAGTATTCAGTGTTCAGTATTCAGTGTTCAATATTCAGTATTCAGTGTTCAGTGTTCAGTATCCAGTATGCAGTATGCAGTATTCAGTATTCAGTGTTCAGTATTCAGTGTTCAGTGTTCAGTATTCAGTGTTCAGTATTCAGTGTTCAATATTCAGTATTCAGTATTCAGTGTTCAGTATTCAGTGTTCAGTATTCAGTATTCAGCGTTCAGTATTCAGTATTCAGTATTCAGTATTCAGTATTCAGTGTTCACTATTCAGTGTTCAGAATTCAGTATTCAGCGTTCAGTATTCAGTGTTCAGTATTCAGTATTCAGCGTTCAGTATTCAGTATTCAGTGTTCAGTGTTCAGTGTTCAGTATTCAGTATTCAGTAGTGTTCAGTGTTCAGTGTTCAGTGTTCAGTGTTCAGTATTCAGTATTCAGTAGTGTTCAGTGTTCAGTGTTCAGTGTTCAGTGTTCAGTGTTCAGTGTTCAGTGTTCTGTATTCAGTGTTCTGTATTCAGTATTCAGTGTTCAGTGTTCAGTGTTCAGTGTTCAGTGTTCAGTGTTCAGTGTTCAGTGTTCAGTATTCAGTATTCAGTATTCAGTATTCAGTATTCAATGTTCAGTGTTCAGTGTTCAGTGTTGAGTGTTTACTGTTCTGTTTTCAGTGTTCAGTGCTTCCTGCTCTGTATTCAGTGTTTACTGTTCACTGTTCTGTATTCATGTTCTGTGTTCAGTGTATATTGTTCAGTGAAGGGCTTTTGCCCGAAACGTCAATTACGAAGCTCCTCGGATGCTGCCTGAATTGCTGTGCTCTTCCAGCACCACTGATCCAGAATCTGGTTTCCAGCATCTGCAGTCATTATTTTTATCTCGTATATTGTTCAGTGTTCAGTGTTTACTCTCCTGTGTTCAGCCTTCAGTGTTCCGTATTCTGTGTTGAGTATTCTGTTTTCAGTGTTCACTGTTTAGTATTCAGTGTTCAGTGTTTACTGTTCTGTATTCAGTGCTTACTGTTCAGTGTTCAGTGTTTACTGTTCAGAGTTCAGTATTCAGTGTTCAGTATTCAGTGTTCCGTTATCAGTGCTCAGTGGTCAGTGTTCAGTATTCAGTGTTCAGCATTCAGAGTTCAGTATTCAGTATTCAGTGTCCAGTATTCAGTACTCAGTGTCCAGTATTCAGTACTCAGTGTTCAGTGTTCAGCATTCAGTGTTCAGTATTCAGTATTCAGTGTTCAGTGTTCAGTATTCAGTGTTCAGTATTCAGTGTTCAGTGTTCAGTATTCAGTGTTCAGTATTCAGTGTTCAATATTCAGTATTCAGTGTTCAGTGTTCAGTATCCAGTATGCAGTATGCAGTATTCAGTATTCAGTGTTCAGTATTCAGTGTTCAGTGTTCAGTATTCAGTGTTCAGTATTCAGTGTTCAATATTCAGTATTCAGTATTCAGTGTTCAGTATTCAGTGTTCAGTATTCAGTATTCAGCGTTCAGTATTCAGTATTCAGTATTCAGTATTCAGTATTCAGTGTTCACTATTCAGTGTTCAGAATTCAGTATTCAGCGTTCAGTATTCAGTGTTCAGTATTCAGTATTCAGCGTTCAGTATTCAGTATTCAGTGTTCAGTGTTCAGTGTTCAGTGTTCAGCGTTCAGTGTTCAGTGTTCAGTGTTCAGTGTTCAGTATTCAGCGTTCAGTGTTCAGTGTTCAGTATTCAGCGTTCAGTGTTCAGTATTCTGTATTCAGTATTCTGCGTTGTGTTCAGTGTTCAGTATACAGCGTTCAGTATTCAGTATTCAGTATTCAGCGTTCAGTGTTCAGTATTCAGTGTTCTGTATTCAGTGTTCAGTATTCAGTGTTCAGTATTCAGTATTCAGCATTCAGTGTTCAGTGTTCAGTATTAAGTTTTCATTGTTCAGTATTCAGCGTTCAGTGTTCAGTAATCAGCGTTCATTGTTCAGTATTCAGTGTTCGGTATTCAGTATTCAGCGTTCAGTGTTCAGTATTCAGTGTTCGGTATTCAGTGTTAAGTATTCAGTGTTCAGTATTCAGTATTCAGTATTCAGTATTTAGCGTTCAGTGTTCACTGTTCAGTGTTGAGTTTTTACTGTTCAATGTTCAGTGTTTACTGTACTTTATTCAGTGTTCAGTGTTCTGTATGCAGTGTTCAGTGTTCAGTATTCAGCGTTCAGTGTTCAGTGTTCAGTATTCAGTGTTCAGTATTCAGTATTCAGTGTTCAGTATTCAGTGTTCAGTATTCAGTATTCAGTGTTCAGTATTCAGTATTCAGCGTTCAGTATTCAGTATTCAGCATTCAGTATTCAGTGTTCAGTATTAAGTTTTCATTGTTCAGTATTCAGCGTTCAGTGTTCAGTATTCAGCGTTCATTGTTCAGTATTCAGTGTTCGGTATTCAGTATTCAGCGTTCAGTGTTCAGTATTCAGTGTTCAGTATTCAGTATTCAGTATTCAGTATTTAGCGTTCAGTGTTCACTGTTCAGTGTTGAGTTTTTACTGTTCAATGTTCAGTGTTTACTGTTCTTTATTCAGTGTTCAGTGTTCTGTATTCAGTGTTCAGCGTTCAGTGTTCAGTGTTCAGTATTCAGTGTTCAGTATTCAGTATTCAGTGTTCAGTATTCAGTATTCAGTGTTCAGTATTCAGTGTTCACTGTTCAGTGTTCAGTATTCAGCGTTCAGTGTTCAGTATTCAGTGTTCAGTGTTCAGTATTCAGCGTTCAGTGTTCAGTATTCAGTATTCAGCATTCAGTGTTCAGTATTCAGTGTTCAGTATTCAGCGTTCAGTGTTCAGTGTTCAGTATTCAGTGTTCAGTATTCAGTGTTCAGTATTCAGTATTCAGTGTTCAGTGTTCAGTATTCAGCGTTCAGTGTTCAGTATTCAGTGTTCAGCATTCAGTGTTCAGTATTCAGTGTTCAGTATTCAGTGTTCAGTATTCAGTATTCAGCGTTCAGTGTTCAGAATTCAGTATTCAGCGTTCAGTATTCAGTGTTCAGTATTCAGTATTCAGCGTTCAGTATTCAGTATTCAGTGTTCAGTGTTCAGTGTTCAGCGTTCAGTGTTCAGTGTTCAGTGTTCAGTGTTCAGTGTTCAGTGTTCAGTGTTCAGTATTCAGCGTTCAGTGTTCAGTGTTCAGTATTCAGCGTTCAGTGTTCAGTATTCTGTATTCAGTATTCTGCGTTGTGTTCAGTGTTCAGTATACAGCGTTCAGTATTCAGTATTCAGTATTCAGCGTTCAGTGTTCAGTATTCAGTGTTCTGTATTCAGTGTTCAGTATTCAGTGTTCAGTATTCAGTATTCAGCGTTCAGTATTCAGTATTCAGCATTCAGTATTCAGTGTTCAGTATTAAGTTTTCATTGTTCAGTATTCAGCGTTCAGTGTTCAGTATTCAGCGTTCATTGTTCAGTATTCAATGTTCGGTATTCAGTATTCAGCGTTCAGTGTTCAGTATTCAGTGTTCGGTATTCAGTGTTAAGTATTCAGTGTTCAGTATTCAGTATTCAGTATTCAGTATTTAGCGTTCAGTGTTCACTGTTCAGTGTTCAGTATTCAGTGTTCAGTATTCAGTATTCAGTGTTCAGTGTTCAGTGTTCCGTGTTCAGTGTTCGCTGTTCGCTGTTCAGTGTTCAGTGTTCTGTGTTCAGTGTTCAGTGTTCAGTGTTCAGTATTCACTATTCACTATTCAGTATTCAGTGTTCAGTGTTCAGTGTTCAGTGTTCAGTATTCAATGTTCAGTGTTCAGTGTTCAGTGTTCAGTGTTCTGTATTCAGTGTTCAGTGTTCAGTATTCAGTATTAAGTGTTCAGTGTTCAGTATTCAGTGTTCAGTGTTCAGTGTTCATTGTTCAGTATTCAGTATTCAGTATTCAGTATTCAGTGTTCTGTATTCAGTATTCAGTATTCAGTATTCAGTGTTCAGTGTTCAGTGTTCAGTGTTCAGTATTCAATGTTCAGTGTTCAGTGTTCAGAGTTCAGTGTTCAGTGTTCAGTGTTCAGTATTCAGTATTCAGTATTCAGTGTTCAGTGTTCAGTGTTCAGTATTCAGTGTTCAGTATTCAGTGTTCAGTGTTCAGTGTTCAGTGTTCAGTGCTCAGTATTCAGTATTCAGTATTCAGTATTCAGTGTTCTGTATTCAGTATTCAGTATTCAGTATTCAGTATTCAGTGTTCTGTATTCAGTATTCAGTATTCAGTATTCAGTGTTCAGTGTTGAGTTTTTACTGTTCAGTATTCAGTGTTCAGTATTGAGTATTCAGTGTTCAGTGTTCAGTATTCAGTGTTCAGTATTGAGTATTCAGTGTTCAGTATTCAGTATTCAGTGTTCAGTGTTCAGTGTTCAGTGCTCAGTATTCAGTATTCAGTATTCAGTATTCAGTGTTCTGTATTCAGTATTCAGTGTTCAGTGTTCAGTATTCAATGTTCAGTGTTCAGTGTTCAGTGTTCAGTGTTCTGTATTCAGTGTTCAGTGTTCAGTGTTCAGTGTTCAGTATTCAGTGTTCAGTGTTCAGTGTTCAGTGTTCAGTATTCAGTGTTCTGTATTCAGTATTCAGTATTCAGTATTCAGTATTCAGTATTCAGTATTCCGTGTTCAGTGTTGAGTTTTTACTGTTCAGTATTCAGTGTTCAGTATTGAGTATTCAGTGTTCAGTGTTCAGTATTCAGTGTTCAGTATTGAGTATTCAGTGTTCAGTATTCAGTATTCAGTGTTCAGTGTTCAGTGTTCAGTGCTCAGTATTCAGTATTCAGTATTCAGTGTTCTGTATTCAGTATTCAGTGTTCAGTGTTCAGTATTCAATGTTCAGTGTTCAGTGTTCAGTATTCAATGTTCAGTGTTCAGTGTTCAGTGTTCAGTGTTCAGTGTTCTGTATTCAGTGTTCAGTGTTCAGTGTTCAGTATTCAGTGTTCAGTGTTCAGTGTTCAGTGCTCAGTATTCAGTATTCAGTATTCAGTATTCCGTGTTCAGCGTTCAGTGTTCAGTGTTGAGTTTTTACTGTTCAGTATTCAGTGTTCAGTATTGAGTATTCAATGTTCAGTGTTCAGTGTTCAGTATTCAGTATTCAGTAGTGTTCAGTGTTCAGTGTTCAGTGTTCAGTGTTCAGTATTCAGTATTCAGTAGTGTTCAGTGTTCAGTGTTCAGTGTTCAGTGTTCAGTGTTCAGTGTTCAGTGTTCTGTATTCAGTGTTCTGTATTCAGTATTCAGTGTTCAGTGTTCAGTGTTCAGTGTTCAGTGTTCAGTGTTCAGTGTTCAGTATTCAGTATTCAGTATTCAGTATTCAGTATTCAATGTTCAGTGTTCAGTGTTCAGTGTTGAGTGTTTACTGTTCTGTTTTCAGTGTTCAGTGCTTCCTGCTCTGTATTCAGTGTTTACTGTTCACTGTTCTGTATTCATGTTCTGTGTTCAGTGTATATTGTTCAGTGAAGGGCTTTTGCCCGAAACGTCAATTACGAAGCTCCTCGGATGCTGCCTGAATTGCTGTGCTCTTCCAGCACCACTGATCCAGAATCTGGTTTCCAGCATCTGCAGTCATTATTTTTATCTCGTATATTGTTCAGTGTTCAGTGTTTACTCTCCTGTGTTCAGCCTTCAGTGTTCCGTATTCTGTGTTGAGTATTCTGTTTTCAGTGTTCACTGTTTAGTATTCAGTGTTCAGTGTTTACTGTTCTGTATTCAGTGCTTACTGTTCAGTGTTCAGTGTTTACTGTTCAGAGTTCAGTATTCAGTGTTCAGTATTCAGTGTTCCGTTATCAGTGCTCAGTGGTCAGTGTTCAGTATTCAGTGTTCAGCATTCAGAGTTCAGTATTCAGTATTCAGTGTCCAGTATTCAGTACTCAGTGTCCAGTATTCAGTACTCAGTGTTCAGTGTTCAGCATTCAGTGTTCAGTATTCAGTATTCAGTGTTCAGTGTTCAGTATTCAGTGTTCAGTATTCAGTGTTCAGTGTTCAGTATTCAGTGTTCAGTATTCAGTGTTCAATATTCAGTATTCAGTGTTCAGTGTTCAGTATCCAGTATGCAGTATGCAGTATTCAGTATTCAGTGTTCAGTATTCAGTGTTCAGTGTTCAGTATTCAGTGTTCAGTATTCAGTGTTCAATATTCAGTATTCAGTATTCAGTGTTCAGTATTCAGTGTTCAGTATTCAGTATTCAGCGTTCAGTATTCAGTATTCAGTATTCAGTATTCAGTATTCAGTGTTCACTATTCAGTGTTCAGAATTCAGTATTCAGCGTTCAGTATTCAGTGTTCAGTATTCAGTATTCAGCGTTCAGTATTCAGTATTCAGTGTTCAGTGTTCAGTGTTCAGTGTTCAGCGTTCAGTGTTCAGTGTTCAGTGTTCAGTGTTCAGTATTCAGCGTTCAGTGTTCAGTGTTCAGTATTCAGCGTTCAGTGTTCAGTATTCTGTATTCAGTATTCTGCGTTGTGTTCAGTGTTCAGTATACAGCGTTCAGTATTCAGTATTCAGTATTCAGCGTTCAGTGTTCAGTATTCAGTGTTCTGTATTCAGTGTTCAGTATTCAGTGTTCAGTATTCAGTATTCAGCATTCAGTGTTCAGTGTTCAGTATTAAGTTTTCATTGTTCAGTATTCAGCGTTCAGTGTTCAGTAATCAGCGTTCATTGTTCAGTATTCAGTGTTCGGTATTCAGTATTCAGCGTTCAGTGTTCAGTATTCAGTGTTCGGTATTCAGTGTTAAGTATTCAGTGTTCAGTATTCAGTATTCAGTATTCAGTATTTAGCGTTCAGTGTTCACTGTTCAGTGTTGAGTTTTTACTGTTCAATGTTCAGTGTTTACTGTACTTTATTCAGTGTTCAGTGTTCTGTATGCAGTGTTCAGTGTTCAGTATTCAGCGTTCAGTGTTCAGTGTTCAGTATTCAGTGTTCAGTATTCAGTATTCAGTGTTCAGTATTCAGTGTTCAGTATTCAGTATTCAGTGTTCAGTATTCAGTATTCAGCGTTCAGTATTCAGTATTCAGCATTCAGTATTCAGTGTTCAGTATTAAGTCTTCATTGTTCAGTATTCAGCGTTCAGTGTTCAGTATTCAGCGTTCATTGTTCAGTATTCAGTGTTCGGTATTCAGTATTCAGCGTTCAGTGTTCAGTATTCAGTGTTCGGTATTCAGTGTTAAGTATTCAGTGTTCAGTATTCAGTATTCAGTATTCAGTATTTAGCGTTCAGTGTTCACTGTTCAGTGTTGAGTTTTTACTGTTCAATGTTCAGTGTTTACTGTTCTTTATTCAGTGTTCAGTGTTCTGTATTCAGTGTTCAGCGTTCAGTGTTCAGTGTTCAGTATTCAGTGTTCAGTATTCAGTATTCAGTGTTCAGTATTCAGTATTCAGTGTTCAGTATTCAGTGTTCACTGTTCAGTGTTCAGTATTCAGCGT
Source organism: Chiloscyllium plagiosum (assembly GCF_037043375.1). Classification (NCBI taxonomy): domain Eukaryota; kingdom Metazoa; phylum Chordata; class Chondrichthyes; order Orectolobiformes; family Hemiscylliidae; genus Chiloscyllium; species Chiloscyllium plagiosum. The sequence goes on from NW_028270178.1 coordinate 8,708,243, forward strand.
TCAGTGTTCAGTATTCAGTGTTCAGTATTCAGCGTTCAGTGTTCAGTATTCAGTATTCAGCATTCAGTGTTCAGTATTCAGTGTTCAGTATTCAGCGTTCAGTGTTCAGTATTCAGTATTCAGTGTTCAGTATTCAGTGTTCAGTATTCAGTATTCAGTGTTCAGTGTTCAGTATTCAGCGTTCAGTGTTCAGTATTCAGTGTTCAGCATTCAGTGTTCAGTATTCAGTGTTCAGTATTCAGTGTTCAGTATTCAGTATTCAGCGTTCAGTGTTCAGAATTCAGTATTCAGCGTTCAGTATTCAGTGTTCAGTATTCAGTATTCAGCGTTCAGTATTCAGTATTCAGTGTTCAGTGTTCAGTGTTCAGCGTTCAGTGTTCAGTGTTCAGTGTTCAGTGTTCAGTGTTCAGTGTTCAGTGTTCAGTATTCAGCGTTCAGTGTTCAGTGTTCAGTATTCAGCGTTCAGTGTTCAGTATTCTGTATTCAGTATTCTGCGTTGTGTTCAGTGTTCAGTATACAGCGTTCAGTATTCAGTATTCAGTATTCAGCGTTCAGTGTTCAGTATTCAGTGTTCTGTATTCAGTGTTCAGTATTCAGTGTTCAGTATTCAGTATTCAGCGTTCAGTATTCAGTATTCAGCATTCAGTATTCAGTGTTCAGTATTAAGTTTTCATTGTTCAGTATTCAGCGTTCAGTGTTCAGTATTCAGCGTTCATTGTTCAGTATTCAATGTTCGGTATTCAGTATTCAGCGTTCAGTGTTCAGTATTCAGTGTTCGGTATTCAGTGTTAAGTATTCAGTGTTCAGTATTCAGTATTCAGTATTCAGTATTTAGCGTTCAGTGTTCACTGTTCAGTGTTGAGTTTTTACTGTTCAATGTTCAGTGTTTACTGTTCTTTATTCAGTGTTCAGTGTTCTGTATTCAGTGTTCAGTGTTCAGTATTCAGCGTTCAGTGTTCAGTATTCAGTGTTCAGTATTCAGTATTCAGTGTTCAGTATTCAGTATTCAGTGTTCAGTATTCAGTGTTCACTGTTCAGTGTTCAGTATTCAGCGTTCAGTGTTCAGTATTCAGTGTTCAGTATTCAGTGTTCAGTATTCAGTGTTCAGTATTCAGTATTCAGCATTCAGTGTTCAGTATTCAGCATTCAGTGTTCAGTATTCAGTATTCAGTGTTCAGTATTCAGTGTTCAGTATTCAGTATTCAGTGTTCAGTGTTCAGTATTCAGTGTTCAGTGTTCAGTATTCAGTGTTCAGTATTCAATGTTCAGTATTCAGCATTCAGTGTTCAGTGTTCAGTATTCAGCGTTCAGTGTTCAGTATTCTGTATTCAGTATTCTGCGTTGTGTTCAGTGTTCAGTATACAGCGTTCAGTATTCAGTATTCAGTATTCAGCGTTCAGTGTTCAGTATTCAGTGTTCTGTATTCAGTGTTCAGTATTCAGTGTTCAGTATTCAGTATTCAGCGTTCAGTATTCAGTATTCAGCATTCAGTATTCAGTGTTCAGTATTAAGTTTTCATTGTTCAGTATTCAGCGTTCAGTGTTCAGTATTCAGCGTTCATTGTTCAGTATTCAATGTTCGGTATTCAGTATTCAGCGTTCAGTGTTCAGTATTCAGTGTTCGGTATTCAGTGTTAAGTATTCAGTGTTCAGTATTCAGTATTCAGTATTCAGTATTTAGCGTTCAGTGTTCACTGTTCAGTGTTGAGTTTTTACTGTTCAATGTTCAGTGTTTACTGTTCTTTATTCAGTGTTCAGTGTTCTGTATTCAGTGTTCAGTGTTCAGTATTCAGCGTTCAGTGTTCAGTATTCAGTGTTCAGTATTCAGTATTCAGTGTTCAGTATTCAGTATTCAGTGTTCAGTATTCAGTGTTCACTGTTCAGTGTTCAGTATTCAGCGTTCAGTGTTCAGTATTCAGTGTTCAGTATTCAGTGTTCAGTATTCAGTGTTCAGTATTCAGTATTCAGCATTCAGTGTTCAGTATTCAGCATTCAGTGTTCAGTATTCAGTATTCAGTGTTCAGTATTCAGTGTTCAGTATTCAGTATTCAGTGTTCAGTGTTCAGTATTCAGTGTTCAGTGTTCAGTATTCAGTGTTCAGTATTCAATGTTCAGTATTCAGCATTCAGTGTTCAGTGTTCAGTATTCAGTGTTCAGTATTCAGTGTTCAGTATTCGGTATTAAATGTTCAGTGTTCAGTAATCCGTATTCAGTATTCAGTGTTCAGTGTTCAGTATTCAGTGTTCAATATTCAGTATTCAGTGTTCAGTGTTCAGTATTCAGTGTTCAGTATTCAGTGTTCAGTGTTCAGTATTCAGTGTTCAGTATTCAGTGTTCAGTGTTCAGTATTCAGTGTTCAGTATTCAGTGTTCAGTGTTCAGTATTCAGTGTTCAGTATTCAGTATTCAGTGTTCAGTATTCAGTATTCAGTGTTCAGTGTTCAGTATTCAGCGGTCAGTGTTCAGTATTCAGCGGTCAGTGTTCAGTATTCAGTATTCAATGTTCAGTATTCAGTGTTCAGTATTCAGTATTCAGTGTTCAGTATTCAGTGTTTAATGTTCAGTATTCAGTATTCAGTATTCAGTGTTCAGTGTTCAGTGTTCAGTATTCAGTGTTTAATGTTCAGTGTTCAGTATTCAGTGTTCAGTGTTCAGTATTCAGCGTTCAGTGTTCAGTATTCAGTGTTCAGTATTCAGTATTCAGTGTTCAGTATTCAGTATTCAGTATTCAGTGTTTACAGTTCAGTATTCAGTATTCAGTATTCAGCGTTCAGTGTTCAGTATTCAGTGTTCAGTATAAAGTGTTCAGTGTTCAGTGTTCAGTATTGAGTTTTTCCTGTTCAGTGTTCAGTGTTTCTGTTCAGTGTTCAGTATTCAGTGTTTAGTGTTCAGTATAAAGAGTTCAGTGTTCTGTATTCAGTGTTCTGTATTCAGTGTTCAATGTTCAGTATTCAGTATTCAGCGTTCAGTATTCAGTGTTCAGTATTCAGTATTCAGCGTTCAGTATTCAGTATTCAGCGTTCAGTATTCAGTGTTCAGTGTTCAGTGTTCAGTGTTCAGTGTTCAGCGTTCAGCGTTCAGTGTTCAGTATTCAGTGTTCAGTGTTCAGTATTCAGCGTTCAGTATTCAGTATTCAGCGTTCAGTATTCGGTGTTCAGTATTCAGCGTTCAGTGTTCAGTGTTCAGTGTTCAGTATTCAGTATTCAGTATTCAGTATTCAGTATTCAGTGTTCAGTATTCAGTATTCAGTGTTCAGAGTTCAGTATTCAGCGGTCAGTGTTCAGTATTCAGTATTCAATGTTCAGTATTCAGTGTTCAGTATTCAGTATTCAGTGTTCAGTATTCAGTGTTCAGTATTCAGTGTTTAATGTTCAGTGTTCAGTATTCAGTGTTCAGTGTTCAGTGTTCAGCGTTCAGTGTTCAGTATTCAGTATTCAGTATTCAGTGTTCAGTATTCAGTGTTCAGTATTCAGTGTTTAATGTTCAGTGTTCAGTATTCAGTGTTCAGTGTTCAGTATTCAGCGTTCAGTGTTCAGTATTCAGCGTTCAGTATTCAGTATTCAGCGTTCAGTATTCAGTATTCAGCGTTCAGTGTTCAGTGTTCAGTATTCAGCGTTCAGTGTTCAGTATTCAGTATTCTGCGTTGTGTTCAGTATTCAGTATTCAGTGTTCAGTAATCAATATTCAGTATTCAGCGTTCAGTGTTCAGTATTCAGTGTTCTGTATTCAGTGTTCAGTATTCAGTGTTCAGTGTTCAGTATTCAGTATTCAGTGTTCAGTATTCAGTGTTCAGTATTCAGTATTCAGTGTTCAGTGTTCAGTATTCAGTGTTCAGTGTTCAGTATTCAGCGTTCAGTGTTCAGTATTCAGTATTCAGCGTTCAGTATTCAGTGTTCAGTATTCAGCGTTCAGTATTCAGCGTTCAGTAATCAGCGTTCAGTATTCAGTGTTCAGTATTCAGTGTTCAGTATTCAGTGTTCAGTATTCAGTGTTCAGTATTCACTATTCAGCGTTCAGTGTTCAGTATTCAGTGTTCAGTATTCAGTGTTCAGTATTCTGTATTCAGTGTTCAGTGTTCAGTATTCAGTATTCTGTGTTCAGTATTCAGTATTCAGTATTCAGTGTTCAGTATTCAGTGTTCAGTATTCAGTTTTCAGTGTTCAGTATTCAGTATTCAGTATTCAGTGTTCAGTATTCAGTGTTCACTGTTCAGTGTTCAGTGTTCAGTGTTCAGTATTCAGTGTTCAGTATTCAGTGTTCAGTGGTCAGTATTCAGTGTTCATTATTCAGTGGTCTGTATTCAGTGTTCAGTATTCAGTATTCAGTGTTCACAATTCAGTGTTCAGTATTCAGTATTCAGTGTTCAGTATTCAGTGTTCAATATTCAGTATTCAGTGTTCACTATTCAGTGTACAGTATTCAGTGTTCACTGTTCAGTGTTCTGTATTCAGTGTTCAGTATTCAGTATTCAGTGTTCAGTGTTCAGTGTTCTGTATTCAGAGTTCAGTGTTCAGTGTTCAGTGTTCAGTGTTCAGTATTCAGTGTTCAGTGTTCAGTTTTCAGTATAAAGTGTTCAGTGTTCAGTATGCAGTGTTCAGTGTTCAGTGTTCAGTATTCAGTGTTCAGTGTTCAGTGTTCAGTGTTCAGGATTCAGTGTTCAGTAATTAGTATTCAGTGTTCAGTATTCAGTGTTCAGTATTCAGTATTCAGTATTCAGTATTCAGTGTTCAGTGTTCAGTATTCAGTGTTCAGTGTTCAGTGTTCAGTATTCAGTGTTCAGTGTTCAGTGTTCAGTATTCAGTGTTCAGTGTTCAGTATTCAGTATTCAGTGTTCAGTGTTCACTGTTCAGTGTTCAGTATTCAGTATTCAGTGTTCTGTGTTCTGTGTTCTGTGTTCAGTGTTCAGTGTTCAGTATTCAGTTTTCAGTGTTCAGTGTTCAGTGTTCAGTGTTCAGTGTTCAGTGTTCAGTGTTCAGTATTCAGTTTTCAGTATTCAGTTTTCAGTATTCAGTGTTCAGTGTTCAGTATTCAGTATTCAGTTTTCAGTGTTCAGTATTCAGTATTCAGTATTCACTATTCAGTATTCAGTATTCAGTATTCAGTATTCAGCGTTCAGTATTCAGTATTCAGCGTTCAGTATTCAGTGTTCAGTGTTCAGTGTTCAGTGTTCAGTGTTCAGCGTTCAGCGTTCAGTATTCAGTATTCAGTGTTCAGTATTCAGTGTTCAGTATTCAGTTTTCAGTATTCAGTATTCAGTATTCACTATTCAGTATTCAGTATTCAGTGTTCAGTGTTCAGTGTTCAGTGTTCAGTATTCAGTGTTCAGTATTCAGTTTTCAGTATTCAGTTTTCAGTATTCAGTATTCAGTATTCACTATTCAGTATTCAGTATTCAGTGTTCAGTGTTCAGTTTTCAGTATTCAGTATTCAGTATTCACTATTCAGTATTCAGTATTCAGTATTCAGTATTCAGCGTTCAGTATTCAGTATTCAGCGTTCAGTATTCAGTGTTCAGTGTTCAGTGTTCAGTATTCAGTGTTCAGTATTCAGTATTCAGTATTCAGTATTCAGTGTTCAGTGTTCAGTATTCAGTGTTCAGTATTCAGTGTTCAGTGTTCAGTATTCAGTGTTCAGTGTTCAGTGTTCAGTATTCAGTGTTCAGTGTTCAGTATTCAGTATTCAGTGTTCAGTGTTCACTGTTCAGTGTTCAGTATTCAGTATTCAGTGTTCTGTGTTCTGTGTTCAGTGTTCAGTGTTCAGTGTTCAGTATTCAGTTTTCAGTGTTCAGTGTTCAGTGTTCAGTGTTCAGTGTTCAGTGTTCAGTGTTCAGTATTCAGTTTTCAGTATTCAGTTTTCAGTATTCAGTGTTCAGTGTTCAGTATTCAGTATTCAGTTTTCAGTGTTCAGTATTCAGTTTTCAGTATTCAGTATTCAGTGTTCAGTATTCAGTGTCCAGTATTCAGTTTTCAGTATTCAGTGTTCAGTATTCAGTGTTCAGTGTTCAGTGTTCAGTGTTCAGTATTCAGTGTTCAGTATTCAGTTTTCAGTATTCAGTATTCAGTGTTCAGTATTCAGTGTTCAGTATTCAGTTTTCAGTATTCAGTATTCAGTATTCACTATTCAGTATTCAGTATTCAGTGTTCAGTGTTCAGTGTTCAGTGTTCAGTATTCAGTGTTCAGTATTCAGTTTTCAGTATTCAGTTTTCAGTATTCAGTATTCAGTATTCACTATTCAGTATTCAGTATTCAGTGTTCAGTGTTCAGTTTTCAGTATTCAGTATTCAGTATTCACTATTCAGTATTCAGTATTCAGTATTCAGTATTCAGCGTTCAGTATTCAGTATTCAGCGTTCAGTATTCAGTGTTCAGTGTTCAGTGTTCAGTGTTCAGTGTTCAGCGTTCAGCGTTCAGTGTTCAGTATTCAGTGTTCAGTGTTCAGTATTCAGCGTTCAGTATTCAGTATTCAGTATTCAGCGTTCAGTATTCGGTGTTCAGTATTCAGCGTTCAGTGTTCAGTGTTCAGTATTCAGTATTCAGTATTCAGTATTCAGTATTCAGTGTTCAGTATTCAGTATTCAGTGTTCAGAGTTCAGTATTCAGCGGTCAGTGTTCAGTATTCAGCGGTCAGTGTTCAGTATTCAGTATTCAATGTTCAGTATTCAGTGTTCAGTATTCAGTATTCAGTGTTCAGTATTCAGTGTTCAGTATTCAGTGTTTAATGTTCAGTGTTCAGTATTCAGTGTTCAGTGTTCAGCGTTCAGTGTTCAGTATTCAGTATTCAGTATTCAGTGTTCAGTATTCAGTGTTCAGTATTCAGTGTTTAATGTTCAGTGTTCAGTATTCAGTGTTCAGTGTTCAGTATTCAGCGTTCAGTGTTCAGTATTCAGCGTTCAGTATTCAGTATTCAGCGTTCAGTATTCAGTATTCAGCGTTCAGTGTTCAGTGTTCAGTATTCAGCGTTCATTGTTCAGTATTCAGTATTCTGCGTTGTGTTCAGTATTCAGTATTCAGTGTTCAGTAATCAATATTCAGTATTCAGCGTTCAGTGTTCAGTATTCAGTGTTCTGTATTCAGTGTTCAGTATTCAGTGTTCAGTGTTCAGTATTCAGTATTCAGTGTTCAGTATTCAGTGTTCAGTATTCAGTATTCAGTGTTCAGTGTTCAGTATTCAGTGTTCAGTGTTCAGTATTCAGCGTTCAGTGTTCAGTATTCAGTATTCAGCGTTCAGTATTCAGTGTTCAGTATTCAGCGTTCAGTATTCAGCGTTCAGTATTCAGTGTTCAGTATTCAGTGTTCAGTATTCAGTGTTCAGTATTCACTATTCAGCGTTCAGTGTTCAGTATTCAGTGTTCAGTATTCAGTGTTCAGTATTCTGTATTCAGTGTTCAGTGTTCAGTATTCAGTATTCTGTGTTCAGTATTCAGTATTCAGTATTCAGTGTTCAGTATTCAGTGTTCAGTATTCAGTTTTCAGTGTTCAGTATTCAGTATTCAGTATTCAGTGTTCAGTATTCAGTGTTCACTGTTCAGTGTTCAGTGTTCAGTGTTCAGTATTCAGTGTTCAGTATTCAGTGTTCAGTGGTCAGTATTCAGTGTTCATTATTCAGTGGTCTGTATTCAGTGTTCAGTATTCAGTATTCAGTGTTCACAATTCAGTGTTCAGTATTCAGTATTCAGTGTTCACTATTCAGTGTTCAATATTCAGTATTCAGTGTTCACTATTCAGTGTACAGTATTCAGTGTTCACTGTTCAGTGTTCTGTATTCAGTGTTCAGTATTCAGTATTCAGTGTTCAGTATTCAGTATTCAGTGTTCAGTGTTCAGTGTTCTGTATTCAGAGTTCAGTGTTCAGTGTTCAGTGTTCAGTGTTCAGTGTTCAGTTTTCAGTATAAAGTGTTCAGTGTTCAGTATGCAGTGTTCAGTGTTCAGTGTTCAGTATTCAGTATTCAGTGTTCAGTGTTCAGTGTTCAGTGTTCAGGATTCAGTGTTCAGTAATTAGTATTCAGTGTTCAGTATTCAGTGTTCAGTATTCAGTATTCAGTATTCAGTATTCAGTGTTCAGTGTTCAGTATTCAGTGTTCAGTGTTCAGTGTTCAGTATTCAGTGTTCAGTGTTCAGTATTCAGTATTCAGTGTTCAGTGTTCACTGTTCAGTGTTCAGTATTCAGTATTCAGTGTTCTGTGTTCTGTGTTCTGTGTTCTGTGTTCAGTGTTCAGTGTTCTGTGTTCAGTATTCAGTGTTCAGTGTTCAGTGTTCAGTATTCAGTTTTCAGTATTCAGTTTTCAGTGTTCAGTATTCAGTTTTCAGTATTCAGTATTCAGTGTTCAGTATTCAGTGTTCAGTATTCAGTTTTCAGTATTCAGTGTTCAGTATTCAGTGTTCAGTGTTCAGTGTTCAGTGTTCAGTATTCAGTGTTCAGTATTCAGTTTTCAGTATTCAGTATTCAGTGTTCAGTATTCAGTGTTCAGTATTCAGTTTTCAGTATTCAGTATTCAGTATTCACTATTCAGTATTCAGTATTCAGTGTTCAGTGTTCAGTGTTCAGTGTTCAGTATTCAGTGTTCAGTATTCAGTTTTCAGTATTCAGTTTTCAGTATTCAGTATTCAGTATTCACTATTCAGTATTCAGTATTCAGTGTTCAGTGTTCAGTTTTCAGTATTCAGTATTCAGTATTCACTATTCAGTATTCAGTATTCAGTGTTCAGTATTCAGTGTTCAGTATTCAGTTTTCAGTATTCAGTATTCAGTATTCACTATTCAGTATTCAGTGTTCAGTGTTCAGTGTTCAGTATTCAGTGTTCAGTGTTCAGTATTCAGTATTCAGTGTTCAGTGTTCACTGTTCAGTGTTCAGTATTCAGTATTCAGTGTTCTGTGTTCTGTGTTCAGTGTTCAGTGTTCAGTGTTCAGTATTCAGTTTTCAGTGTTCAGTGTTCAGTGTTCAGTGTTCAGTGTTCAGTGTTCAGTGTTCAGTATTCAGTGATCAGTGTTCAGTATTCAGTGATCAGTATTCAGTATTCAGTGTTCAGTATTCAGTGATCAGTGTTCAGTGTTCAGTATTCAGTATTCAGTGTTCAGTGTTCAGTGTTCAGTATTCAGTGTTCAGTATTCAGTATTCAGTGTTCAGTATTCAGTATTCAGTATTCAGTGTTCAGTATTCAGTGATCAGTGTTCAGTGTTCAGTATTCAGTATTCAGTGTTCAGTATTCAGTGTTCAGTATTCAGTGATCAGTGTTCAGTGTTCAGTATTCAATATTCAGTGTTCAGTGTTCAGTGTTCAGTATTCAGTGTTCAGTATTCACTGTTCAGTGTTCCGTGTTCCGTGTTCCGTGTTCAGTGTTCAGTGTTCAGTGTTCCGTGTTCCGTGTTCCGTGTTCCGTGTTCCGTGTTCCGTGTTCCGTGTTCAGTGTTCAGTGTTCAGTGTTCCGTGTTCCGTGTTCCGTGTTCCGTGTTCCGTGTTCCGTGTTCCGTGTTCAGTGTTCAGTGTTCACTGTTCATTGATCACTGTTCAGTGTTTACAGTTAAGTGTTCAGTTTTCACTGTTCAGTGTTTTCTGTTTACTGTTCAGTGTTCACTGTTCAGTGTTTACTGTTTACTGTTCAGTGTTCACTGTTCTGTATTCAGTGTTCAGTTTCATGTTCACTCTTCAATGTTCAGTGTTCAGTGTACACAGTTAACTGTTCACTGTTCTGTATTCGGTGTTTACTTTTCAGTCTTCACTATTCAGTTTTCTGTATTCAGTGCTCACTGTTCATTGTTCATTGTTCAGTGTTCACTGTTCACTGTTCTGTATTCAGTGTCTTCTATTCAGGGTTCACTGTTCTGTATTCAGTGTTCAATGTTCTCGTGTTCATTGTTCATTGTTCAGTGTTTACTGTTCACGGTTCTGTATACAGTGTTCACTGTTCAGTGTTCAGTATTCACTGCTCAGTGTTCACTGTTCAGTGTTCAGTGTTCAGTGTTCAGTGTTCAGTGTTCAGTATTCAGTGTTCATTATTCAGAATTCAGTGTTCACTATTCAGTATTCAGTGTTCAGTGTTCACTGTTCAGTGTTCAGTATTCAGTGTTCTGTATTCAGTGTTCAGTGTTCAGTATTCAGTGTTCAGTATTCAGTATTCAGTGTTCTGTATTCAGTGTTCAGTATTCAATGTTCAGTATTCAGTATTCAGTGTTCAGTATTCAGTGTTCAGTGTTCAGTATTCAGTATTCAGTAGTCAGTATTCAGTGTTCAGTGTTCAGTGTTCAGTATTCAGTATTCAGTGTTCAGTATTCAGTGTTCTGTATTCAGTATTCAGTATTCAGTGTTCAGTATTCAGTATTCAGTGTTCAGTATTCAGTGTTCAGTATTCAGTGTTCAGTGTTCAGTGTTCAGTATTCAGTTTTCAGTATTCAGTGTTCAGTGTTCAGTATTCAGTATTCAGTGTTCAGTATTCAGTATTCAGTATTCAGTTTTCAGTGTTCAGTGTTCAGTATTCAGTGTTCAGTGTTCAGTGTTCAGTGTTCAGTGTTCAGTATTCAGTATTCAGTGTTCAGTGTTCAGTATTCAGTATTCAGTGTTCAGTGTTCAGTGTTCAGTGTTCAGTGTTCACTCTACTGTATTCAGTGTCATTGTTCACTGTTCAATGTTCACTATTCAGTGTTATCTGTTCTGTGTTCATTGTTGACTGTTCACATTTCTGTACACAGTATTCACTCTTCATTGTTCACTGTTCACTGTTTAGTGGTCACTGTTCACTGTCCAGTGGTCAGTGCGCACAGTTCACTGTTCAATGTTCTGTATTCAGTGTTTACTGTTCAGTGTTCAGTGTTCAGTATTCAGTGTTCAGTATTCAGTATTCAGTATTCAGTGTTCAGTGTTCAGTGTTCAGTGTTCACTGTTCAGTGTTCAGTGTTCAGTGTTCAGTGTTCTGTGTTCAGTGTTCAGTGTTCAGTATTCAGTGTTCACTGTTCAGTATTCAGTGTTCAGTATTCAGTATTCAGTGTTCAGTGTTCACTATTCAGTGTTCACTGTTCAGTATTCAGTATTCAGTGTTCAGTATTCAGTGTTCAGTGTTCACTGTTCAGTGTTCTGTATTCAGTGTTCAGTGATCAGTGTTCACTGTTCAGTACTCAGTGTTCAGTATTCAGTGTTCAATATTCAGTATTCAATGTTCAGTGTTCACTGTTCAATGTTCAGTGTTCACTGTTCACTGTTCACTGTTCAGTATTCAGTGTTCAGTATTCAGTGTTCAGTATTCAGTATTCAGTGTTCTGTGTTCTGTGTTCTGTGTTCAGTATTCAGTATTCACTGTTCAGTATTCAGTATTCAGTGTTCTGTGTTCAGTATTCAGTATTCAGTATTCAGTGTTCAGTGTTCAGTATTCAGTATTCAGTGTTCAGTGTTCAGTATTCAGTTTTCAGTGTTCAGTGTTCAGTGTTCAGTGTTCAGTGTTCAGTGTTCAGTATTCAGTTTTCAGTGTTCAGTACTCAGTTTTCAGTATTCAGTGTTCAGTGTTCAGTATTCAGTATTCAGTTTTCAGTGTTCAGTATTCAGTTTTCAGTATTCAGTATTCAGTGTTCAGTATTCTGTGTTCAGTATTCAGTTTTCAGTATTCAGTGTTCAGTATTCAGTGTTCAGTGTTCAGTGTTCAGTGTTCAGTATTCAGTGTTCAGTATTCAGTATTCAGTATTCAGTATTCAGTGTTCAGTATTCAGTGTTCAGTATTCAGTTTTCAGTATTCAGTATTCAGTATTCACTATTCAGTATTCAGTATTCAGTGTTCAGTGTTCAGTGTTCAGTATTCAGTGTTCAGTATTCAGTTTTCAGTATTCAGTTTTCAGTATTCAGTATTCAGTATTCACTATTCAGTATTCAGTATTCAGTGTTCAGTGTTCAGTTTTCAGTATTCAGTATTCAGTATTCACTATTCAGTATTCAGTATTCAGTGTTCAGTATTCAGTGTTCAGTATTCAGTTTTCAGTATTCAGTATTCAGTATTCACTATTCAGTATTCAGTATTCAGTGTTCAGTGTTCAGTGTTCAGTGTTCAGTATTCAGTGTTCAGTATTCAGTGATCAGTGTTCAGTATTCAGTGATCAGTATTCAGTGATCAGTATTCAGTATTCAGTGTTCAGTATTCAGTGTTCAGTATTCAGTTTTCAGTATTCAGTATTCAGTATTCACTATTCAGTATTCAGTATTCAGTGTTCAGTGTTCAGTTTTCAGTATTCAGTATTCAGTATTCACTATTCAGTATTCAGTGTTCAGTATTCAGTGTTCAGTATTCAGTTTTCAGTATTCAGTATTCAGTATTCAGTATTCACTATTCAGTATTCAGTATTCAGTGTTCAGTGTTCAGTGTTCAGTGTTCAGTATTCAGTGATCAGTGTTCAGTGTTCAGTATTCAGTATTCAGTGTTCAGTGTTCAGTGTTCAGTGTTCAGTGTTCAGTATTCCGTGTTCCGTGTTCCGTGTTCAGTGTTCAGTGTTCAGTGTTCAGTGTTCAGTGTTCAGTGTTCAGTGTTCAGTGTTCAGTGTTCCGTGTTCCGTGTTCCGTGTTCCGTGTTCCGTGTTCCGTGTTCCGTGTTCAGTGTTCACTGTTCACTGTTCACTGTTCACTGTTCACTGTTCACTGTTCATTGATCACTGTTCAGTGTTTACAGTTAAGTGTTCAGTTTTCACTGTTCAGTGTTTTCTGTTTACTGTTCAGTGTTTACTGTTTACTGTTCAGTGTTCACTGTTCTGTATTCAGTGTTCAGTTTCATGTTCACTCTTCAATGTTCAGTGTTCAGTGTACACAGTTAACTGTTCACTGTTCTGTATTCGGTGTTTACTTTTCAGTCTTCACTATTCAGTTTTCTGTATTCAGTGCTCACTGTTCATGTTTCATTGTTCAGTGTTCACTGTTCACTGTTCTGTATTCAGTGTCTACTATTCAGTGTTCACTGTTCTGTATTCAGTGTTCAATGTTCTCGTGTTCATTGTTCATTGTTCAGTGTTTTCTGTTCACGGTTCTGTATAGAGTGTTCACTGTTCAGTGTTCAGTATTCACTGCTCAGTGTTCACTGTTCACTGTTCAGTGTTCAGTGTTCAGTGTTCAGTGTTCAGTGTTCAGTGTTCAGTATTCAGTGTTCATTATTCAGAATTCAGTGTTCACTATTCAGTATTCAGTGTTCAGTGTTCACTGTTCAGTGTTCAGTATTCAGTGTTCTGTATTCAGTGTTAAGTGTTCAGTATTCAGTGTTCAGTGTTCAGTATTCAGTGTTCAGTATTCAGTATTCAGTGTTCTGTATTCAGTGTTCAGTATTCAATGTTCAGTATTCAGTATTCAGTATTCAGTGTTCAGTATTCAGTGTTCAGTGTTCAGTATTCAGTATTCAGTAGTCAGTATTCAGTGTTCAGTGTTCAGTGTTCAGTATTCAGTATTCAGTGTTCAGTATTCAGTGTTCTGTATTCAGTATTCAGTATTCAGTGTTCAGTATTCAGTATTCAGTGTTCAGTATTCAGTGTTCAGTATTCAGTATTCAGTATTCAGTGTTCAGTATTCAGTATTCAGTATTCAGTTTTCAGTATTCAGTGTTCAGTGTTCAGTATTCAGTATTCAGTGTTCAGTGTTCAGTGTTCAGTGTTCAGTATTCAGTATTCAGTGTTCAGTATTCAGTATTCAGTGTTCAGTATTCAGTGTTCAGTGTTCAGTGTTCACTCTACTGTATTCAGTGTCATTGTTCACTGTTCAATGTTCACTATTCAGTGTTATCTGTTCTGTGTTCATTGTTGACTGTTCACATTTCTGTACACAGTATTCACTCTTCATTGTTCACTGTTCACTGTTTAGTGGTCACTGTTCACTGTCCAGTGGTCAGTGCGCACAGTTCACTGTTCAATGTTCTGTATTCAGTGTTTACTGTTCAGTGTTCAGTGTTCAGTATTCAGTGTTCAGTATTCAGTATTCAGTATTCAGTGTTCAGTGTTCAGTGTTCAGTGTTCACTGTTCAGTGTTCAGTGTTCAGTGTTCAGTGTTCAGTGTTCTGTGTTCAGTGTTCAGTGTTCAGTGTTCAGTATTCAGTGTTCACTGTTCAGTATTCAGTGTTCAGTATTCAGTATTCAGTGTTCAGTGTTCACTATTCAGTGTTCACTGTTCAGTATTCAGTGTTCAGTATTCAGTATTCAGTATTCATTGTTCAGTTTTCAGTATTCAGTATTCAGTGTTCAGTATTCAGTGTTCAGTGTTCACTGTTCAGTGTTCTGTATTCAGTGTTCAGTGATCAGTGTTCACTGTTCAGTACTCAGTGTTCAGTATTCAGTGTTCAATATTCAGTATTCAATGTTCAGTGTTCACTGTTCAATGTTCAGTGTTCACTGTTCACTGTTCACTGTTCAGTATTCAGTGTTCAGTATTCAGTATTCAGTGTTCAGTATTCAGTATTCACTGTTTAGTATTCAGTATTCAGTGTTCTGTGTTCAGTATTCAGTATTCAGTATTCAGTGTTCAGTGTTCAGTGTACAGTATTCAGTGTTCAGTGTTCAGTGTTCAGTGTTCTGTATTCAGTATTCAGTGTTCAGTATTCAATGTTCAGTATTCAGTATTCAGTGTTCTGTATTCAGTATTCAGTATTCAGTGTTCAGTGTTCAGTGCTCAGTATTCAGTATTCAGTATTCAGTGTTCAGTGTTCAGTGTTCAGTGTTCAGTGTTCAGTGTTCAGTGTTCAGTGTTCAGTGTTCAGTGTTCTGTATTCAGTATTCAGTGTTCAGTATTCAGTATTCAGTATTCAGTGTTCAGTGTTCAGTATTCAGTGTTCAGTATTCAGTGTTCAGTGTTCAGTATTCAGTGTTCAGTATTCAGTGTTCAGAATTTACTGTTAGTATTTACTGTTCAGTATTCAGTGTTCAGTATTCAGTGTTAAGTATTCAGTATTCAGTGTTCAGTGTTCACTGTTCATTGATCACTGTTCAGTGTTTACAGTTAAGTGTTCAGTTTTCACTGTTCAGTGTTTTCTGTTTACTGTTCAGTGTACACAGTTAACTGTTCACTGTTCTGTATTCAGTGTTTACTGTTCAGTCTTCACTATTCAGTTTTCTGTATTCAGTGCTCACTGTTCATTGTTCATTGTTCAGTGTTCACTGTTCACTGTTCTGTATTCAGTGTCTACTATTCAGTGTTCACTGTTCTGTATTCAGTGTTCAATGTTCTCGTGTTCATTGTTCATTGTTTACTGTTCACGGTTCTGTATACAGTGTTCACTGTTCAGTGTTCAGTATTCACTGTTCAGTGTTCAGTGTTCAGTGTTCAGTATTCAGTGTTCAGTATTCAGTATTCAGTTTTCACTATTCAGTATTAAGTATTCAGTGTTCAGTGTTCAGTGTTCAGTGTTCAGTATTCAGTGTTCTGTATTCAGTGTTCAGTGTTCAGTATTCAGTGTTCAGTGTTCAGTATTCAGTATTCAGTGTTCTGTATTCAGTGTTCAGTATTCAGTATTCAGTGTTCAGTATTCAGTATTCAGTGTTCAGTCTTCAGTGTTCAGTGTTCAGTGTTCATTGTTCAGTATTCAGTGTTCTGTATTCAGTGTTCAGTGTTCAGTGTTCAGTATTCAGTGTTCAGTGTTCAGTATTCAGTGTTCAGTATTCAGTATTCAGTGTTCTGTATTCAGTATTCAGTGTTCAGTGTTCAGTGTTCAGTGTTCAGTATTCAGTATTCAGTGTTCTGTATTCAGTGTTCAGTATTCAGTGTTCAGTGTTCAGTGTTCAGTGTTCAGTATTCAGTGTTCAGTGTTCAGTGTTCAGTGTTCAGTGTTCAGTGTTCACTGTTCAGTGTTCAGTATTCAGTGTTCAGTATTCAGTGTTCAGTATTCAGTGTTCAGTGTTCAGTGTTCACTCTACTGTATTCAGTGTCATTGTTCACTGTTCAATGTTCACTATTCAGTGTTATCTGTTCTGTGTTCACTGTTGACTGTTCACATTTCTGTACACATATTAACTCTTCATTGTTCACTGTTCACTGTTTAGTGGTCACTGTTCACTGTCCAGTGGTCAATGTGCACAGTTCCCTGTTCAATGTTCTGTATTCAGTGTTTACTGCTCAGTGTTCACTGTTCAGTGTTCAGTGTTCAGTGTTCAGTGTTCAGTGTTCAGTGTTCAGTGTTCAGTGTTCAGTGTTCACTGTTCAGTGTTCAGTATTCAGTGTTCAGTATTCAGTGTTCAGTGTTCTGTATTCAGTGTTCAGTATTCAGTGTTCAGTGTTCAGTGTTCAGTATTCAGTGTTCACTGTTCAGTATTCAGTGTTCAGTATTCAGTGTTCAATATTCAGTATTCAGTGTTCAGTGTTCACTATTCAGTGTTCATTGTTCAGTATTTAGTGTTCAGTATTCAGTGTTCAGTATTCAGTATTCAGTGTTCAGTATTCAGTATTCAGTGTTCAGTGTTCACTTTTCAGTGTTCAGTGTTCACTGTTCAGTGTTCTGTATTCAGTGTTCAGTGATCAGTGTTCACTGTTCAGTATTCAGTGTTCAGTATTCAGTGTTCAATATTCAGTATTCAACGTTCAGTGTTCACTGTTCAGTGTTCAGTGTTCACTGTTCAGTGTTCACTGTTCAGTATTCAGTGTTCAGTATTCAGTATTCAGTGTTCAGTATTCAGTATTCAGTGTTCTGTATTCAGTGTTCAGTGTTCAGTATTCAGTGTTCAGTGTTCAGTGTTCAGTATTCAGTGTTCAGTGTTCAGTATTCAGTATTCAGTGTTCAGTATTCAGTGTTCAGTGTTCAGTATTCAGTATTCAGTGTTCTGTATTCAGTGTTCAGTGTTCAGTATTCAGTATTCAGTGTTCAGTGTTCACTGTTCAGTGTTCTGTGTTCAGTGATCAGTGTTCACTGTTCAGTATTCAGTGTTCAGTGTTCAGTGTTCAATATTCAGTATTCAATGTTCAGTGTTCACTGTTCAGTGTTCAGTGTTCACTGTTCAGTATTCAGTGTTCAGTATTCAGTATTCAGTGTTCAGTATTCAGTATTCAGTGTTCTGTGTTCAGTGTTCAGTGTTCTGTGTTCAGTGTTCAGTGTTCAGTGTTCAGTATTCAGTATTCAATGTTCAGTGTTCAGTGTTCAGTGTTCAGTGTTCACTGTTCAGTGTTCACTGTTCAGTATTCAGTGTTCAGTATTCAGTATTCAGTATTCAGTGTTCAGTATTCAGTATTCAGTATTCAGTGTTCTGTGTTCTGTGTTCTGTGTTCAGTATTCAGTGTTCAGTATTCAGTGTTGAGTATTCAGTGTTCACTGTTCAGTATTCACTGTTCAGTATTCAGTGTTCAGTATTCAGTGTTCAATATTCAGTATTCAGTGTTCAGTATTCAGTGTTCAGTATTCAGTGTTCAGTGTTCAGTGTTCAGTGTTCACTGTTCACTGTTCACTGTTCAGTGTTCACTGTTCAGTATTCAGTATTCAGTATTCACTGTTCTGTGTTCAGTGTTCAGTGTTCACAGTTCCCTGTTCACTGTTCTGTATTCAGTGTTCACTGTTCACTGTTCCGTATTCAGAGTTTACTGTTCACTGTTCAATGTTCACTGTCCTGTATTCAGCTTTCAGTGTTCACTGTTCACTGTTCCGTTATCAGAGTTTACTGTTCACTGTTCAATGTTCACTGTCCTGTATTCAGCTTTCAGTGTTCACTGTTCACTGTTCCGTATTCAGAGTTTACTGTTCACTGTTCAAGGTTCACTGTCCTGTATTCACCTTTCAGTGTTCACTGTTCACTGTTCACTGTTCACTGTTCCGTTATCAGAGTTTACTGTTCAAGGTTCACTGTCCTGCATTCAGCTTTCAGTGTTCACTGTTCAGTGTTCACTGTTCACTGTTCACTGTTCACTGTTCCGTATTCAGAGTTTACTGTTCACTGTTCAAGGTTCACTGTCCTGCATTCAGCTTTCAGTGTTCACTGTTCAGTGTTCACTGTTCACTGTTCCGTACTCAGTGTTCACTCTTCATTGTTCACGATTCTCTGTTCTGTATTCAGTGTTCATGGTTCAGTGTTCACTGTTCAGTGTTAACGTTTCACTGTTCATTGTTCACCATTCAGTAATCAGTGTTCTTTGTTTACTGTTCAGTATACTCAGTATTTACTGTTCACTGTTCAGTGTTCAGTGTTTAATGTTCACTGTTCACTGTTCACTTCTCAGTGTTCACTGTTCAATGTTCACTGTTCACTGTTCAGTGTTTACTGTTAAGTGTTCACTGTTCACTGTTGTGTATTCAGTGTTCAGTGTTCAGTATTCAGTGTTCAATGTTCAGTATGCATTGTGCAGTGTTTACTGTTCTGTATTCAGAGTTTACTGTTCCATGTTCAGTGTTGACTGTCCTGTGTTCAGTGTTCAGTATTCAGTGATCAGTGTTCAGTGTTCAGTATTCAGTATTCAGTGTTCAGTATTCAGTATTCAGTGATCAGTGTTCAGTATTCAGTATTCAGTATTCAGTGTTCAGTATTCAGTGTTCAGTGTTCAGTATTCAGTGTTCAGTATTCAGCGTTCAGTGTTCAGTATTCTGTGTTCAGTGTTCAGTGTTCAGTGTTCAGTGTTTAGTATTCAGTGTTCAGTGTTCAGTGTTCAGTGTTCAGTATTCAGTATTCAGTGTTCAGTGTTCAGTGTTCAGTATTCAGTATTCAGTGTTCAGTGTTCAGTATTCAGTGTTCAGTATTCAGTATTCAGTATTCAGAATTCAGTGTTCAGTATTCAGTGTTCAGTATTCAGTGTTCAGTGTTCACTTTTCAGTATTCAGTGTTCAGTATTCAGTGTTCAGTATTCAGTGTTCAGTGTTCAGTATTCAGTATTCAGTGTTCAGTGTTCAGTATTCAGTGTTCAGTGTTCACTCTACTGTATTCAGTGTCATTGTTCACTGTTCAATGTTCACTATTCAGTGTTATCTGTTCTGTGTTCACTGTTGACTGTTCACCTTTCTGTACACAGTATTCACTCTTCATTGTTCACTGTTCACTGTTTAGTGGTCACTGTTCACTGTCCAGTGGTCAGTGTGCACAGTTCCCTGTTCAATGTTCTGTATTCAGTGTTTACTGCTCAGTGTTCACTGTTCAGTGTTCACTGTTCAGTATTCAGTGTTCAGTGTTCAGTGTTCAGTATTCAGTGTTCAGTGTTCTGTGTTCAGTATTCAGTGTTCAGTGTTCAGTGTTCACTGTTCAGTGTTCAGTATTTAGTATTCAGTGTTCAGTATTCAGTGTTCAGTGATCAGTGTTCAGTATTCAGTATTCAGTGTTCAGTGTTCAGTGTTCTGTATTCAGTGTTCAGTGTTCAGTATTCAGTGTTCAGTGTTCACTGTTCAGTGTTCTGTATTCAGTGTTCAGTGATCAGTGTTCACTGTTCAGTATTCAGTGTTCAGTATTCAGTGTTCAATATTCAGTATTCAGTGTTCAGTGTTC
Organism: Chiloscyllium plagiosum; assembly: GCF_037043375.1. Lineage (NCBI taxonomy): Eukaryota > Metazoa > Chordata > Chondrichthyes > Orectolobiformes > Hemiscylliidae > Chiloscyllium > Chiloscyllium plagiosum. Next base: position 8,727,628 of record NW_028270178.1, read on the forward strand.
CGTGTTCCGTGTTCAGTGTTCAGTATTCAGTTTTCAGTATTCAGTGTTCAGTATTCAGTATTCAGTGTTCTGTGTTTTGTGTTCTGTGTTCAGTGTTCAGTGTTCAGTATTCAGTGTTCAGTATTCAGTGTTCAGTGTTCAATATTCAGTATTCAGTGTTCTGTGTTCACTGTTCAGTATTCACTGTTCAGTATTCAGTGTTCAGTATTCAGTGTTCAGTATTCAGTGTTCAATATTCAGTGTTCAGTGTTCACTGTTCAGTGTTCACTGTTCAGTATTCAGTATTCAGTATTCAGTATTCAATATTCAGTATTCAGTGTTCAGTATTCAGTGTTCACAGTTCCCTGTTCACTGTTCTGTATTCAGTGTTTACTATTCAGTGTTCAGTATTCACTGTTCAGTGTTCACTGTTCACTGTTCACTGTTCCGTTATCAGAGTTTACTGTTCACTGTTCAAGGTTCACTGTCCTGCATTCACCTTTCAGTGTTCACTGTTCACTGTTCACTGTTCACTGTTCCGTTATCAGAGTTTACTGTTCACTGTTCAAGGTTCACTGTCCTGCATTCACCTTTCAGTGTTCACTGTTCACTGTTCACTGTTCCGTTATCAGAATTTACTGTTCACTGTTCAAGGTTCACTGTCCTGCATTCAGCTTTCAGTGTTCACTGTTCAGTGTTCACTGTTCACTGTTCAGTGTTCACTCTTCACTGTTCACTGTTCCGTACTCAGTGTTCACTCTTCATTGTTCACGATTCTCTGTTCTGTATTCAGTATTTACTGTTCAGTGTTCATGGTTCAGTGTTCACTGTTCAGTGTTAACGTTTCACTGTTCATTGTTCACCATTCAGTAATCAGTGTTCTTTGTTTACTGTTCAGTGTACTCAGTATTTACTGTTCACTGTTCAGTGTTCAGTGTTTAATGTTCACTGTTCACTGTTCACTTCTCAGTGTTCACTGTTCAATGTTCACTGTTCAGTGTTTACTGTTAAGTGTTCACTGTTCACTGTTGTGTATTCAGTGTTCAATGTTCAGTATTCAGTGTTCAGTGTTCAGTGTTCAGTATTCAGTGTTCAATGTTCAGTATGCATTGTGCAGTGTTTACTGTTCTGTATTCAGAGTTTACTGTTCCATGTTCAGTGTTGACTGTCCTGTGTTCAGTGTTCAGTATTCAGTATTCAGTGATCAGTATTCAGTATTCAGTGTTCAGTGTTCAGTGATCAGTGTTCAGTGTTCAGTATTCAGTATTCAGTGTTCAGTGTTCAGTGTTCAGTGTTCAGTATTCAGTATTCAGTGTTCAGTATTCAGTGATCAGTGTTCAGTATTCAGTGATCAGTGTTCAGTGTTCAGTATTCAGTGATCAGTATTCAGTGTTCAGTGTTCAGTATTCAGTATTCAGTGTTCAGTGTTCAGTATTCAGTATTCAGCGTTCAGTATTCAGTGATCAGTGTTCAGTATTCAGTGATCAGTGTTCAGTGTTCAGTATTCAGTGATCAGTATTCAGTATTCAGTGTTCAGTATTCAGTGATCAGTGTTCAGTGTTCAGTATTCAGTATTCAGTGTTCAGTGTTCAGTATTCAGTATTCAGCGTTCAGTAATCAGTGTTCAGTATTCAGTGTTCAGTATTCAGTGTTCAGCATTCAGTGTTCAGCATTCAGTGTTCAGCATTCAGTGTTCAGCATTCAGTGTTCAGCATTCAGTGTTCAGCATTCAGTGTTCAGTATTCAGTATTCAGTGTTCAGTATTCAGTATTCAGTGTTCATTGTTCAGTGTTCGGTATTCAGTGTTCAGTGTTCGGTATTCAGTGTTCAGTATTCAGTATTCAGTATTCAATGTTCAGTGTTCAGTGATCAGTGTTCAGTATTCAGTTTTCAGTGTTCAGTGTTCTGTGTTCAGTGTTCGCTGTTCGCTGTTCAGTGTTCAGTGTTCACTGTTCTGTATTCAGTGTTCAGTATTCAGTGTTCAATATTCAGTGTTCAGTGTTCACTGTTCAGTGTTCACTGTTCAGTATTCAGTGTTCAGTATTCAATATTCAGTATTCAGTGTTCAGTATTCAGTGTTCACAGTTCCCTGTTCACTGTTCTGTATTCAGTGTTTACTATTCAGTGTTCAGTATTCACTGTTCAGTGTTCACTGTTCAGTGTTCACTGTTCACTGTTCCGTATTCAGAGTTTACTGTTCACTGTTCAATGTTCACTGTCCTGTATTCAGCTTTCAGTGTTCACTGTTCACTGTTCCGTTATCAGAGTTTACTGTTCACTGTTCAAGGTTCTCTGTCCTGCATTCACCTTTCAGTGTTCACTGTTCACTGTTCACTGTTCACTGTTCCGTTATCAGAGTTTACTGTTCACTGTTCAAGGTTCACTGTCCTGCATTCAGCTTTCAGTGTTCACTGTTCAGTGTTCACTGTTCACTGTTCACTGTTCCGTACTCAGTGTTCACTCTTCATTGTTCACGATTCTCTGTTCTGTATTCAGTGTTTACTCTTCAGTGTTCATGGTTCAGTGTTCACTGTTCAGTGTTAACGTTTCACTGTTCATTGTTCACCGTTCAGTAATCAGTGTTCTTTGTTTACTGTTCAGTGTACTCAGTATTTACTGTTCACTGTTCAGTGTTCAGTGTTTAATGTTCACTGTTCACTGTTCACTTCTCAGTGTTCACTGTTCAATGTTCACTGTTCACTGTTCAGTGTTTACTGTTAAGTGTTCACTGTTCACTGTTGTGTATTCAGTGTTCAGTGTTCAGTATTCAGTGTTCAATGTTCAGTATGCATTGTGCAGTGTTTACTGTTCTGTATTCAGAGTTTACTGTTCCGTGTTCAGTATTCAGTGTTCAGGATTCAGTATTCAATGTTCAGTGTTCAGTGTTCAGTTTTCAGTTTTCAGTTTTCAGTATTCAGTATTCAGTTTTCAGTTTTCAGTATACTGTTTTCAGTATTCAGTGATCAGTATTCAGTATTCAGTGTTCAGTATTCAGTGATCAGTGTTCAGTGTTCAGTATTCAGTATTCAGTGTTCAGTGTTCAGTGATCAGTGTTCAGTGTTCAGTATTCAGTATTCAGTGTTCAGTATTCAGTGATCAGTGTTCAGTATTCAGTGATCAGTGTTCAGTGTTCAGTATTCAGTGATCAGTATTCAGTGTTCAGTATTCAGTGATCAGTGTTCAGTGTTCAGTATTCAGTATTCAGTGTTCAGTGTTCAGTATTCAGTATTCAGCATTCAGTGTTCAGTATTCAGTATTCAGTGTTCAGTATTCAGTGTTCAGTGTTCAGTATTCAGTGTTCAGTATTCAGTGTTCAGTATTCAGTGTTCAGCATTCAGTGTTCAGCATTCAGTGTTCAGTATTCAGTATTCAGTGTTCAGTATACAGTATTCAGTGTTCATTGTTCAGTGTTCGGTATTCAGTGTTCAGTGTTCGGTATTCAGTGTTCAGTATTCAATGTTCAGTGTTCAGTGTTCAGTGTTCAGTATTCAGTGTTCAGTATTCAGTATTCATTGTTCAGTGTTCCGTGTTCAGTGTTCGCTGTTCTCTGTTCAGTGTTCAGTGTTCAGTATTCAGTGTTCAGTATTCAGTGTTCAGTATTCAGTGTTCAGTATTCAGTGTTCAGCATTCAATGTTCAGCATTCAGTGTTCAGTATTCAGTATTCAGTGTTCAGTATTCAGTATTCAGTGTTCATTGTTCAGTGTTCTGTATTCAGTGTTCAGTGTTCAGTATTCAGTATTCAATGTTCAGTGTTCAGTGTTCAGTATTCAGTATTCAGTGTTCAGTATTCAGTGTTCAGTGTTCAGTGTTCAGTGTTCCGTGTTCAGTGTTCGCTGTTCGCTGTTCAGTGTTCAGTGTTCTGTGCTCTCTGTTCCGTGTTCACTGTTTTGTGTTCCGTTTTCAGTGATCACTTTTGAGTCTATATTCAGTTTTCACTGTTCACTCTTAACGGTTTCCTGGTCAGTGTTCACTATTCAGCGTTCAGTGATCTGTATTCAGTGTTCACTCTTCAGTGTCCACTGTTCACTGTTCTGTATTCAGAGTTTACCATTCACTGTTCAGTGTTCACTGTTCAGTGTTCACTATTCAGTGTTCACTATTCAGTGTTCACTGTTCAGTGTTCACTGTTCAGTGTTCAGAGTTTACTGTTCAATGTTCAGTGTTCATGTTCACTGTTCAGTTTTCACTGTTTAGTGTTCACTGTTCAGTGTTTACTGTTCAGTGTTCAGTGTTCGCTGATCACTGTTCAGTGGTCAGTGTTCACTGTTCACTTCTGTATTCAGTGTTTACTGTTCAGTGTCCACAGTTCAGTGTTCAATGTTCACTGTTTACTGTTCACTGTTCAGTGTTCACTGTTCTGTATTCAGAGTTTACTGTTCACTGTTCAGTGTTCACTGTTCACTGTTCCGTATTCAGAGTTTACTGTTCACTGTTCAATGTTCACTGTCCTGTATTCAGCTTTCAGTGTTCACTGTTCACTGTTCCGTTATCAGAGTTTACTGTTCACTGTTCAAGGTTCACTGTCCTGCATTCACCTTTCAGTGTTCACTGTTCAGTGTTCACTGTTCACTGTTCACTGTTCGGTTATCAGAGTTTACTGTTCACTGTTCAAGGTTCACTGTCCTGCATTCAGCTTTCAGTGTTCACTGTTCAGTGTTCACTGTTCACTGTTCACTGTTCCGTACTCAGTGTTCACTCTTCATTGTTCACGATTCTCTGTTCTGTATTAAGTGTTTACTGTTCAGTGTTCATGGTTCAGTGTTCACTGTTCAGTGTTAACGTTTCACTGTTCATTGTTCACCGTTCAGTAATCAGTGTTCTTTGTTTACTGTTCAGTATACTCAGTATTTACTGTTCACTGTTCAGTGTTCAGTGTTTAATGTTCACTGTTCACTGTTCACTTCTCAGTGTTCACTGTTCAATGTTCACTGTTCACTGTTCAGTGTTTACTGTTAAGTGTTCACTGTTCACTGTTGTGTATTCAGTGTTCAGTGTTCAGTATTCAGTGTTCAATGTTCAGTATGCATTGTGCAGTGTTTACTGTTCTGTATTCAGTGTTCATGGTTCAGTGTTCACTGTTCAGTGTTAACGTTTCACTGTTCATTGTTCACCATTCAGTAATCAGTGTTCTTTGTTTACTGTTCAGTGTACTCAGTATTTACTGTTCACTGTTCAGTGTTCAGTGTTTAATGTTCACTGTTCACTGTTCACTTCTCAGTGTTCACTGTTCAATGTTCACTGTTCAGTGTTTACTGTTAAGTGTTCACTGTTCACTGTTGTGTATTCAGTGTTCAGTGTTCAGTTTTCAGTGTTCAATGTTCAGTATGCATTGTGCAGTGTTTACTGTTCTGTATTCAGAGTTTACTGTTCCATGTTCAGTGTTGACTGTCCTGTGTTCAGTGTTCAGTATTCAGTATTCAGTGATCAGTATTCAGTATTCAGTGTTCAGTGTTCAGTGATCAGTGTTCAGTGTTCAGTATTCAGTATTCAGTGTTCAGTGTTCAGTGTTCAGTGTTCAGTATTCAGTATTCAGTGTTCAGTATTCAGTGATCAGTGTTCAGTATTCAGTGATCAGTGTTCAGTGTTCAGTATTCAGTGATCAGTATTCAGTGTTCAGTGTTCAGTATTCAGTATTCAGTGTTCAGTGTTCAGTATTCAGTATTCAGTGTTCAGTATTCAGTGATCAGTGTTCAGTATTCAGTGATCAGTGTTCAGTGTTCAGTATTCAGTGATCAGTATTCAGTATTCAGTGTTCAGTATTCAGTGATCAGTGTTCAGTGTTCAGTATTCAGTATTCAGTGTTCAGTGTTCAGTATTCAGTATTCAGCGTTCAGTGTTCAGTATTCAGTATTCAGTGTTCAGTGTTCAGTATTCAGTGTTCAGTGTTCAGTAATCAGTGTTCAGTATTCAGTGTTCAGTATTCAGTGTTCAGCATTCAGTGTTCAGCATTCAGTGTTCATCATTCAGTGTTCAGCATTCAGTGTTCAGTATTCAGTATTCAGTATTCAGTGTTCAGTATTCAGTATTCAGTGTTCATTGTTCAGTGTTCGGTATTCAGTGTTCAGTGTTCGGTATTCAGTGTTCAGTATTCAGTATTCAGTATTCAATGTTCAGTGTTCAGTGATCAGTGTTCAGTATTCAGTTTTCAGTGTTCAGTGTTCAGTGTTCCGTGTTCAGTGTTCGCTGTTCGCTGTTCAGTGTTCAGTGTTCTGTATTCAGTGTTCAGTATTCAGTGTTCAATATTCAGTGTTCAGTGTTCACTGTTCAGTGTTCACTGTTCAGTATTCAGTGTTCAGTATTCAATATTCAGTATTCAGTGTTCAGTATTCAGTGTTCACAGTTCCCTGTTCACTGTTCTGTATTCAGTGTTTACTATTCAGTGTTCAGTATTCACTGTTCAGTGTTCACTGTTCAGTGTTCACTGTTCACTGTTCCGTATTCAGAGTTTACTGTTCACTGTTCAATGTTCACTGTCCTGTATTCAGCTTTCAGTGTTCACTGTTCACTGTTCCGTTATCAGAGTTTACTGTTCACTGTTCAAGGTTCACTGTCCTGCATTCACCTTTCAGTGTTCACTGTTCACTGTTCACTGTTCACTGTTCACTGTTCCGTACTCAGTGTTCACTCTTCATTGTTCACGATTCTCTGTTCTGTATTCAGTGTTTACTCTTCAGTGTTCATGGTTCAGTGTTCACTGTTCAGTGTTAACGTTTCACTGTTCATTGTTCACCGTTCAGTAATCAGTGTTCTTTGTTTACTGTTCAGTGTACTCAGTATTTACTGTTCACTGTTCAGTGTTCAGTGTTTAATGTTCACTGTTCACTGTTCACTTCTCAGTGTTCACTGTTCAATGTTCACTGTTCACTGTTCAGTGTTTACTGTTAAGTGTTCACTGTTCACTGTTGTGTATTCAGTGTTCAGTGTTCAGTTTTCAGTATTCAATGTTCAGTATGCATTGTGCAGTGTTTACTGTTCTGTATTCAGAGTTTACTGTTCCGTGTTCAGTGTTCAGTATTCAGTATTCAGTGATCAGTATTCAGTATTCAGTGTTCAGTATTCAGTGATCAGTGTTCAGTGTTCAGTATTCAGTATTCAGTGTTCAGTGTTCAGTGATCAGTGTTCAGTGTTCAGTATTCAGTATTCAGTGTTCAGTATTCAGTGATCAGTGTTCAGTATTCAGTGATCAGTGTTCAGTGTTCAGTATTCAGTGATCAGTATTCAGTGTTCAGTATTCAGTGATCAGTGTTCAGTGTTCAGTATTCAGTATTCAGTGTTCAGTGTTCAGTATTCAGTATTCAGCATTCAGTGTTCAGTATTCAGTATTCAGTGTTCAGTATTCAGTGTTCAGTGTTCAGTATTCAGTGTTCAGTATTCAGTGTTCAGTATTCAGTGTTCAGCATTCAGTGTTCAGCATTCAGTGTTCAGTATTCAGTATTCAGTGTTCAGTATTCAGTATTCAGTGTTCATTGTTCAGTGTTCGGTATTCAGTGTTCAGTGTTCGGTATTCAGTGTTCAGTATTCAGTATTCAGTATTCAATGTTCAGTGTTCAGTGTTCAGTGTTCAGTATTCAGTGTTCAGTGTTCAGTGTTCAGTATTCAGTGTTCAGTATTCAGTGTTCAGCATTCAATGTTCAGCATTCAGTGTTCAGTATTCAGTATTCAGTGTTCAGTATTCAGTATTCAGTGTTCATTGTTCAGTGTTCTGTATTCAGTGTTCAGTGTTCAGTATTCAGTATTCAATGTTCAGTGTTCAGTGTTCAGTATTCAGTATTCAGTGTTCAGTATTCAGTGTTCAGTGTTCAGTGTTCCGTGTTCAGTGTTCAGTATTCAGTGTTCAGTGTTCAGTGTTCAGTATTCAGTGTTCAGTATTCAGTGTTCAGTATTCAGTGTTCAGTATTCAGTGTTCAGCATTCAATGTTCAGCATTCAGTGTTCAGTATTCAGTATTCAGTGTTCAGTATTCAGTATTCAGTGTTCATTGTTCAGTGTTCTGTATTCAGTGTTCAGTGTTCAGTATTCAGTATTCAATGTTCAGTGTTCAGTGTTCAGTATTCAGTGTTCAGTGTTCCGTGTTCCGTGTTCAGTGTTCGCTGTTCGCTGTTCAGTGTTCTGTGCTCTCTGTTCCGTGTTCACTGTTTTGTGTTCCGTTTTCAGTGATCACTTTTGAGTCTATATTCAGTTTTCACTGTTCACTCTTAACGGTTTCCTGGTCAGTGTTCACTATTCAGCGTTCAGTGATCTGTATTCAGTGTTCACTCTTCAGTGTCCACTGTTCACTGTTCTGTATTCAGAGTTTACCGTTCACTGTTCAGTGTTCACTGTTCAGTGTTCACTATTCAGTGTTCACTATTCAGTGTTCACTGTTCAGTGTTCACTGTTCAGTGTTCAGAGTTTACTGTTCAATGTTCAGTGTTCACTATTCAGTGTTCACTGTTCACTGTTCTGTATTCAGAGTTTACTGTTCAATGTTCAGTGTTCATGTTCACTGTTCAGTTTTCACTGTTTAGTGTTCACTGTTCAGTGTTTACTGTTCAGTGTTCAGTGTTCGCTGATCACTGTTCAGTGGTCAGTGTTCACTGTTCACTTCTGTATTCAGTGTTTACTGTTCAGTGTCCACAGTTCAGTGTTCAATGTTCACTGTTTACTGTTCACTGTTCAGTGTTCACTGTTCTGTATTCAGAGTTTACTGTTCACTGTTCAGTGTTCACTGTTCAGTGTTCACTGTTCACTGTTCCGTATTCAGAGTTTACTGTTCACTGTTCAATGTTCACTGTCCTGTATTCAGCTTTCAGTGTTCACTGTTCACTGTTCCGTTATCAGAGTTTACTGTTCACTGTTCAAGGTTCACTGTCCTGCATTCACCTTTCAGTGTTCACTGTTCAGTGTTCACTGTTCACTGTTCACTGTTCCGTTATCAGAGTTTACTGTTCACTGTTCAAGGTTCACTGTCCTGCATTCAGCTTTCAGTGTTCACTGTTCAGTGTTCACTGTTCACTGTTCACTGTTCCGTACTCAGTGTTCACTCTTCATTGTTCACGATTCTCTGTTCTGTATTCAGTGTTTACTGTTCAGTGTTCATGGTTCAGTGTTCACTGTTCAGTGTTAACGTTTCACTGTTCATTGTTCACCATTCAGTAATCAGTGTTCTTTGTTTACTGTTCAGTGTACTCAGTATTTACTGTTCACTGTTCAGTGTTCAGTGTTTAATGTTCACTGTTCACTGTTCACTTCTCAGTGTTCACTGTTCAATGTTCACTGTTCAGTGTTTACTGTTAAGTGTTCACTGTTCACTGTTGTGTATTCAGTGTTCAATGTTCAGTATTCAGTGTTCAGTGTTCAGTGTTCAGTATTCAGTGTTCACTGTTCACTGTTCACTGTTCCGTTATCAGAGTTTACTGTTCACTGTTCAAGGTTCACTGTCCTGCATTCACCTTTCAGTGTTCACTGTTCACTGTTCACTGTTCACTGTTCCGTTATCAGAGTTTACTGTTCACTGTTCAAGGTTCACTGTCCTGCATTCAGCTTTCAGTGTTCACTGTTCAGTGTTCACTGTTCACTGTTCAGTGTTCACTCTTCACTGTTCACTGTTCCGTACTCAGTGTTCACTCTTCATTGTTCACGATTCTCTGTTCTGTATTCAGTGTTTACTGTTCAGTGTTCATGGTTCAGTGTTCACTGTTCAGTGTTAACGTTTCACTGTTCATTGTTCACCATTCAGTAATCAGTGTTCTTTGTTTACTGTTCAGTGTACTCAGTATTTACTGTTCACTGTTCAGTGTTCAGTGTTTAATGTTCACTGTTCACTGTTCACTTCTCAGTGTTCACTGTTCAATGTTCACTGTTCAGTGTTTACTGTTAAGTGTTCACTGTTCACTGTTGTGTATTCAGTGTTCAATGTTCAGTATTCAGTGTTCAGTGTTCAGTGTTCAGTATTCAGTATTCAGTGTTCAATGTTCAGTATGCATTGTGCAGTGTTTACTGTTCTGTATTCAGAGTTTACTGTTCCATGTTCAGTGTTGACTGTCCTGTGTTCAGTGTTCAGTATTCAGTATTCAGTGATCAGTATTCAGTATTCAGTGTTCAGTGTTCAGTGATCAGTGTTCAGTGTTCAGTATTCAGTATTCAGTGTTCAGTGTTCAGTGTTCAGTGTTCAGTATTCAGTATTCAGTGTTCAGTATTCAGTGATCAGTGTTCAGTATTCAGTGATCAGTGTTCAGTGTTCAGTATTCAGTGATCAGTATTCAGTGTTCAGTGTTCAGTATTCAGTATTCAGTGTTCAGTGTTCAGTATTCAGTATTCAGCGTTCAGTATTCAGTGATCAGTGTTCAGTATTCAGTGATCAGTGTTCAGTGTTCAGTATTCAGTGATCAGTATTCAGTATTCAGTGTTCAGTATTCAGTGATCAGTGTTCAGTGTTCAGTATTCAGTATTCAGTGTTCAGTGTTCAGTATTCAGTATTCAGCGTTCAGTGTTCAGTATTCAGTATTCAGTGTTCAGTGTTCAGTATTCAGTGTTCAGTGTTCAGTAATCAGTGTTCAGTATTCAGTGTTCAGTATTCAGTGTTCAGCATTCAGTGTTCAGCATTCAGTGTTCAGCATTCAGTGTTCAGCATTCAGTGTTCAGCATTCAGTGTTCAGTATTCGGTATTCAGTGTTCAGTGTTCGGTATTCAGTGTTCAGTATTCAGTATTCAGTATTCAATGTTCAGTGTTCAGTGATCAGTGTTCAGTATTCAGTTTTCAGTGTTCAGTGTTCCGTGTTCAGTGTTCGCTGTTCGCTGTTCAGTGTTCAGTGTTCTGTATTCAGTGTTCAGTATTCAGTGTTCAATATTCAGTGTTCAGTGTTCACTGTTCAGTGTTCACTGTTCAGTATTCAGTGTTCAGTATTCAATATTCAGTATTCAGTGTTCAGTATTCAGTGTTCACAGTTCCCTGTTCACTGTTCTGTATTCAGTGTTTACTATTCAGTGTTCAGTATTCACTGTTCAGTGTTCACTGTTCAGTGTTCACTGTTCACTGTTCCGTATTCAGAGTTTACTGTTCACTGTTCAATGTTCACTGTCCTGTATTCAGCTTTCAGTGTTCACTGTTCACTGTTCCGTTATCAGAGTTTACTGTTCACTGTTCAAGGTTCACTGTCCTGCATTCACCTTTCAGTGTTCACTGTTCACTGTTCACTGTTCACTGTTCACTGTTCCGTTATCAGAGTTTACTGTTCACTGTTCAAGGTTCACTGTCCTGCATTCACCTTTCAGTGTTCACTGTTCAGTGTTCACTCTTCACTGTTCACTGTTCCGTACTCAGTGTTCACTCTTCATTGTTCACGATTCTCTGTTCTGTATTCAGTGTTTACTCTTCAGTGTTCATGGTTCAGTGTTCACTGTTCAGTGTTACCGTTTCATTGTTCATTGTTCACCGTTCAGTAATCAGTGTTCTTTGTTTACTGTTCAGTGTACTCAGTATTTACTGTTCACTGTTCAGTGTTCAGTGTTTAATGTTCACTGTTCACTGTTCACTTCTCAGTGTTCACTGTTCAATGTTCACTGTTCACTGTTCAGTGTTTACTGTTAAGTGTTCACTGTTCACTGTTGTGTATTCAGTGTTCAGTGTTCAGTTTTCAGTGTTCAATGTTCAGTATGCATTGTGCAGTGTTTACTGTTCTGTATTCAGAGTTTACTGTTCCGTGTTCAGTGTTCAGTATTCAGTATTCAGTGATCAGTATTCAGTATTCAGTGTTCAGTATTCAGTGATCAGTGTTCAGTGTTCAGTATTCAGTATTCAGTGTTCAGTGTTCAGTGATCAGTGTTCAGTGTTCAGTATTCAGTATTCAGTGTTCAGTATTCAGTGATCAGTGTTCAGTATTCAGTGATCAGTGTTCAGTGTTCAGTATTCAGTGATCAGTATTCAGTGTTCAGTATTCAGTGATCAGTGTTCAGTGTTCAGTATTCAGTATTCAGTGTTCAGTGTTCAGTATTCAGTGTTCAGTATTCAGTGTTCAGTGTTCAGTATTCAGTGTTCAGTATTCAGTGTTCAGTATTCAGTGTTCAGCATTCAGTGTTCAGCATTCAGTGTTCAGTATTCAGTATTCAGTGTTCAGTATTCAGTATTCAGTGTTCATTGTTCAGTGTTCGGTATTCAGTGTTCAGTGTTCGGTATTCAGTGTTCGGTATTCAGTGTTCAGTGTTCAGTATTCAGTTTTCAGTATTCAATGTTCAGTGTTCAGTGTTCAGTGTTCAGTATTCAGTGTTCAGTATTCAGTATTCATTGTTCAGTGTTCCGTGTTCAGTGTTCGCTGTTCTCTGTTCAGTGTTCAGTGTTCAGTATTCAGTGTTCAGTATTCAGTATTCAGTGTTCAGTATTCAGTATTCAGTGTTCATTGTTCAGTGTTCTGTATTCAGTGTTCAGTGTTCAGTATTCAGTATTCAATGTTCAGTGTTCAGTGTTCAGTATTCAGTATTCAGTGTTCAGTATTCAGTGTTCAGTGTTCAGTATTCAGTATTCAGTGTTCAGTATTCAGTGTTCAGTGTTCAGTATTCAGTATTCAGTGTTCAGTGTTCAGTGTTCAGTATTCAGTATTCAGTGTTCAGTGTTCAGTGTTCAGTATTCAGTATTCAGTGTTCAATATTCAGTGTTCAGTGTTCAGTGTTCAGTGTTCCGTGTTCAGTGTTCGCTGTTCGCTGTTCGCTGTTCAGTGTTCTGTGCTCTCTGTTCCGTGTTCACTGTTTTGTGTTCCGTTTTCAGTGATCACTTTTGAGTCTATATTCAGTTTTCACTGTTCACTCTTAACGGTTTCCTGGTCAGTGTTCACTATTCAGCGTTCAGTGATCTGTATTCAGTGTTCACTCTTCAGTGTCCACTGTTCACTGTTCTGTGTTCAGAGTTTACCGTTCACTGTTCAGTGTTCACTGTTCAGTGTTCACTATTCAGTGTTCACTATTCAGTGTTCACTGTTCAGTGTTCACTGTTCAGTGTTCAGAGTTTACTGTTCAATGTTCAGTGTTCACTATTCAGTGTTCACTGTTCACTGTTCTGTATTCAGAGTTTACTGTTCAATGTTCAGTGTTCATGTTCACTGTTCAGTTTTCACTGTTTAGTGTTCACTGTTCAGTGTTTACTGTTCAGTGTTCAGTGTTCGCTGATCACTGTTCAGTGGTCAGTGTTCACTGTTCACTTCTGTATTCAGTGTTTACTGTTCAGTGTCCACAGTTCAGTGTTCAATGTTCACTGTTTACTGTTCACTGTTCAGTGTTCACTGTTCTGTATTCAGAGTTTACTGTTCACTGTTCAGTGTTCACTGTTCACTGTTCCGTATTCAGAGTTTACTGTTCACTGTTCAATGTTCACTGTCCTGTATTCAGCTTTCAGTGTTCACTGTTCACTGTTCCGTTATCAGAGTTTACTGTTCACTGTTCAAGGTTCACTGTCCTGCATTCACCTTTCAGTGTTCACTGTTCAGTGTTCACTGTTCACTGTTCACTGTTCGGTTATCAGAGTTTACTGTTCACTGTTCAAGGTTCACTGTCCTGCATTCAGCTTTCAGTGTTCACTGTTCAGTGTTCACTGTTCACTGTTCACTGTTCCGTTATCAGAGTTTACTGTTCACTGTTCAAGGTTCACTGTCCTGCATTCAGCTTTCAGTGTTCACTGTTCAGTGTTCACTGTTCACTGTTCACTGTTCCGTACTCAGTGTTCACTCTTCATTGTTCACGATTCTCTGTTCTGTATTCAGTGTTTACTGTTCAGTGTTCATGGTTCAGTGTTCACTGTTCAGTGTTAACGTTTCACTGTTCATTGTTCACCATTCAGTAATCAGTGTTCTTTGTTTACTGTTCAGTGTACTCAGTATTTACTGTTCACTGTTCAGTGTTCAGTGTTTAATGTTCACTGTTCACTGTTCACTTCTCAGTGTTCACTGTTCAATGTTCACTGTTCAGTGTTTACTGTTAAGTGTTCACTGTTCACTGTTGTGTATTCAGTGTTCAATGTTCAGTATTCAGTGTTCAATGTTCAGTATGCATTGTGCAGTGTTTACTGTTCTGTATTCAGAGTTTACTGTTCCATGTTCAGTGTTGACTGTCCTGTGTTCAGTGTTCAGGATTCAGTATTCAGTGATCAGTATTCAGTATTCAGTGTTCAGTGTTCAGTGATCAGTGTTCAGTGTTCAGTATTCAGTATTCAGTGTTCAGTGTTCAGTGTTCAGTGTTCAGTATTCAGTATTCAGTGTTCAGTGATCAGTGTTCAGTATTCAGTGATCAGTGTTCAGTGTTCAGTATTCAGTGATCAGTATTCAGTGTTCAGTGTTCAGTATTCAGTATTCAGTGTTCAGTGTTCAGTATTCAGTATTCAGTGTTCAGTATTCAGTGATCAGTGTTCAGTATTCAGTGATCAGTGTTCAGTGTTCAGTATTCAGTGATCAGTATTCAGTATTCAGTGTTCAGTATTCAGTGATCAGTGTTCAGTGTTCAGTATTCAGTATTCAGTGTTCAGTGTTCAGTATTCAGTATTCAGCGTTCAGTGTTCAGTATTCAGTATTCAGTGTTCAGTGTTCAGTATTCAGTGTTCAGTGTTCAGTAATCAGTGTTCAGTATTCAGTGTTCAGTATTCAGTGTTCAGCATTCAGTGTTCAGCATTCAGTGTTCAGCATTCAGTGTTCAGCATTCAGTGTTCAGCATTCAGTGTTCAGCATTCAGTGTTCAGTATTCAGTATTCAGTGTTCAGTATTCAGTATTCAGTGTTCATTGTTCAGTGTTCGGTATTCAGTGTTCAGTGTTCGGTATTCAGTGTTCAGTATTCAGTATTCAGTATTCAATGTTCAGTGTTCAGTGATCAGTGTTCAGTATTCAGTTTTCAGTGTTCAGTGTTCCGTGTTCAGTGTTCGCTGTTCGCTGTTCAGTGTTCAGTGTTCTGTATTCAGTGTTCAGTATTCAGTGTTCAATATTCAGTGTTCAGTGTTCACTGTTCAGTGTTCACTGTTCAGTATTCAGTGTTCAGTATTCAATATTCAGTATTCAGTGTTCAGTATTCAGTGTTCACTGTTCCCTGTTCACTGTTCTGTATTCAGTGTTTACTATTCAGTGTTCAGTATTCACTGTTCAGTGTTCACTGTTCACTGTTCCGTATTCAGAGTTTACTGTTCACTGTTCAATGTTCACTGTCCTGTATTCAGCTTTCAGTGTTCACTGTTCACTGTTCCGTTATCAGAGTTTACTGTTCACTGTTCAAGGTTCACTGTCCTGCATTCACCTTTCAGTGTTCACTGTTCACTGTTCACTGTTCACTGTTCCGTTATCAGAGTTTACTGTTCACTGTTCAAGGTTCACTGTCCTGCATTCAGCTTTCAGTGTTCACTGTTCAGTGTTCACTGTTCACTGTTCACTGTTCCGTACTCAGTGTTCACTCTTCATTGTTCACGATTCTCTGTTCTGTATTCAGTGTTTACTCTTCAGTGTTCATGGTTCAGTGTTCACTGTTCAGTGTTAACGTTTCACTGTTCATTGTTCACCGTTCAGTAATCAGTGTTCTTTGTTTACTGTTCAGTGTACTCAGTATTTACTGTTCACTGTTCAGTGTTCAGTGTTTAATGTTCACTGTTCACTGTTCACTTCTCAGTGTTCACTGTTCAATGTTCACTGTTCACTGTTCAGTGTTTACTGTTAAGTGTTCACTGTTCACTGTTGTGTATTCAGTGTTCAGTGTTCAGTTTTCAGTGTTCAATGTTCAGTATGCATTGTGCAGTGTTTACTGTTCTGTATTCAGAGTTTACTGTTCCGTGTTCAGTGTTCAGTATTCAGTATTCAGTGATCAGTATTCAGTATTCAGTGTTCAGTATTCAGTGATCAGTGTTCAGTGTTCAGTATTCAGTATTCAGTGTTCAGTGTTCAGTGATCAGTGTTCAGTGTTCAGTATTCAGTATTCAGTGTTCAGTATTCAGTGATCAGTGTTCAGTATTCAGTGATCAGTGTTCAGTGTTCAGTATTCAGTGATCAGTATTCAGTGTTCAGTATTCAGTGATCAGTGTTCAGTGTTCAGTATTCAGTATTCAGTGTTCAGTGTTCAGTATTCAGTATTCAGCATTCAGTGTTCAGTATTCAGTATTCAGTGTTCAGTATTCAGTGTTCAGTGTTCAGTATTCAGTGTTCAGTATTCAGTGTTCAGTATTCAGTGTTCAGCATTCAGTGTTCAGCATTCAGTGTTCAGTATTCAGTATTCAGTGTTCAGTATTCAGTATTCAGTGTTCATTGTTCAGTGTTCGGTATTCAGTGTTCAGTGTTCGGTATTCAGTGTTCAGTATTCAGTATTCAGTATTCAATGTTCAGTGTTCAGTGTTCAGTGTTCAGTATTCAGTGTTCAGTATTCAGTATTCATTGTTCAGTGTTCCGTGTTCCGTGTTCAGTGTTCGCTGTTCTCTGTTCAGTGTTCAGTGTTCAGTATTCAGTGTTCAGTATTCAGTGTTCAGTATTCAGTGTTCAGTATTCAGTGTTCAGCATTCAATGTTCAGCATTCAGTGTTCAGTATTCAGTATTCAGTGTTCAGTATTCAGTATTCAGTGTTCATTGTTCAGTATTCAGTGTTCAGTATTCAGTGTTCAGCATTCAATGTTCAGCATTCAGTGTTCAGTATTCAGTATTCAGTGTTCAGTATTCAGTGTTCAGTATTCAGTGTTCAGTATTCAGTGTTCAGCATTCAGTGTTCAGTATTCAGTATTCAGTGTTCAGTATTCAGTATTCAGTGTTCAGTATTCAGTGTTCAGTATTCATTGTTCAGTGTTCTGTATTCAGTGTTCAGTGTTCCGTGTTCCGTGTTCAGTGTTCGCTGTTCGCTGTTCGCTGTTCAGTGTTCTGTGCTCTCTGTTCCGTGTTCACTGTTTTGTGTTCCGTTTTCAGTGATCACTTTTGAGTCTATATTCAGTTTTCACTGTTCACTCTTAACGGTTTCCTGGTCAGTGTTCACTATTCAGCGTTCAGTGATCTGTATTCAGTGTTCACTCTTCAGTGTCCACTGTTCACTGTTCTGTATTCAGAGTTTACCGTTCACTGTTCAGTGTTCACTGTTCAGTGTTCACTATTCAGTGTTCACTATTCAGTGTTCACTGTTCAGTGTTCAGAGTTTACTGTTCAATGTTCAGTGTTCACTATTCAGTGTTCACTGTTCACTGTTCTGTATTCAGAGTTTACTGTTCAATGTTCAGTGTTCATGTTCACTGTTCAGTTTTCACTGTTTAGTGTTCACTGTTCAGTGTTTACTGTTCAGTGTTCAGTGTTCGCTGATCACTGTTCAGTGGTCAGTGTTCACTGTTCACTTCTGTATTCAGTGTTTACTGTTCAGTGTCCACAGTTCAGTGTTCAATGTTCACTGTTTACTGTTCACTGTTCAGTGTTCACTGTTCTGTATTCAGAGTTTACTGTTCACTGTTCAGTGTTCACTGTTCACTGTTCCGTATTCAGAGTTTACTGTTCACTGTTCAATGTTCACTGTCCTGTATTCAGCTTTCAGTGTTCACTGTTCACTGTTCCGTTATCAGAGTTTACTGTTCACTGTTCAAGGTTCACTGTCCTGCATTCACCTTTCAGTGTTCACTGTTCAGTGTTCACTGTTCACTGTTCACTGTTCCGTTATCAGAGTTTACTGTTCACTGTTCAAGGTTCACTGTCCTGCATTCAGCTTTCAGTGTTCACTGTTCAGTGTTCACTGTTCACTGTTCACTGTTCCGTACTCAGTGTTCACTCTTCATTGTTCACGATTCTCTGTTCTGTATTCAGTGTTTACTCTTCAGTGTTCATGGTTCAGTGTTCACTGTTCAGTGTTAACGTTTCACTGTTCATTGTTCACCGTTCAGTAATCAGTGTTCTTTGTTTACTGTTCAGTGTACTCAGTATTTACTGTTCACTGTTCAGTGTTCAGTGTTTAATGTTCACTGTTCACTGTTCACTTCTCAGTGTTCACTGTTCAATGTTCACTGTTCAGTGTTTACTGTTAAGTGTTCACTGTTCACTGTTGTGTATTCAGTGTTCAATGTTCAGTATTCAGTGTTCAATGTTCAGTATGCATTGTGCAGTGTTTACTGTTCTGTATTCAGAGTTTACTGTTCCATGTTCAGTGTTGACTGTCCTGTGTTCAGTGTTCAGTATTCAGTATTCAGTGATCAGTGTTCAGTGTTCAGTATTCAGTGTTCAGTATTCAGTATTCAGTGATCAGTGTTCAGTATGCAGTATTCAGTGTTCAGTATTCAGTGTTCAGTATTCAGTGTTCAGTATTCAGCGTTCAGTGTTCAGTATTCAGTGTTCAGTGTTCAGTTTTCAGTGTTCAGTGTTCAGTATTCAGTATTCAATGTTCAGTGTTCAGTGTTCAGTATTCAGTGTTCAGTGTTCAGTGTTCAGTGTTCAGTGTTCACTGTTCAGTGTTCAGTATTTAGTATTCAGTGTTCAGTGATCAGTGTTCAGTATTCAGTATTCAGTGTTCAGTGTTCTGTATTCAGTGTTCAGTGTTCAGTATTCAGTGTTCAGTGTTCACTGTTCAGTGTTCTGTATTCAGTGTTCAGTGATCAGTGTTCAATATTCAGTATTCAGTGTTCAGTGTTCAGTGTTCAGTGTTCAGTGTTCAGTTTTCAGTATTCAGTATTCAGTGTTCAGTATTCAGTATTCAGTGTTCTGTGTTTTGTGTTCTGTGTTCTGTGTTCTGTGTTCAGTGTTCTGTGTTCAGTGTTCAGTATTCAGTATTCAGTGTTCAGTATTCAGTGTTCAGTGTTCAATATTCAGTATTCAGTGTTCTGTGTTCACTGTTCAGTATTCACTGTTCAGTATTCAGTGTTCAGTATTCAGTGTTCAATATTCAGTGTTCAGTGTTCACTGTTCAGTGTTCACTGTTCAGTATTCAGTATTCAGTAATCAATATTCAGTATTCAGTGTTCAGTATTCAGTGTTCACAGTTCCCTGTTCACTGTTCTGTATTCAGTGTTTACTATTCAGTGTTCAGTATTCACTGTTCAGTGTTCACTGTTCACAGTTCACTGTTCCGTATTCAGAGTTTACTGTTCACTGTTCAATGTTCACTGTCCTGTATTCAGCTTTCAGTGTTCACTGTTCACTGTTCACTGTTCCGTTATCAGAGTTTACTGTTCACTGTTCAAGGTTCACTGTCCTGCATTCACCTTTCAGTGTTCACTGTTCACTGTTCACTGTTCCGTTATCAGAGTTTACTGTTCACTGTTCAAGGTTCACTGTCCTTCATTCTGCTTTCAGTGTTCACTGTTCAGTGTTCACTGTTCACTGTTCACTGTTCACTCTTCACTGTTCACTGTTCCGTACTCAGTGTTCACTCTTCATTGTTCACGATTCTCTGTTCTGTATTCAGTGTTTACTGTTCAGTGTTCATGGTTCAGTGTTCACTGTTCAGTGTTAACGTTTCACTGTTCATTGTTCACCGTTCA
Organism: Chiloscyllium plagiosum; assembly: GCF_037043375.1. Lineage (NCBI taxonomy): Eukaryota > Metazoa > Chordata > Chondrichthyes > Orectolobiformes > Hemiscylliidae > Chiloscyllium > Chiloscyllium plagiosum. Next base: position 8,747,031 of record NW_028270178.1, read on the forward strand.
GTAATCAGTGTTCTTTGTTTACTGTTCAGTGTACTCAGTATTTACTGTTCACTGTTCAGTGTTCAGTGTTTAATGTTCACTGTTCACTGTTCACTTCTCAGTGTTCACTGTTCAATGTTCACTGTTCACTGTTCAGTGTTTACTGTTAAGTGTTCACTGTTCACTGTTGTGTATTCAGTGTTCAGTGTTCAGTATTCAGTGTTCAATGTTCAGTATGCATTGTGCAGTGTTTACTGTTCTGTATTCAGAGTTTACTGTTCCATGTTCAGTGTTGACTGTCCTGTGTTCAGTGTTCAGTATTCAGTATTCAGTGATCAGTATTCAGTATTTAGTGTTCAGTGTTCAGTGATCAGTGATCAGTGTTCAGTGTTCAGTATTCAGTATTCAGTGTTCAGTGTTCAGTGTTCAGTGTTCAGTATTCAGTATTCAGTGTTCAGTATTCAGTGATCAGTGTTCAGTATTCAGTGATCAGTGTTCAGTGTTCAGTATTCAGTGATCAGTATTCAGTGATCAGTGTTCAGTGTTCAGTATTCAGTGTT